>NW_023601962.1:2701256-2721756 GCF_014898055.3 Talpa occidentalis
CTCAGGCAACTACGGGTCTCTATCCTGTCCTGTTCCTCCCAGTTGTTTAATACTTTAAAGGCCATATTCAGCAGATCCCAGAGAGGGGGCTGAGGACTGTCCTCATCTTTTTTTCCTAATGTCGGGGGCTGAAAGATATAAAATGGGTAGCCAGAACTGTGGCACCTCCAGGCGAGTCAGGATCTAACCTACTGTATTACTGGAGGGCGTCAGTGAGGCGGCTAAGGAAAGTGGACGGATTTTTGAGGGGAACTGCGTGATCTCTCGCAGCTTGTCAAAATTAGCTGCTTTATGGGCTGCTGCTTGGAGACCGGTTAAGAGGCAGGTGATGAAGCATCTCAGGGAGCTCTGCCCCCCCCCTCCCCGCAACCCATGTCAGTGTCAGTCTGGTATTCCCAGCCAGGCTCCTGGGGGCACGGTTGTTTCAGTTAAGTGGACCTGATCTGTATGGTCTTGGGCAGACCAAAAAACATGTTCCCTTTTATTAGAGGTCAGGGTGGAAGAGAGGGTAACATGTCAATCATGACACGTAAGGTCATAGGCTTGGGTAAGATAATGAAACTCTTTGGCATAGGTAGCGGGGTCGTTAGTGAAAAAGCCGAGACGCTTTTCAATCTGGGAGAGATCAGACAGAGGGAAAGGATCGTGACTCCACCTACTCCTTCGGTCCCCGCACCCTCCCTAAGGGGACAAAGAGGACGATTGTGAGAGCAGGTGTGGTGGCTGGGAGGTGGAAGTTGGGGGCTGGATTGGGGAGCTGAAGGAGGTGAAGACTGAAAATGTAGAGGATCAGAGAACGCAGAGGAGGGGTCCCAAGAGGGCGAAGAGTGAGAGGAATCTCGAGACTTGGAAAGTACTACAGGTTTTCAGGAGGGAGGGATAGGAGGGAGGGGGGGGGGACGGGAGAAGAGCAAGCCTGGACATAAGGGATCTCTGACCACTTTCCATTACAGTGACAGAAATTGTTTAGGTCTGTGTAGGATAAATGGTTTTTCAGGCTTTTCTGCCCTCCCACCATTAGGTTGCTCTGCCTGATGGGGCACCTGCACTTGTTACATTGTTGTGTTGTTTACTTCTGTGGGCCATGGGAGGAGTACTGAGAGAGTGGGCAAGAGAAGCAGGAGAGAGGCAGGAGAGAGAAGGCAAGAAAGAAGGCCAAAGAAACCCAGAGTGAAGGCTTGCAGGGGCATGGAGGCCTGCCAGGTACACTGCCTTCCGTGTACCTGGTTGCTGCACTACATGTAAGAGCGCAATAAAAGCCTGAGAAAGCCACTGAGGGCTCCAGGACTCCTCTCCTTTACCTGTCTGCTGGATCAGAAAACCTGCACTGTGCCCATCCTATCCTGGTACTACAGTCTGTAAGGACCGTGAAATGGAAAGTGCCATGTTCTGGCCAGTGAGAGCCATCTCCAAGTGATATTGAGGCCGTGCAGTGTTGCAGGAGAAGATGGGACACTTAGGGTGCATATCTGGCTTAAGTTCCAGCGAACTGAGGTTTGAGAGAAGTGGAGTGGCCGGGCTAGGCTTGGAATTGGCAGACCTCATGACTAAGTCAGCTCCTCTACCCAATGAATGGGGGTACAGACTCAAGACCGCAGCGTCCCACGACCTGATGTGACCTGTGGGGGCACAGGCCCCGAATCGCAGCAGGTCCCACGACCTGGTCCTGGCCTTTGGAATGGGGGCAGGCAAGCGAGGGGGACGTCTCCACCGCACGGTTGTCGCCTGGACTGGGACACCTGGACTGGATGGGCATCCCTAAATCCAGAACCAGGAGCAATGGGGGTCGACTGGCGTAGGCCCGCGGTTTCTGGAACAGTCGACCAGGATAGGGGGTGAGGAGAGGAGCCGGGTAACCAGGGGTGAGGGCCTCCTAGGAAGGAGGGTCAGGCAGTGACTCACCCCAAGGATCAAGGCAGGTGGTGGATGTGAGGCGTCTGCAATGGAGAGGAGAGTCCCAGGGACAGGGAGGCGGCCCCGGCGCCAGGGAACACAGCCTTCCGGGTTTCGGGCACCAAGATGAAAGGTTTGGCGCGGTAAAGAAAAGGGGAGCCAGGCCAAACTTTCTCAAAGGAAGGGATAATTTATTGTGCCCCAGGGTCAGCTTCTCAGACCCAAGGTTGGGGTCCCTGAAGTCGTGCCCCTTGTGGGGGGAAATGTCCTTTTATAGGGTGAGGAGAGGTTAGGCATCGACCTTTCAATTTTATTTCTCTTTTCCATATTTTGGAGTGAGTTGGCTTTGTGGGTGGGGGAGGGATGCTGCTTTCCTCTCTTCTCCTCCTTTTTTATTGCAACTTTCCTCTTCAGGCAGCTTGCCAGCATCAAAGGTTTTTCTTAGGTGTCCCGGTTTTTATGGGAGAACTTACTCATAGCATTTCTTCACCGCCATGTTGATTTGCTGACTGTTCTGGAGATTCAATACTTGCTGTCACATCTGCCTCCAGGAGGGGAGAGGGGGATCAGAAAAGGAGTGAAGGTCAATGCAGGGGCCAGGAATGAGGAAGCCCACATAGAAAAAACAGGATGGCCCTGACTCCAGTACCCCTGATTCCATCAAACCATAACTGAAGCCATAAGCAGGAGATAAACAACTTGGCTCCACGGAAAACAACATTGTTCTGCCTAAACCTGTTTCCTGCCCTGCCAACCCAGTTTTCCCACCTAACTTCTCCTCACCCTATAAGAATGACCCTCCCCCGACAGAAGAAGAGACTTCACTGACCCCCCCACTCTGGGTCTGTGAACCTTGCCCAGGAGTGCAATAAAGTTTCTGCCTGTTAGAAACTGGGCCTGGCTCTCCGTCTCTTTACTGCACCAATGCTTTCAAGGAGGAAGATGGATCTTGTGGACTCAATGAAGCAGTCCACTTGACCAACCTGGGGTGATCTAAAAAAGTTAATGAGTGAAACAGAAAATACTTTAATGATCATGGGGACTCCTGAGACCCCAGAAATTTGTTCTTCTCAATGTTAGCTCACATTGACACCAGAATTACAGGTTTTCAGGCCTAGTCTCCTAGCTAGGAATGGATCCCAGGCTGCAGTGGCAATGCTGAGTTTCAGTCCCTAGACCACCACGGGCTGGTGTCTCACAAATTCACAGAAGGAACTTTGCTGATGCTCAGGCAAGCAAGTGAGAAGAGGCAGAGTTGGTTAGAGAAAGAAAAAGTTTATTGAGGAGAAAGGAACAGAAATAAAGTGGGACTCCCAGGCCAGTGGAACCAGGCCAGGGAGGGGCAAGGAAGCCCCAGTGGATTGTGCCTCAGGCAACATAGACTTTCTTTCCCTAATTATTCTAAATCTCCACCAGCATCTTTGTGATTGCTTAGTTCTCAGTGGTCTGACTCTCTGCCTGAATGTCTCTGTGCCCAGAACTAAGTCTCTGTGTCCTAGCCCTTGTCTTTTTTCTTTATTGTCCTTATCCAGGAATGTTCTGTTGACCCTAGTCCTAGGGTGTGTGGTTAGTCCCATTAGGAATTTGTTGCCCTTATCTCTGGAGCCTTCCTTAACTCTGCTGCAGTCCCCACCTACAATGTCCCTAAAGACACCCTGATTATCCTAACTTGCCCTAAGACTCATTCCCCCCTCTATGGATGGAGCCTAACTGCCATTAGCACGAAGTGTCCACAAAAGGGGAAAGTTCCAGGTTCCCTGCCCCACCCAAAGAAGAGTAGAGCTAAAGTGAAGAGAAGAACCTGGAGAAGGGACTGAGGAAGGAAGGAAGCAGCATGGAGAGCCAGAAGGAGACCTGGAGGAGAGAGACGTGAAGAAACTGCACTTGCCTTTTGGTCATGGACTGGGTGACACAGAAATGGGTGAGACTCCTAGGGAGGTGACAATGGCGGCTTTTATCTTGATTTTGATTTTGCTTTTTTCCTCCCAGACTTGTCTGGTTGTTTCTGATCTTTTCTTTTGGGTCCTGGCCAGAAGGTGCTTTAGACTTTGGGCATTGTAATGCAACCACCCATACCCTGTAGGTTCATCATCAGTTCAAGCAGCTATGTTGGTGTTTTCATGTTCTCCGCCTCTTTCCACCACACTCCACCACACTCCTCCGTTCTTGGCACCATGCCACAACACATCATGTACTCCGCACCATGCTACACCATGCTGCGCCATGCCATCCTCCACCCCAAGGCTGAGTGTGCATACATGGCGGGAGGGCAGAAAAGCCTGATGCTTTTCCCTTTTACTTACCCCATAGGCAAGCTTCCAGGCCTTGCTCTGGGCTAATCCTGCTTGCGTGGACTTTTACCCACAAAGGGACAGGTAACTGTGGGTGCTTGATTTAAAAACTATATTCTTTGTCTTCTCTGTATTGTTCCCTAATTGTATTAAAAGATCCTTTCCATTAAAAGTCTTATATGTTTTGTGTTGATTCAGTGGATGGCAGAACCTATATAGAGCAGGCAGGTTTGGGGGCTCTAGGGTGCACCTCTCCCTGCCCTGTAACAAAATGATGTCCATCTGATCAATGACTGCTTCCTGGTGAAAGTGGGCGACGTGGGGAGGCAGTCAGGGCTCCACTTCAGGGCAATGATCTAAGGGACCTCAGAAGAAGAACAGTGGAGGTTTCACAGTGGGTTCCATTGAAGGACCATATGGAGTTTGATGGCCTCCAGGCAAGAGATGATCCTGATGAGGGCATTGAGGATGCAGGTCCCAAGCAAGAGAAAAATGAAGAAAAAAGTTTTATTTTTAATTTTTTAAAGATTTATTATTTATGCATACCAGAGCTGGGGTACAGGCCAGAGGTGCAGGGGTGGGGGTGGTGAGAGGCTTCACCAGAGACAAAGTGGGGAACAGAACAGCCAGATTGACGGGAAGTACACTGCTGACTGGAGCAGCGGGCAAGTCAGGGGAGGTCTGCTGCGCCTTGTGGGTAGCTCCCTGGCCTACCGGGGGTGGAACTCATGCTGCAGAGGCTGCAGATGGCTTCATAGGTTGTGTCTTACCCCCTTGCACCACCAGGGAGGCCCTGAAAAAAAGTTTTAGTAAGGGAATGAAAAAGGGGAACAGCCAGGGCAGGAATTGGGTTTTTTAAAGGATTTAAGAGTAAGGAGGGCACAGACTCATGAGTAAGCCCTGAACTCCAGGTGTTACATAACCACTGAGACTAGGGACTTCAAGGAGCATTGTTGGACTTTGGCTTGAGGGTTATTGTGGTTCCATCAGGAAGACAGGAGTTTTCTTTAATTGCACCCTGAGAGGGGTGGCAAAAATACCTCATCCTGGAACTGTAGTGTCCTAAATGCCTGGAGGTGCTGTGGCAGCATCAGTGAGAATTAGGGCTTCCATATTATTTCTATATTGGGTAGCATAGGCTACCCTGGGAGAGCCAATAGTGGCTGCCGAGGCTGTTAATTTGGAATTTAGTTACCAGGTCCTGTCTTAATAGAGGAAGCTAGGAAAGCAAGACTAAAAACCTATAAACATGTGGCCTCCTAGCGAGCAAGGAAGCCATGTTGTGCAGTGTCCTGGCTCAGGCTGGCCATCAGTACTAGTGAGGGGGACAATCGACCAGTAGGTCAGTCCAAGGAATTGGAGCAGCAAGGCAGAGTAAGTAGCCCCTTATTTACCAAAACGGCGATCTTTTTGTCTGCCATTTCTAGGGTCATTCAAGGCTTATCCATAGAAACAGTAAACAGAGGAGACTGGCTCACCTCTGGGCTTCTTCAGAGAAGGTCTCCTGCAGCAGGTTCTTCACAGTCAGAGCCAAGTGGCAGTCAAGTCTGTCCTCCCAACCTGGCCTGTGGGTTGGGCTGGCCCCTCTCTCTCTGGAGAGTAGAACAGTCTTTCAGTGCCCTGTGCAATGGCACTGAGGGCATAACCCTGGGGGCAGTTTACTTCCCCTGAGGTGTCCCAGTTGCTGGCAGTAGAAACAAACTGGCAGCCCATTAAGAGGTTGAGGCCCTGGTTGCCCTGGGGCGCATGGGGCCTTGGGTGAGTCTGAGGTGGCAGGGCACTGACAATGGCAACTGCCATATACTGCCATATACTGGGCTCTTCTCTTTTCTTTCTCCCTCTCTTTTTTAGTCTAGTGAGTCCCCTCCATGTCACTGTACCTTGAAGGCCATGTCCAAAAGGGTTAAAAGGATCTTAGGTCCTTGGTTTAATCTCTGGAGCCTGCACCTTATGTCAGAGCAAGGCAGGCTAAGGAAGGAGACCGCTAAAATGCTTGTCCTTTTCTGGGTCTAGATTAGTGTACCTTTTTATAGCCTCAGCAAATTTAACCTGAAATGATGGGAAATTTTGGGGCTTTTCAGTATAACTTTTCTGGCTTATTAGGTTGAAGAAGTCTTATGTATTTTAGAATAATCTCATTAGTTTACATTTATGTTGAACAGGTGTAACAATCCTATGAGAATACTTCCCATGAGGTATCAATATACCCAAATTGACTCAGTTGTTTGTTTTTCACAATGAAAAACAATTTTATCTTTTTTTTAAGATTTTATTTATTCATGCATACAAGAACTGGGGTACAGGTCAAATGTGTGGGAGGGTAAGAGGTTTCACCAGAGACAGAGCGGGGAACAGAACAGGCAGACTGAAATACACTGCTGAGGGGAGCAGCAGGTGAGACAGGAGAGGTCTGCTACGCCAGGTGGGTATCTCATCTGCCGGCTGGGATCAAACCCACACTACAGAGGCTGCTGACAGCTTCACAGCGCTGTGCTCTACCACCTGAGCCACCAGGGAGGCCCTTATCAGGTGTCTTAAGAGTCCTCTTAAGACACAATCTTCACTATTTCAGAATGAAATTGTCATAGAACAAACTTACAGATCTTAAAGAACAATTACACAGAGTAACAAGGATTTTTTTTTAAAGATTTATTTTTTATTTATGCAAGAACCAGGGTACAGGCCAGATGTGCGGGAGGGTGAGAAGATTCACCAGAGACAAAGCAGGGAACAGAACAGGCAGACTGAGGAAATACACTGCTGAGGGGAGCAGCGGGTGAGACAGGAGAGGTCTGCTCGCCATGTGGGTTGTTCTGAGGCCGGCGGGGATTGAACCGGCACTGCAGAGGCTGCAGACAGCTTCACAGCACTGTGCTCAACCACCTGTGCCACCAGGGAGGCCTGTAACAAGGATTTTTAAGAGTAAATCTATTTCTTTGACAAGGCTCAGCAATGCTGACATGATAAGGGTTTTTTCATGTAACCTGAGGATAAAAGAGCATGAGGATTTTTAGATTACCTGAATAGTCTTTAATTTGTTACAAAAAACAAGTGAAGGGCCTCCCCTGGTGGCACAGGCAGTTAAGCGCTGTGCTGTGAAGCTGTCAGCAGCCTCTGCAGCACTGGTTCAATCCCAGTCAACCGGCAAGGGTCCCACATGGCCCAGCAGACCTCTTCTATCTTGCCCGCTGCTCCCCTCAGCAGTGTATTTCATCAGTCTGCCTGTTCTGTTCCCCTTTCTGTCTCTGGTGAATCCTCTCACCCTTCCATGCATCTGGTCTATACCCTGGTTCTTGTATAAAATAAATAAATAAATAAATCTTTAAAAAAAACCCCACATACTAGTGAAGCAGTTTTAGAATACCTTATTTTTATATATAAAAAGGACTAAAGATTGGTGTTACATAGGTGCACTCCTGATAAATATGTTAACTAAAATATTTTATAGTAAATCATTTGAGCACACAAATTTTTTTTACTAAAATCCCTCTCTCAGGCCTTCATCACTTTCTTTTGCTTTCTTACTTTTTAATACCATTTCACTTTAAAGATACCCATCTTACTTTAAATTATTTTAAGGACCTTTAGAATATCCATTTTCAATGCATTCCTACTTCTTTTTAAAGATCTACTTCTTTTTAAACACACACATATATTCCGGAGTTTTGTACCTGTAACCCATATATATATATATATATATATATATATATATATATATATATATGCTTGAAAAATCAAAGTTATCTGGATAAATATAATAAAAACAAATAACTATGAAGATAAATCAGGCATGGACTCTGTTCGGAGGAGAGTGTGGTCACAGGAATCTGCTGAGAATGGAAGGGCTCTTTGACTTGTTTTAGTTTATGTTTGACACATCCATTTAGGCAAGTTTTTAATATCCTTTTTTATATCAAGGAGGTTTCCAGAAATATAGAAGCTAGAATCTTTACATAGAACAAAAAAGTATCCAAATTTAACCCTTAGTTAAAACCTAGGGTCTAAGACCACAACAATTTTAAAGTCAAGCAGTCTGTACTTTCTTGGATAAGAAAACATTTTGAGTTTGTATCTCCAAGTAATTATTCTTTGGCTTTATATTGTTTCTGCTCTGTCTCACTGAGACCAAGCACATTTTTAAGACAAAAGACATTTGTTGTTTCAGGAACCATGTATGGGAAGTGTAACATGGTGGTGCCTAGGAAAATGGAAGGTTCCAGGTTTCCTGTCCCACCCAAGGGAGTGTGGAGCTGAGTAGGTGAAGAAGAAGCTGGAGAGGAGACTGAGGAAGGAAGGCAGCAAGATGGAGCCAGAAGGAGACCTGGAGGATGCACATGCAGCAGAGAGACATGTGGAGAAACTGCGCTTGCCTTTTGGTCGTGGATAAGGTGACACAGATGTGGGTGAGAGACCTGTGGGGAGGTGACGATGGCGGTTTTTGTCTTGATTTTGATTTTGCTCTTTTCCTCCCAGACTTGTCTGGTTGATTCTGATCCTTCTCTGAGGGTCCCCACCAGAAGGTGCTTTAGACTTTTGGCAGGCTTTAGGGCCTTCCTCTGGGCCAATCCCGTTTGGGTGGACTTTTACCCATGAAAGGAAGGGTAAACCAATCACACGTTTGGGTGCTTGATTTAGAAACTATATTCTTTGTCTTTTCTGTATTTTTTCCCTAATCGTGTTAAAGTTCCTTCCCATTAAGTGTTTTCTATGTTTTGTGTTGATGTGGCAGATGGCAGAACCTATTTAGGACAGGTAGGTTTGGGGGTTCTGGGATGTCTCTCTCCCTGCCCTGTATCAGAAGGACAGGAGAAGAGGTAGATTAAGTAGATTAAGATTTTATTTTACAATTTGTCTGTTTTTAAACTCTTTTAAAAAAGAAGATTTATTTATGCATACAAGAACTGGGGTATAGGCCAGAGATGTGGGGGATGAGAGGATTCACCAGAGACAGAGTGGGGAACAGAACAGGCAGACTGACTGAAATACACTGCTGAGAGAAGTAACAGGTGAGTCAGGAGAGGGCTGCTGCTCCATGTGGGTATCTTCCTGGCTGGGGATCAAACTTGTGCTGCAGTGGCTGCAGTAAACCTCACAGGTCGCCTTTAACCCAATGTGCCACCAGGGAAGCCCTGTTTTTAGACTCTTATCAGAAATCTGAGGTTTGTAATTTAGCTCAAAGAAAGTTGTGTTTGTATTTTATAGTTTTTACCATATTAATTAGTCTTAATAAGAAACTAAACTTTTACAGGCCCAATAAGCAATTTAGAAGTTTTTACTCAACCAAGAAGCACCTTATATAGCTTGTTAGCAAGTCCCAAGTAACTCAGTTTTTACCTTAAACAATCTAGACCTCAAGATTAGGAAAACACAGGGAAATAGAATTTTTTCCCAAAGAATGAACCAAAACAGTATCTCAAGGTGGACAAAGGGAGAGTCCAATTTAGCTGGAGAGGAGTGTTACAGCTCAGGATGCTGGGCTAGATGTTTTGTGCTGGGGCCAGGCAGTGTTTAAAGAAACACTAAGTTCTCTTTTTTTAGAGCCTGGGCCAAATTGGGCTCGTTTTTAAGAATGCGGCTCAAGGGCATGTCCCATAGAATTGAGATAGAGCATTTTATGATTGCTGCAGTACTGAAAGAAAAGTACCCACAAGAATGGCAGAGAGATGAAGCAGGGGCATCCCTGCAGCTAAGTTAGAGGCCCTCCCGTAAGACCAGGACCATGTACCGTGGCCTCTTGACTGGCTATGTCGAGACTCAAGTCTAAGTGACTTACTAAGTAAGAGAAACAACAGGTGCAGTCCGAGAAGACTGCACCTGAAAAGTGGTCTGAACTCTAGGATGCAGGAGAGAGGTGCACCCTTTTTCAAGACAGATGAGGAAGCTCCCATCCACAACAGGAAGGCGGGTGTCCAACACCAACCTCTATCTACAGGAGGCGTTCCTCCTCTTAACCTTGAGCTCCAGCTGTGAGTGATGAACAGTCTCCTCGCTCACAAGGGTCTATTGGACTTAATCACTCCCTTATCAGTGTGACCTGAACACAATGTATGGGGGACTATCTGCTTCCCACTGAGCAGAAGGTGAAGGGGTTCCAGACTTTGTGGGACCCTACCAGTGACCCTGACCCTGTCGTTCTGCAAAGGGCAGCCATTCCAAGAGTCTAGCAAGCTTATAGTAGCCACTCTCCTCATCTGACGAAAGAGACCCTGAACATACCTGAAAAGTAGAGACTCAACACGAGCTACAGACTAGGTCCTGGGACCTAATTTCCAATGATGCCCATTTACCAGACAACAAAAGTGATTTTCAGAGTCATAGCCCTTAAACCAGCAGGAGCACAGGGCCTGATATTTAATTGCTTAAACTCCCTTTGGGAAACTGCCATGAGACACATTTACTATACCAAAGGTGTAATCAATGAGCAGGACCTAGAATTTGAAGCAAACCTGTACATACATCCCTGACGTAATAGGAAACTCAGCTTCTGTCTGTGTCTACTGGCAGGGTCATAGCAGATACCAGGGGAAAGGCTCCCGGGGGTGTCCCAAGAATTTTATAAGAACATTTTTACCTTATGACTTAAAAGTTATCTTACTAGAAAATGAAAAAAGTTTGCCCTATAGGGGAGGGCCAAGAAGGTAAAAGTCCCTTTTTAGATAATCAGGCCTCCATGACTCTCGCCGGGTGCCAGCCTAGCAGAATGCCTTGTCTTGCACCACTGGATCTCCTGGATGTCCAGGGGCCCCAGGGCATGCCCATGTTCATGGACACCTGGCCCAGGCAGCAGGGGCACCTGTGGAAGTGTGGGCAGCTGTGCTGAGAGGCCAGGGATAAAGGGAGATGTAGAACTACAAGAAGAACAAGAAGAACTAGAAAAACAAGAAGAACAAGAAGTAGAAACAGAAGAATAAGACGAAAAAGTAGAAATAACAGAGGAATAAGCCGAAAAAGCAGAAATAACAGAAAAATAAGCCGAAAAAGCAGAAATAACAGAAGAATCAGCTGAAGAAGAAGCAGAAGAAGAAGTATTGAAAAAACAAAAAGTTCAGAAGAAACAGAAGAAGATGAAGAAGAAGAAGAAGGACATGTAGAACTACAAGAAGAACAAGAAGAACTAGAAGAAGAAACAGAAGAATAAGAGGAAAAAGCAGAAATAACAGAAGAATGAGCCGAAAAAGCAAAAATTACAGAAGAATAAGCTGAAGAAGAAGGAGAAGAAGCCAAAGAAGAAGAAGTAATTCAAAAAAGGCAGAAAACGCACTAGAAACAGAAGAAGATGAAGAAGAAGAGGAGGATGATGTAGAGCTACAAGAAGTACAAAAGAAGTAGAAGAACAAGAAAAACAAGAAGTAGAAACAGATGAATAAGACGAAAAAGTAGAAATAACAGAAGAATAAGCCGAAGAAGCAGAAATAACAGAAGAATAAGCCGAAAAAGCAGAAATAACAGAAGAATAAGCCGAAAAAGCAGAAATAACAGAAGAATAAGACGAAAAAGCAGAAATAACAGAAGAATAAGCTGAAGAAGCAGAAGAAGTAATTGAA
The DNA here is from genome assembly GCF_014898055.3 of Talpa occidentalis. Lineage (NCBI taxonomy): Eukaryota > Metazoa > Chordata > Mammalia > Eulipotyphla > Talpidae > Talpa > Talpa occidentalis. Next base: position 2,712,985 of record NW_023601962.1, read on the forward strand.
AAACCAGAAAATGCAGTAGAAACAGAAGAAGATGAAGAAGAGAGGGTGATGTAGAATTACAAGACGAACAAGAAGAACTAGAAGAACAAGAAGTAGAAACAGAAGAATAAGACAAAAAAGTAGAAATAACAGAAGAATAAGCCACAAAAGCAGAAATAACAGAAGAATAACCCGAAAAAGCAGTAATAACAGAAGAATCAGCTGAAGAAGAAGCAGAAGAAGTAGAAGTAATTGAAAAAACAAAAAGTGCAGAAGAAACAGAAGAAAATGATGAAGAAGAAGAAGGACATGTAGAACTACAAGAAGAACAAGAAGAACTAGAAGAATAAACAGAAGAATAAGAGGAAAAAGCAGAAATAACAGAAGAATGAGCCGAAAAAGCAAAGATAACAGAAGAATAAGCTGAAGAACAAGGAGAAGAAGCAGAAGAAGAAGACGTAATTGAAAAAGCAAAAATGCTGTAGAAACAGAAGAAGATGAAGAAGAAGAAGAGGGTGATGTAGAGCTACAAGAAGAACAAGAAGAAGTAGAAGAACAAGAAGAACAAGAAGTAGAAACAGATGAATAAGACGAAAAAGTAGAAATAACAGAAGAATAAGCCGAAGAAGCAGAAATAACAGAAGAATAAGCCGAAAGAGCAGAAATAACAGAAGAATAAGCTGAAGAAGAAGCAGAAGAAGCAGCAGAAGAAGAAGTAATTGAAAAAGCAAAAAATGTGGAAGAAACAGAAGAAGATGAAGAAGAAGAAGAAGGACATGTCGGACTACAAGACGAACAAGAAGAACTAGAATAACAAGAAGAACAAGAAGAAGAAAGACAAGATTAAGAGGAAAAAGCAGAAATAACAGAAGAATAATCCGAAAAAGCAGAAACAACAGAAGAATAATACGAAACAGCAGTAATAACAGAAGAATAAGCCAAAAAAGCAAAAATAACAGAAGATTCAGCTTAGGAAGAAGCAGAAAAAGCAGAAGAAGAAGAAGTAATTGAAAAAGGAAAAAAAGAAGAAGCAATAGAAAAGATGTAGAAGAAGAAGAAGGAGATGTAGAACTACAAGAATAACAAGAAGAAGTAAAAAAACAAGAAGAGAAAGAAGTAGAAACAGAAGAATAAGACGAAAAATTAGAAATAACAGAAGAATAAGCCGAAAAAGCAGAAATAACAGAAGAATCAGCTGAAGAAGAAGAAAAAGCAGAAGAAGAAGAAGTAATTGAAAAAACAAAAAGTGCAGAAGAAACAGAAGAAGATGAAGAAGAAGAAGAAGAAGAAGGACATGTAGAACTACAAGAAGAACAAGAAGAACTAGAAGAACAAGAATAACAAGAAGAAGAAACGTAAGAATAAGTGGAAAAAGCAGAAATAAAAGAAGACTAAACCGAAAAGGCAGAAATAACAGTAGAATAAGCTGAAACAGCAGAAATAACAGAAGAATAAGCCAAAAAAGCAGAACTAACAAAAGATTAAGCAGAGGAAGAAGCAGAAGAAGCAGAAGCAGAAGAAGTAATTGAAAAAACAAAAAGTGCAGAAGAAACAGAAGATGAAGAAGAAGAAGAAGGGCATGTAGGACTACAAGACAAACAAGAAGAACTAGAAGAAGAAGAAGAACAAGAAGAAGAAACAGAAGAATGAGAGGAAAAAGCAGATATAACAGAAGAATAATCCGAAAAAGCGGAAATAAGAGAAGAATAAGACGAAGCAGCAGTAATAACAGAAGAATAAGCCAAAAGAGCAGAAATAACAGAAGATTCAGCTTAGGAAGAAGCAGAAAAAGCAGAAGAAGTAGTAATTGAAAAAGGAAAAAATGAAGAAGAAACAGAAAAGATGAAGAAGAAGAATAAGGAGATGTAGAACTACAAGAAGAACAAGAAGAAGTAAAAGAACAAGAAGAACAAGAAATAGAAACAGAAGAATAAGAGGAAAAAGCAGAGATAACAGAAGAATAAGCCGAAAAAGCAGAAATAACAGAAGATTAAGCTGAGGAGAAGCAGAAGAAGCAGAAGAAGAAGAAGTAATTGAAAAAACAAAAAGTGCAGAAGAAACAGAATAAGATGAAGAAGAAGAAGAAGGACATATAGAACTACAAGAAGAACAAGAAGAACTAGAAGAACAATAAGAACAAGAAGAAGAAAGAAAAGAATAAGAGGAAAAATCACAAATAACAGAAGAATAAGCCGAAAAAGCAGTAATAAGAGAAGAAGAAGGTGAAGAAGAAGCAGAAGAAGCAGAAGAAGAAGATGTAATTGAAAAAGCAGAAAATGCAGTAGAAACAGAAGAAGATGAAGAAGAAGATGAGGGTGATGTTGAACTAAAAGAAGAACAGGAAGAACTAGAAGAACAAGAAGAACAAGAAGTAGAAAGAAAAGAATAATACGAAAAAGTAGAAATAACTGAAGAATAAGCCAGAAAAAGCAGATATTACAGAAGAATAAGAAGAAACAGCAGAAATAACAGAAGAATAAGCCAAAAAAGCAGAAATAACAGAAGATTCAGCTGAGGAAGAAGCAGAAAAAGTAGAAGAAGAAGTAATTGAAAGGGCAAAAAATGCACAAGAAGCAGAAGAAGATGAAGAAGAAGAAGAAGGAGATGTAGAACTACAAGAAGAACAAGAAGAACTAGATGAACAAGAAGAGCAAGAAGTAGAATAGGAAGAATAAGACGAAAAGCAGAAATAACAGAAGAATAAGCTGAAAAAGCAGAAATAACAGAAGAATAAGAGGAAAAAGCAGAAATAACAAAAGAATAAGCCAAAAAAGCAGAAATACCAGAAGATTAAGCTGAGGAAGAAGCAGAAGAAGCAGAAGAAGAAGTAATTGAAAAAGCAAAGAATGCGGAAGAAACAGAAGAAGATTGAAAAGAAGGAGATGTAGAACTACAAGAAGATCAAGAAGAACTAGAAGAACAAGAAGAGCAAGAAGTAGAATCAGAAGAATAAGCAGAAAAAGCAGAAATAGCAGGAGAATAGGCTGAAGAAAAAGCAGAAGAAGGAGCAGCAGATGAAAATTAATTGAAAAAGCAGAAAATGCAGTAGAAAAGAAGAAGATGAAGAAGGAGAAGAGGGTGATGTAGAACTACAAGAGAAACAAGAAGAACTAGAAGAAAAAGAAGAACAAGGGTAGAAACAGAAGAATAAGACGAAAAATTAGAAATAACAGAAGAATAAGCCGAAAAAGCAGAAATAACAGAAGAATAAGCCGAAAAAGCAGAAATAACAGAAGAATAAGCCGAAAAAGCAGAAATAACAGAAGAATAAGCCAAAAAAGCAGAAATAACAGAAGATTAAGCTGAGGAAGAAGCAGAAGAAGCAGCAGAAGAAGAAGTAATTGAAAAAACAAAAAGTGCAGAAGAAACAAAAAGTGCAGAAGAAGATGAAGAAGAAGAAGAAGGACATGTAGGACTACAAGACGAACAAGAAGAACTAGAATAACAAGAAGAACGAGAAGAAGAAAGAGCAGAATGAGAGGAAAAAGCAGAAATAACAGAAGAATAATCCGAAAAAGCGGAAATAACAGAAGAATAAGATGAAACAGCAGTAATAACAGAAGAATAAGCCAAAAAAGCAGAAATAACAGAAGATTCAGCTTAGGAAGAAGCAGAAAAAGAAAAAGAAGAAGAAGTAATTAAAAAAGGAAAAAACGAAGAAGAAACAGAAGACGATGAAGAAGAAGATGGAGATGTAGAACTACAAGAAGAACAAGAAGAAGTAAAAGAACAAGAAGAAAAGAAGTAGAAACAGAAGAATAAGACGAAAAAGTAGAAATAACAGAAGAATAAGCCGAAAAGTAGAAATAACAGAAGAATAAGCCGAAAAAGCAGAAATAACAGAAGATTAAGCTGAGGAAGAAGCAGAAGAAGCAGAAGAAGAAGAAGTAATTGAATAAACAAAAAGTGCAGAAGAAACAGAAGAAGATGAAGAAGAAGAAGGACGTGTAGGACTACAAGACGAACAAGAAGAACTAGAATAACAAGAAGAACAAGAAGAAGAAAGAGAAGAATGAGAGGAAAAAGCAGAAATAACAGAAGAATAATCCGAAAAAGCGGAAATAACAGAAGAATAAGACGAAACAGCAGTAATAACAGAAGAATAAGCCAAAAAAGCAGAAATAACAGAAGATCCACCTTAGGAAGAAGCAGAAAAACAGAAGAAGAAGAAGAAGAAGAAGAAGAAGAAGAAGAAGAAGTAATAGAAAAAGGAAAAAATGAAGAAGAAACAGAAAAGATGAAGAAGATTAAGGAGATGTCGAACTACAAGAAGAGCAAGAAGAAGTAAAAGAACAAGAAGAACAAGAAGTAGAAACAGAAGAATAAGACGAAAAATTAGAAATAACAGAAGAATAAGCGGAAAATGCAGAAATAACAGAAGAATAAGCTGAAGAAGAAGCAGAAGAACCAGAAGAAGAAGAAGTAATTGAAAGGGCAGAAAATGCAGTAGAAACAGAAAAAGATGAAGAAGAAGATGAGGGTGATGTACAGCTACAAGAAGTACAAGAAGAAGTAGAAGAACAAGAAGAACAGGAAGTAGAAACAGATGAATAATACGAAAAAGTAGAAATAACAGAAGAATAAGCCAAAGAAGCAGAAATAACAGAAGAAGAAGCTGAAGAAGAAGAGGAAGAAGCAGAAGAAGAAGAAGTAATTGAAAAAGCAGAAAACGCAGTAGAAACAGAAGAAGAAGAAGAAGAGGGTGATGTAGAGCTACAAGAACAAGAAGAAGTAGAAGAACAAGAAGAACAAGAGGTAGAAACAGATGAATAAGACAAAAAAGTAGAAATAACAGAAGGATAAGCCGAAAAAGAAGAAATAACAGAAGATTAAGCTAAGGGAGAAGCAGAAGAAGAGAAGAAGAAGAAAGTAATTGAAAAAGCAAAAAATGCGGAACAAACAGAAGAAGATGAAGAAGAAGGAGATGTAGAAGTACAAGAAGAACAAGAAGAACTAGAAGAACAAGAAGGGCAAAAATTAGTATCAGAAGAATAACACAAAAAAGCAGAAATAACAGAAGAATAAGCCGAAAAAGCAGAAATAACAGAAGATTAAGCTGAGGAAGAAGCAGAAGAAGCAGAAGAAGCAGAAGTAATTGAAAAAGCAAAAAATGCGGAAGAAACAGAAGAAGATGAAGAAGAAGGAGATGTAGAAGTACAAGAAGAACAAGAAGAACTAGAAGAACAAGAAGGGCAAGAAGTAGAATCAGAAGAATAAGCCGAAAAAGCAGAAATAACAGAAGAATAAGCTGAAGAAGAAGCAGAAGAAGCAGAAGAAGAAGAAGTAATTGCAAAAGCAGAAAATGCAGTAGAAACAGAAGATGAAGAAGAAGAAGAGGGTGATGTAGAACTACAAGAAGAACAAGAATAACTAGAAGAACAAGAAGAACAATAAGTAGAAACAGAAGAATAAGACGAAAAATTAGAAATAACAGAAGGATAAGCCGAAAAAGCAGAAGAAGCAGAAGAAAAAGCAGAAGAAGAAGAAGTAATTGAAAAAGGAAAAAATGAAGAAGAAACAGAAAAGATGAAGAAGATTAAGGAGATGTAGAACTACAAGAAGAGCAAGAAGAAATAAAAGAACAAGAAGTAGAAACAGAAGAATAAGACGAAAAATTAGAAATAACAGAAGAATAAGTGGAAAATGCAGAAATAACAGAAGAATAAGCTGAAGAAGAAGCAGAAGAACCAGAAGAAGAAGAAGTAATTGAAACGGCAGAAAATGCAGTAGAAACAGAAGAAGATGAGGGTGATGTACAGCTACAAGAAGTACAAGAAGAAGTAGAAGAACAAGAAGAACAAGAAGTAGAAACAGATGAATAAGACGAAAAAGTAGAAATAACAGAAGAATAAGCCGAAGAAGCAGAAATAACAGAAGAATAAGCCGAAAAAGCAGAAATAACAGAAGAATAAGCTGAAGAAGAAGCAGAAGAAGCAGAAGAAGAAGTAATTGAAAAAGCAGAAAACGCAGTAGAAACAGAAGAAGATGATGAAGAAGAAGAGGGTGATGTAGAGCTACAAGAAGAACAAGAAGAAGTAGAAGAACAAGAAGAACAAGAGGTAGAAACAGAAGAATAAGACGAAAAAGTAGAAATAACAGAAGAATAAGCCGAAAAAGCAGAAATAACAGAAGATTAAGCTAAGGAAGAAGCAGAAGAAGCAGCAGAAGAAGAAGTAATTGAAAAAGCAAAAAATGCAGAAGAAACATAAGAAGATGAAGAAGAAGGAGATGTAGAAGTAAAAGAAGAACAAGAACTAGAAGAACAAGAAGGGCAAGAAGTAGAATCAGAAGAATAAGCCGAAAAAGCAGAAATAACAGAAGAATAAGCTGAAGAAGAAGCAGAAGAAGCAGAAGAAGAAGAAGTAATTGAAAAAGCAGAAAATGCAGTAGAAACAGAAGATGAAGAAGAAGAAGAGGGTGATGTAGAACTACAAGAAGAACAAGAATAACTAGAAGAACAAGAAGAACAATAAGTAGAAAAAGAAGAATAAGACGAAAAATTAGAAATAACAGAAGAATAAGCCGAAAAAGCAGAAATAACAGAAGAATAAGCCGAAAAAGCAGAAATAACAGAAGAATCAGCTGAAGAAGAAGCAGAAGAAGCAGAAGAAGAAGAAGTAATTGAAAAAACAAAAAGTGCAGAAGAAACAGAAGAAGATGAAGAAGAAGAAGAAGAAGAAAGAAGAAGAAGAAGAAGAAGAAGAAGAAGAAGAAGAAGAAGAAGAAGAAGAAGGACATGTAGAACTACAAGAAGAACAAGAAGAACTAGAAGAACAAGAAGAAGAGAAGAAGAATCAGAAGAATAAGAGGAAAAAGCAGAAATAACAGAAGAATAAGCCGAAAAAGCAGAAATAACAGAAGAATAAGCTGAAGAAGAAGCACAAGAAGCCGAAGAAGAAGTAATTGAAAAAGCAGAAAAAACAGTAGAAACAGAGGAAGATGAAGAAAAAGAAGAGGGTGATGTAGAACTACAAGAAGAACAAGAAGAACTAGAAGAACAAGAAGAACAATAAGTAGAAACAGAAGAATAAGACGAAAAAGTAAAAAAAACAGAATAAGCCGAAAAAGCAGAAATAACAGAAGAATAAGCCGAAAAAGCAGAAATAACAGAAGATAAGCTGAAGAAGAAGCAGAAGAAGAAGTAATTGAAAAAACAAAAAGTGCAGAAGAAACAGAAGAAGATGAAGAAGAAGAAGAAGGACATGTAGAACTACAAGAAGAACAAGAAGAACTAGAAGAACAAGAAGAAGAAACAGAAGAATAAGAGGAAAAAGCAGAAATAACAGAAGAATAAGCCGAAGAAGCCGAAATAAGAGAAGAATAAGCCTAAAAAGCAGAAATAACAGAAATAAGCTGAAGAAGAAGCAGAAGAAGCAGAAGAAGAAGAAGTAATTGAAAAAGCAGAAAATGCAGTAGAAACAGAAGAAGATGAAGAAGAAGATGAGGGTGATGTAGAGCTACAAGAAGTACAAGAAGAAGTAGAAGAACAAGAAGAACAAGAAGTAGAAACAGATGAATAAGACGAAAAAGTAGAAATAACAGAAGAATAAGCCGAAAAAGCAGAAATAACAGAAGAATAAGCCGAAAGAGCAGAAATAACAGAAGAATAAGCTGAAGAAGAAGCAGAAGAAGAAGAAGTAATTGAAAAAACAAAAAGTGCAGAAGAAAAAGATGAAGAAGAAGGACATGTAGTACTACAAGAAGAACTAGAAGAACAACAAGAAGAAACAGAAGAATAAGAGGAAAAAGCAGAAATAACAGAAGAATAAGCCGAAAAAGCAGAAATAACAGAAGAATAAGCTGAAGAAGAAGCAGAAGAAGAAGAAGTAATTGAAAAACAAAAAGTGCAGAAGAAACAGAAGATGAAGAAGAAGAAGGACATGTAGAACTACAAGAATAACTAGAAGAACAAGAAGAAGAAACAGAAGAATAAGAGGAAAAAGCAGAAATAACAGAAGAATAAGCCAAAAATGCAGAAATAACAGAAGAATAAGCTGAAGAAGAAGCAGAAGAAGCAGAAGAAGAATAAGTAATTGAAAAAGCAGAAAATGTAGTAGAAACAGAAGATGAAGAAGAAGAGGGTGATGTAGAACTACAAGAAGAACAAGAATAACTAGAAGAACAAGAAGAACAAGAAGTAGAAACAGAAGAATAAGACGAAAAAGTAGAAATAACAGAAGAATAAGCCGAAAAAGCAGAAATAATAGAAGAATAAGCCAAAAAAGCAGAAATAACAGAAGAATCAGCTGAAGAGGAAGCAGAAGAAGAAGAAGTAATTGAAAAACAAAAAGTGCAGAAGAAACAGAAGAAGATGAAGAAGAAGGAGATGTAGAAGTACAAGAAGAACAAGAAGAACTAGAAGAACAAGAAGGGCAAGAAGTAGAATCAGAAGAATAACACGAAAAAGCAGAAATAACAGAAGAATAAGCCGTAAAAGCAGAAATAACAGAAGAATAAGCTGAAGAAGAAGCAGAAGAAGCCAAAGAAGAAGAAGTAATTGAAAAAGCAGAAAATACAGTAGAAACAGAAGAAGATGAAGAAAAAGAAGAGGGTGATGTAGAACTACAAGAAGAACAAGAAGTAGAAACAGAAGAATAAGACAAAAAAGTAGAAATAACAGAAGAATAAGCCTAAAAAGCAGAAATAACAGAAGAATAAGCTGAAGAAGAAGCAGAAGAAGCAGAAGAAGAAGTAATTGAAAAAGCAGAAAATGCAGTAGAAACAGAAAATGAAGAAGAAGAGGGTGATGTAGAACTACAAGAAGAACAAGAAGAACTAGAAGAACAAGAAGAA
>NW_023601962.1:2721856-2738434 GCF_014898055.3 Talpa occidentalis
CAGAAATAACAGAAGAATGAGCCGAAACGGCAGAAATAACAGAAGAATAAGCTGAAAAAGAAGCCGCAGAAGAAGAAGTAATTTGAAAAAGCAAAAAATATGAGAAGAAACAGAAGAAGATGAATAATAAGAGAAGGAGATGTAAACTACAAGAAGAATAAGAATAACTAAAAGAACAAGAAGAACAAGAAGTAGGAAACAGAAGAATAAGCCGAAACAGCAAGAAATAACAGAAAGAATAAGCCGAAAAAGCAGAAATAACAGAAGAATGAGCCGAAAAAGCAGAAATAACAGAAGAATAAGCCGAAACAGCAGAAATAACAGAAGCATAAGCTGAACAAGAAGAAGCAGCAGAAGAAGTACTTGAAAAAGGAAAAAATTCAGAAGAAACAGAAGAAGATGAAGAAGAAGAAGGAGACGTAGAACTTCAAGAAGAACAAGAAGTACTAGAAGAACAAAAAACAAGAAGAAACAAAAGAATAAGAGAGAAAAAGCAGAAATAACAGCATAAGCCGAAAAAGCAGAGAAATAACAGAAAGAATAAGACGAAAACAGCAGAAATAACAGAAAGAATAGGCCAAAAAATCAGAAATAACAGAAGATTAAACTGAGGAAGAAGCAGAAGAAGCAGAAAAAGTGGAAGTAATTTGAAAAAGCAGAAAATGCATTAAAAACAAAGAAGATGAAGAAGAAGAAGAAGAAGAAGAAGAAGCGATGTAGAACTACAAGAACAAAAACAAGAACTAGAAGAACAAGAAGAAGAAACAGAAGAATAAGAGGAAAAAGCAGAAATAACAGAAGAATAAGCAAAAAAGCAGAAATAACAGAAGAATAAGCCGAAAAGGCCAGAATTAACAGAAAGAATCAGCTGAGGAAGAAGCAGAAAAAGCAGAAGAGGAAGTAATTGAAAATGCAAAAAATGAAGAAGAAACAGAAGAAGATGAAGAAGAAGAAGAAGAAGAAGAAGAAGAAAGGAGATGTAGAACTACAAGAAGTACAAGAAGAATTAAAGAAAAAGAAGAACAAGAAGTAGAAAAAGAATAAGCCAAAAACGCAGAAATAACAGAAGAATAAGCCGAAAAAGCAGAAATAACAGAAGAATAAGCTGATGAAGAAGCAGAAGAAAGCAGATGAAGAAGAAGAAGAAGAAAAAAGGAGATGTAGAACTACAAGAAGAACATGAAGAACTAGAAGAACTCAAGAGCAAGAAGTAGAATAGGAAGAATAAGAGGATAAAGCAAAAATGACAGAAGAAGAAGCCGAAAAAGAAGAAATAACAGAAGAAGAAGCCGAAAAGGCAGAAATAACAGAAGATTCAGCTGAGGAAGAAGCAGGAAAAAGCAGAAGAAGAAGTAATTGAAAAATCAAAAAATGCAGAAGAAACAGGAAGAGAAGAAGAATAAAAAGGACATGTAGAACTACAAGAAGAACAAGAAGAACTAAAAGAACAAGAAGAACAAGAAGTAGAAACAGAAGAATAAGAGGTAAAAGCAAAAATAACAGAAGAAGAAGCCGAAAAAGCAGAAATAACAGAAGATTCAGCTGAGGAAGAAGCAGAAGAAGCAGAAGAAGAAGAAGAAGAAGAAGTAATAGAAAAAAAAAGTGTAGAAGAAACCGATGATGATGAAGAAGAAGAAGGAGATGTAGAACTACAAGAAGAACAAGAAGAACTAGAAGAAAAAGAAGGACAAGAAGAAACAGAAGAATAAGAGGAAAAAGAAGTAATAACAGAAGAATAAGCCGAAACAGCACAGATAACAGAAGAGTAAGCCAAAAAGCAGAAATAACAGAAGATTCAGCTGAGGAGGAAGCAGAAGAAGAAGAAGTAATTGAAAAAGCAAAACATGCAGAAGAACAGAAGAAGATGAAGAAGAAGAAGAAAGAGATATAGCACTACAAGAAGAATAGGAAAACTGAAAGAACAAGAAGAACAAGAAGTAGAAACAGGGGAATAAGCCGAGAAAGCAGAAATAACAGAAGAATAAGCCGAAGCAGCAGAAATAACAGAAGAAAAATCTGAAAAAGAGCAGAAGAAGCAGAAGAAGAAGTACTTGAAAAAGCAAAAAATGCAGAAGAAAAAGAAGATGAAGAAGAAGAAGGAGATGTAGAACTACAAGAAGAACAAGAAGAACAAAAAGAACAAGAAGAACAAGAAGTAGAAACAGAAGAATAAGAGGAACAGCAGAAAGACAGAATAAGCCGAACAGCACAAATAACAGAAGAGTAAGCCGAAAAATCAGAAATAAGAGAACAATCAACTGAAGAAGAAGCAAAAGAGGCAGAATAAGAGCAAGTAATTGAAAAAGCAAAAAATACAGAAGAAACGAAAATGATGATGAAGAAGAAAGAAAGAAGAAGAAGAGAAGAAGAAGAAGAGATGTAGAACTACAAGAAGAACAAGAAGAACTAGAAGAACAAGAATAACAAGAGGAAGAATCAGAAGAATAAGAGGAGGAAAAGCAGAAATAACAGAAGAATAAGCCAAAAAGCAGAAAAAACAGAAGAATAAGACGAAACAGCAGAAATAACTGAAGAATAAGCTGAAAAAGCAGAAATAATAGAATAATAAGCGAAACTGAGGAAATAACAGAAGAATAAGACGAAAAAGCAGAAATAACAGAAGAATAAGACGAAACAGCAGAAATAACACAAGAATAAGCCGAAAAAGCAGAAATAGCAGAAGAATAAGCCGAAAAGGCAGAATTAACAGAAGAATCAGCTGAGGAAGAAGCAGAAAAGCAGAAGAGGAAGTAACTGAAAATGCAAAAAATGAAGAAGAAACAGAAGAAGATGAAGAAGAAGAAGAAGGAGATGTAGAACTACAAGAAGAACAAGAAGAATTAAAAGAACAAGAAGAACAAGAAGTAGAAAAAGAATAAGCCAAAAATGCAGAAATAACAGAAGAATAAGCCGAAAAAGCAGAAATAACAGAAGAATAAGCTGATGAAGAAGCAGAAGAAGCAGATGAAGAAGAAGAAGAAGAAAAAGGAGATGTAGAACTACAAGAAGAACATGAAGAACTAGAAGAACTCTAGAGCAAGAAGTAGAATAGGAAGAATAAGAGGATAAAGCAAAAATGACAGAAGAAGAAGCCGAAAAAGAAGAAATAACAGAAGAAGAAGCCGAAAAGGCAGAAATAACAGAAGATTCAGCTGAGGAAGAAGCAGAAAAAGCAGAAGAAGAAGTAATTGAAAAATCAAAAATGCAGAAGAAACAGAAGAAGAAGAAGAATAAAAAGGACATGTAGAACTACAAGAAGAAAGAAGAACTAAAAGAACAAGAAGAAAAGAAGTAGAAACAGAAGAATAAGAGGTAAAAGCAAAAATAACAGAAGAAGAAGCCGAAAAAGCAGAAATAACAGAAGATTCAGCTGAGGAAGAAGCAGAAGAAGCAGAAGAAGAAGAAGAAGAAGAAGAAGTAATAGAAAAAAAAAGTGTAGAAGAAACCGATGAAGATGAAGAAGAAGAAGGAGATGTAGAACTACAAGAAGAACTAGAAGAACTAGAAGAAAAAGAAGGACAAGAAGAAACAGAAGAATAAGAGGAAAAAGAAGTAATAACAGAAGAATAAGCCGAAACAGCACAGATAACAGAAGAGTAAGCCAAAGAGCAGAAATAACGGAAGATTCAGCTGAGGACGAAGCAGAAGAAGAAGAAGTTATTGAAAAAGCAAAAAATGCAGAAGAAAAGAAGAATGAAGAAGAAGAAGAAGATATAGAACTACAAGAAGAACAAGAAAACTAAAAGAACAAGAAGAACAAGAAGTAGAAACAGAGAATAAGCCGAAAAAGCAGAAATCACAAAAGAATAAGCCGAAAAAGCAGAAATAACAGAAGAATGAGCCGAAACGGCAGAAATAACAGAATAAGCTGAAAAAGAAGCAGAAGAAGAAGAAGTAATTGAAAAAGCAAAAAATTGAGAAGAAACAGAAGAAGATGAAGAAGAAGAAGGAGATGTAGAACTACAGGAAGAACAAGAAGAACTAAAAGAACAAGAAGAACAAGAAGTAGAAACAGAAGAATAAGCCGAAAAAGCAGAAATCACAGAAGAATAAGCCGAAAAAGCAGAAATCACAGAAGAATAAGCGAAAAAACGAAATAAAAGAAGAATAAGCCGAAACAGCAGAAATAACAGAAGAATAAGACGAAACAGCAGAAATAAGTGAAGAATAAGCCAAAAATGCAGAAATAACAGAAGAATCAGCTGAGGAAGAAGCAAAAGAAGAAGTAGTAATTGAAATAGCAAAAAATACAGAAGAAACAGAATATGATGAAGAAGAAGAAGAAGAAGGAGATGTACAACTACAAGAAGAACAAGAAAAACTAGAAGAACAAGAACAACAAAAAGAAGAAACAGAAGAATAAGAGGAAAAAACAGCAAAAACAGAAGAATAAGCAGAAAACGCAGAAATAACAGAAGAATAAGCCGAAACATCAGAAATAACAGAAGAAAAAGCTGAAAAGAAGCAGAAGAAGCAGAAGAAGAAATAAGTGAAAAAGCAAAAAATGCAGAAGAAACAGAAGAAGAAGAATAAGGAGATGTAGAACTACAAGAACAACAAGAACAAAAAGAAGAAGAAGAACAAGAAGTAGAAACAGAAGAATAAGCCGAAACAGCAGAAAAACTGAAGAATAAGCCGAAACAGAGGAAATAACAGAAGAATAAGACGAAACAGCAGAAATAACAGAAGAATGAGCTGAAAAAGCAGAAATAGCAGAAGAATAAGCTGAGGAAGAAGCAGATGAAGAAGAAGGAGATGTAGAACTACAGGAAGAACAAGAAGAACTAAAAGAACAAGAAGAACAAGAAGTAGAAACAGAAGAATAAGCCGAAACAGCAGAAATAACAGACGAAAAAGCTGAAAACGAAGCAGAAGAAGCAGCAGAAGAAGAAGTATTTGAAAAAGGAAAAAATTCAGAAGAAAGAGTGAAGATGAAGAAGAAGAAGGAGATGTAGAACTACAAGAAGAACGAGAAAAACTAAAATAACAAGAAGAACAAGAGGTAGAAACAGAAGAATAAGCCGAAAAAGCAGAAATAACAGAAGAATGAGCCGAAACGGCAGAAATAACAGAAGAATAAGCTGAAAAAGAAGCCGCAGAAGAAGAAGTAATTGAAAAAGCAAAAAATTGAGAAGAAACAGAAGAAGATGAATAATAAGAAGAAGGAGATGTAGAACTACAAGAAGAACAAGAAGAACTAAAAGAACAAGAAGAACAAGAAGTAGAAACAGAAGAATAAGCCGAAACAGCAGAAATAACAGAAGAATAAGCCGAAAAAGCAGAAATAACAGAAGAATGAGCCGAAAAAGCAGAAATAACAGAAGAATAAGCCGAAACAGCAGAAATAACAGAAGCATAAGCTGAACAAGAAGAAGCAGCAGAAGAAGTACTTGAAAAAGGAAAAAATTCAGAAGAAACAGAAGAAGATGAAGAAGAAGAAGGAGACGTAGAACTTCAAGAAGAACAAGAAGTACTAGAAGAACAAGAAAAACAAGAAGAAACAAAAGAATAAGAGGAAAAAGCAGAAATAACAGCATAAGCCGAAAAAGCAGAAATAACAGAAGAATAAGACGAAACAGCAGAAATAACAGAAGAATAGGCCAAAAAATCAGAAATAACAGAAGATTAAACTGAGGAAGAAGCAGAAGAAGCAGAAAAAGTGGAAGTAATTGAAAAAGCAGAAAATGCATTAAAAACAAAAGAAGATGAAGAAGAAGAAGAAGAAGAAGAAGAAGAAGAAGGCGATGTAGAACTACAAGAACAAAAACAAGAACTAGAAGAACAAGAAGAAGAAACAGAAGAATAAGAGGAAAAAGCAGAAATAACAGAAGAATAAGCCAAAAAAGCAGAAATAACAGAAGAATAAGCCGAAAAGGCAGAATTAACAGAAGAATCAGCTGAGGAAGAAGCAGAAAAAGCAGAAGAGGAAGTAATTGAAAATGCAAAAAATGAAGAAGAAACAGAAGAAGATGAAGAAGAAGAAGAAGAAGAAGAAGAAGAAGAAGGAGATGTAGAACTACAAGAAGTACAAGAAGAATTAAAAGAAAAAGAAGAACAAGAAGTAGAAAAAGAATAAGCCAAAAACGCAGAAATAACAGAAGAATAAGCCGAAAAAGCAGAAATAACAGAAGAATAAGCTGATGAAGAAGCAGAAGAAGCAGATGAAGAAGAAGAAGAAGAAAAAGGAGATGTAGAACTACAAGAAGAACATGAAGAACTAGAAGAACTCAAGAGCAAGAAGTAGAATAGGAAGAATAAGAGGATAAAGCAAAAATGACAGAAGAAGAAGCCGAAAAAGAAGAAATAACAGAAGAAGAAGCCGAAAAGGCAGAAATAACAGAAGATTCAGCTGAGGAAGAAGCAGAAAAAGCAGAAGAAGAAGTAATTGAAAAATCAAAAAATGCAGAAGAAACAGAAGAAGAAGAAGAATAAAAAGGACATGTAGAACTACAAGAAGAACAAGAAGAACTAAAAGAACAAGAAGAACAAGAAGTAGAAACAGAAGAATAAGAGGTAAAAGCAAAAATAACAGAAGAAGAAGCCGAAAAAGCAGAAATAACAGAAGATTCAGCTGAGGAAGAAGCAGAAGAAGCAGAAGAAGAAGAAGAAGAAGAAGTAATAGAAAAAAAAAGTGTAGAAGAAACCGATGATGATGAAGAAGAAGAAGGAGATGTAGAACTACAAGAAGAACTAGAAGAACTAGAAGAAAAAGAAGGACAAGAAGAAACAGAAGAATAAGAGGAAAAAGAAGTAATAACAGAAGAATAAGCCGAAACAGCACAGATAACAGAAGAGTAAGCCAAAAAGCAGAAATAACAGAAGATTCAGCTGAGGAGGAAGCAGAAGAAGAAGAAGTAATTGAAAAAGCAAAACATGCAGAAGAAACAGAAGAAGATGAAGAAGAAGAAGAAAGAGATATAGCACTACAAGAAGAATAGGAAAACTGAAAGAACAAGAAGAACAAGAAGTAGAAACAGGGGAATAAGCCGAGAAAGCAGAAATAACAGAAGAATAAGCCGAAGCAGCAGAAATAACAGAAGAAAAATCTGAAAAAGAGCAGAAGAAGCAGAAGAAGAAGTACTTGAAAAAGCAAAAAATGCAGAAGAAAAAGAAGATGAAGAAGAAGAAGGAGATGTAGAACTACAAGAAGAACAAGAAGAACAAAAAGAACAAGAAGAACAAGAAGTAGAAACAGAAGAATAAGAGGAAAGAGCAGAAATGACAGAATAAGCCGAAACAGCACAAATAACAGAAGAGTAAGCCGAAAAATCAGAAATAAGAGAACAATCAACTGAAGAAGAAGCAAAAGAGGCAGAATAAGAGCAAGTAATTGAAAAAGCAAAAAATACAGAAGAAACGGAAAATGATGATGATGAAGAAGAAGAAGAAGAAGAAGAAGAAGAAGAAGAAGGAGATGTAGAACTACAAGAAGAACAAGAAGAACTAGAAGAACAAGAATAACAAGAGGAAGAATCAGAAGAATAAGAGGAAAAAGCAGAAATAACAGAAGAATAAGCCAAAAAAGCAGAAATAACAGAAGAATAAGACGAAACAGCAGAAATAACTGAAGAATAAGCTGAAAAAGCAGAAATAATAGAATAATAAGCCGAAACTGAGGAAATAACAGAAGAATAAGACGAAAAAGCAGAAATAACAGAAGAATAAGACGAAACAGCAGAAATAACACAAGAATAAGCCGAAAAAGCAGAAATAGCAGAAGAATAAGCCGAAAAGGCAGAATTAACAGAAGAATCAGCTGAGGAAGAAGCAGAAAAAGCAGAAGAGGAAGTAACTGAAAATGCAAAAAATGAAGAAGAAACAGAAGAAGATGAAGAAGAAGAAGAAGGAGATGTAGAACTACAAGAAGAACAAGAAGAATTAAAAGAACAAGAAGAACAAGAAGTAGAAAAAGAATAAGCCAAAAATGCAGAAATAACAGAAGAATAAGCCGAAAAAGCAGAAATAACAGAAGAATAAGCTGATGAAGAAGCAGAAGAAGCAGATGAAGAAGAAGAAGAAGAAAAAGGAGATGTAGAACTACAAGAAGAACATGAAGAACTAGAAGAACTCTAGAGCAAGAAGTAGAATAGGAAGAATAAGAGGATAAAGCAAAAATGACAGAAGAAGAAGCCGAAAAAGAAGAAATAACAGAAGAAGAAGCCGAAAAGGCAGAAATAACAGAAGATTCAGCTGAGGAAGAAGCAGAAAAAGCAGAAGAAGAAGTAATTGAAAAATCAAAAAATGCAGAAGAAACAGAAGAAGAAGAAGAATAAAAAGGACATGTAGAACTACAAGAAGAACAAGAAGAACTAAAAGAACAAGAAGAACAAGAAGTAGAAACAGAAGAATAAGAGGTAAAAGCAAAAATAACAGAAGAAGAAGCCGAAAAAGCAGAAATAACAGAAGATTCAGCTGAGGAAGAAGCAGAAGAAGCAGAAGAAGAAGAAGAAGAAGAAGAAGTAATAGAAAAAAAAAGTGTAGAAGAAACCGATGAAGATGAAGAAGAAGAAGGAGATGTAGAACTACAAGAAGAACTAGAAGAACTAGAAGAAAAAGAAGGACAAGAAGAAACAGAAGAATAAGAGGAAAAAGAAGTAATAACAGAAGGATAAGCCGAAACAGCACAGATAACAGAAGAGTAAGCCAAAGAGCAGAAATAACGGAAGATTCAGCTGAGGACGAAGCAGAAGAAGAAGAAGTTATTGAAAAAGCAAAACATGCAGAAGAAACAGAAGAAAATGAAGAAGAAGAAGAAAGATATAGAACTACAAGAAGAACATCGGAAAACTAAAAGAACAAGAAGAACAAGAAGTAGAAACAGAGGAATAAGCCGAGAAAGCAGAAATAACAGAAGAATAAGCCGAAGCAGCAGAAATAACAGAAGAAAAATCAGAAAAAGAAGCAGAAGAAGCAGAAGAAGAAGTACTTGAAAAATCAAAAAATGCGGAAGAAAAAGAAAATGAAGAAGAAGAAGGAGATGTAGAACTACAAGAAGAACAAAAAGAACAAGAAGAACAAGAAGTAGAAACAGAAGAATAAGCCGAAAAAGCAGAAATCACAGAAGAATAAGCCGAAAAAGCAGAAATAACAGAAGAATAAGCGAAAAAACGAAATAAAAGAAGAATAAGCCGAAACAGCAGAAATAACAGAAGAATAAGACGAAACAGCAGAAATAAGTGAAGAATAAGCCAAAAATGCAGAAATAACAGAAGAATCAGCTGAGGAAGAAGCAAAAGAAGAAGTAGTAATTGAAATAGCAAAAAATACAGAAGAAACAGAATATGATGAAGAAGAAGAAGAAGAAGGAGATGTACAACTACAAGAAGAACAAGAAAACTAGAAGAACAAGAATAACAAAAAGAAGAAACAGAAGAATAAGAGGAAAAAACAGCACAAACAGAAGAATAAGCAGAAAACGCAGAAATAACAGAAGAATAAGCCGAAACATCAGAAATAACAGAAGAAAAAGCTGAAAAGAAGCAGAAGAAGCAGAAGAAGAAATAAGTGAAAAAGCAAAAAATGCAGAAGAAACAGAAAAAGAAGAATAAGGAGATGTAGAACTACAAGAACAACAAGAACAAAAAGAAGAAGAAGAACAAGAAGTAGAAACAGAAGAATAAGCCGAAACAGCAGAAAAACTGAAGAATAAGCCGAAACAGAGGAAATAACAGAAGAATAAGACGAAACAGCAGAAATAACAGAAGAATGAGCCGAAAAAGCAGAAATAGCAGAAGAATAAGCTGAGGAAGAAGCAGATGAAGAAGAAGGAGATGTAGAACTACAGGAAGAACAAGAAGAACTAAAAGAACAAGAAGAACAAGAAGTAGAAACAGAAGAATAAGCCGAAACAGCAGAAATAACAGACGAAAAAGCTGAAAACGAAGCAGAAGAAGCAGCAGAAGAAGAAGTATTTGAAAAAGGAAAAAATTCAGAAGAAAGAGTGAAGATGAAGAAGAAGAAGGAGATGTAGAACTACAAGAAGAACGAGAAAAACTAAAATAACAAGAAGAACAAGAGGTAGAAACAGAAGAATAAGCCGAAAAAGCAGAAATAACAGAAGAATGAGCCGAAACGGCAGAAATAACAGAAGAATAAGCTGAAAAAGAAGCCGCAGAAGAAGAAGTAATTGAAAAAGCAAAAAATTGAGAAGAAACAGAAGAAGATGAATAATAAGAAGAAGGAGATGTAGAACTACAAGAAGAACAAGAACTAAAAGAACAAGAAGAACAAGAAGTAGAAACAGAAGAATAAGCCGAAACAGCAGAAATAACAGAAGAATGAGCCGAAAAAGCAGAAATAACAGAAGAATAAGCCAAAAAAGCAGAAATAACAGAAGAATAAGACGAAACAGCAGAAATAACTGAAGAATAAGCTGAAAAAGCAGAAATAATAGAATAATAAGCCGAAACTGAGGAAATAACAGAAGAATAAGACGAAAAAGCAGAAATAACAGAAGAATAAGACGAAACAGCAGAAATAACACAAGAATAAGCCGAAAAAGCAGAAATAGCAGAAGAATAAGCCGAAAAGGCAGAATTAACAGAAGAATCAGCTGAGGAAGAAGCAGAAAAGCAGAAGAGGAAGTAATTGAAAATGCAAAAAATGAAAAGAAACAGAAGAAGATGAAGAAGAAGAAGAAGGAGATGTAGAACTACAAGAAGAACAAGAAGAATTAAAAGAACAAGAAGAACAAGAAGTAGAAAAAGAATAAGCCAAAAATGCAGAAATAACAGAAGAATAAGCCGAAAAAGCAGAAATAACAGAAGAATAAGCTGATGAAGAAGCAGAAGAAGCAGATGAAGAAGAAGAAGAAGAAAAAGGAGATGTAGAACTACAAGAAGAACATGAAGAACTAGAAGAACTCTAGAGCAAGAAGTAGAATAGGAAGAATAAGAGGATAAAGCAATAATGACAGAAGAAGAAGCCGAAAAAGAAGAAATAACAGAAGAAGAAGCCGAAAAGGCAGAAATAACAGAAGATTCAGCTGAGGAAGAAGCAGAAAAAGCAGAAGAAGAAGTAATTGAAAAATCAAAAAATGCAGAAGAAACAGAAGAAGAAGAAGAATAAAAAGACATGTAGAACTACAAGAAGAAAAAGAAGAACTAAAAGAACAAGAAGAAAAAGAAGTAGAAAAGAAGAATAAGAGGTAAAAGCAAAAATAACAGAAAGAAGCCGAAAAAGCAGAAATAACAGAAGATTCAGCTGAGGAAGAAGCAGAAGAAGCAGAAGAAGAAGAAGAAGAAGAAGAAGAAGAAGAAGATGAAGAAGAAGATGAAGAAGAAGAAGGAGATGTAGAACTACAAGAAGAACTAGAAGAACTAGAAGAAAAAGAGACAAGAAGAAACAGAAGACTAAGAGGAAAAAGAAGTAATGACAGAAGAATAAGCCGAAACAGCAGAGATAACAGAAGAGTAAGCCAAAAAGCAGAAATAACAGAAGATTCAGCTGAGGAAGAAGCAGAAAAAGCAGAAGAAGAAGTAATTGAAAAATCAAAAAATGCAGAAGAAACAGAAGAAGAAGAAGAATAAAGGACTTGTACAACTACAAGAGAACAAGAAGAACTAAAAGAACAAGAAGAACAAGAAGTAGAAACAGAAGAAAAAGAGGTAAAAGCAAAAATACAGAAGAAGAAGCCGAAAAAGCAGAAATAACAGAAGATTCAGCTGAGGAAGAAGCAGAAGAAGCAGAAGCAGAAGACGAAGAAGAAGTAATAGAGAAAAAGTGTAGAAGAAACCGATGATGATGAAGAAGAAGAAGGAGATGTAGAACTACAAGAAGAACTAGAAGAACTAGAAGAAAAAGAAGGACAAGAAGAAAAGAAGAATAAGAGGAAAAGAAATAATAACAGAAGAATAGCCGAAACAGCACAGATAACAGAAGAGTAAGCCAAAAAGCAGAAATAACAGAAGATTCAGCTGAGGAGGAAGCAGAAGAAGAAGAAGTAATTGAAAAAGCAAAACATGCAGAAGAAACAGAAGAAGATGAAGAAGAGAAGAAAGAGATATAGCACTACAAGAAGAATAGGAAAACTAAAAGAACAAGAAGAACAAGAAGTAGAAACAGAGGAATAAGCCGAGAAAGCAGAAATAACAGAAGAATAAGCCGAAGCAGCAGAAATAACAGAAGAAAAATCTGAAAAAGAGCAGAAGAAGCAGAAGAAGAAGTACTTGAAAAAGCAAAAAAATGCAGAAGAAAAAGAAGATGATGAAGAAGAAGGAGATGTAGAACTACAAGAAGAACAAGAAGAACAAAAAGAACAAGAAGAACAAGAAGTAGAAACAGAAGAATAAGAGGAAAAAGCAGAAATGACAGAATAAGCCGAAACAGCACAAATAACAGAAGAGTAAGCCGAAAATCAGAAATAAGAGAACAATCAACTGAAGAAGAAGCAAAGAGGCAGAATAAGAGCAAGTAATTGAAAAAGCAAAATACAGAAGAAACGGAAAATGATGATGATGAAGAGAAGAAGAAGAAGAAGAAGAAGAAGAAGAAGAAGGAGATGTAGAACTACAAGAAGAACAAGAAGAACTAGAAAGAACAAGAATAACAAGAGGAAGAATCAGAAGAATAAGAGGAAAAGCAGAAATAACAGAAGAATAAGCCAAAAAGCAGAAATAACAGACGAATAAGACGAAACAGCAGAAATAACTGAAGAATAAGCTGAAAAAGCAGAAATAATAGAATAATAAGCCGAAACTGAGGAAATAACAGAAGAATAAGACGAAAAAGCAGCAATAACAGAAGAATAAGACGAAACAGCAGAAATAACACAAGAATAAGCCGAAAAGCAGAAATAGCAGAAGAATAAGCCGAAAAGGCAGAATTAACAGAAGAATCAGCTGAGGAAGAAGCAGAAAAAGCAGAAGAGGAAGTAATTGAAAATGCAAAAAATGAGAAGAAACAGAAGAAGATGAAGAAGAAGAAGAAGGAGATGTAGAACTACAAGAAGAACAAGAAGAATTAAAAGAACAAGAAGAACAAGAAGTAGAAAAAGAATAAGCCAAAAATGCAGAAATAACAGAAGAATAAGCCGAAAAAGCAGAAATAACAGAAGAATAAGCTGATGAAGAAGCAGAAGAAGCAGAATGAAGAAGAAGAAGAAGAAAAAAGGAGATGTAGAACTACAAGAAGAATGAAGAACTAGAAGAACTCTAGAGCAAGAAGTAGAATAGGAAGAATAAGAGGATAAAGCAAAATGACAGAAGAAGAAGCCGAAAAAGAAGAAATAACAGAAGAAGAAGCCGAAAAGGCAGAAATAACAGAAGATTCAGCTGAGGAAGAAGCAGAAAAAGCAGAAGAAGAAGTAATTGAAAAATCAAAAATGCAGAAGAAACAGAAGAAGAAGAAGAATAAAAAAGGACATGTAGAACTACAAGAAGAACAAGAAGAACTAAAAGAACAAGAAGAACAAGAAGTAGAAACAGAAGAATAAGAGGAAAAAGCAAAAATAACAGAAGAAGAAGCGAAAAAGCAGAAATAACAGAAGATTCAGCTGAGGAAGAAGCAGAAGAAGCAGAAGAAGAAGAGAAGAAGAGAAAGTAATAGAAAAAAAAGTGTAGAAGAAACGATGAAGATGAAGAAGAAGAAGGAGATGTAGAACTACAAGAAGAACTAGAAGAACTAGAAGAAAAAGAAGAAGAAACAGAAGAATAAGAGGAAAAGAAGTAATAACAGAAGGATAAGCCGAAACAGCACAGATCACAGAAGAGTAAGCCAAGAGGCAGAAATAACGGAAGATTCAGCTGAGGACGAAGCAGAAGAAGAAGAAGTTATTGAAAAAGCAAAACATGCAGAAGAAACAGAAGAAAATGAAGAAGAAGAAGAAAGATATAGAACTACAAGAAGAACATCAGAAACTAAAAGAACAAGAAGAACAAGAAATAGAAACAGAGGAATAAGCCGAGAAAGCAGAAATAACAGAAGAATAAGCCGAAGCAGCAGAAATAACAGAAGAAAAATCAGAAAAAGAAGCAGAAGAAGCAGAAGAAAGTACTTGGAATATCAAAAAATGCGGAAGAAAAAAAAATGAAGAAGAAGAAGGAGATGTAGAACTACAAGAAGAACAAAAAGAACAAGAAGAACAAGAAGTAGAAACAGAAGAATAAGCCGAAAAAGCAGAAATCACAAAAGAATAAGCCGAAAAAGCAGAAATAACAGAAGAATAAGCGAAAAAACGAAATAAGAAGAATAAGCCGAAACAGCAGAAATAACAGAAGAATAAGACGAAACAGCAGAAATAAGTGAAGAATAAGCCAAAAATGCAGAAATAACAGAAGAATCAGCTGAGGAAGAAGCAAAAGAAGAAGTAGTAATTGAAATAGCAAAAAATACAGAAGAAACAGAATATGATGAAGAAGAAGAAGAAGAAGGAGATGTACAACTACAAGAAGAACAAGAAAAACTAGAAGAACAAGAATAACAAAAAGAAGAAACAGAAGAATAAGAGGAAAAACAGCAAAAACAGAAGAATAAGCAGAAAACGCAGAAATAACAGAAGAATAAGCCGAAACATCAGAAATAACAGAAGAAAAAGCTGAAAAGAAGCAGAAGAAGCAGAAGAAGAAATAAGTGAAAGCAAAAATGCAGAAGAAAAGAAACAGAAAAAGAAGAATAAGGAGATGTAGAACTACAAGAACAACAAGAACAAAAAGAAGAAGAAGAACAAGAAGTAGAAACAGAAGAATAAGCCGAAACAGCAGAAAAACTGAAGAATAAGCCGAAACAGAGGAAATAACAGAAGAATAAGACGAAACAGCAGAAATAACAGAAGAATGAGCTGAAAAAGCAGAAATAGCAGAAGAATAAGCTGAGGAAGAAGCAGATGAAGAAGAAGGAGATGTAGAACTACAGGAAGAACAAGAAGAACTAAAGAACAAGAAGAACAAGAAGTAGAAAATAGAAGAATAGCCGACACAGCAGAAATAACAGACGAAAAGCTGAAAACGAAGCAGAAGAAGCAGCAGAAGAAGAAGTATTTGAAAAAGGAAAAAATTCAGAAGAAGAGTGAAGATGAAGAAGAAGAAGGAGATGTAGAACTACAGAAGAACGAGAAAAACTAAAATAACAAGAAGAACAAGAGGTAGAAACAGAAGAATAAGCCGAAAAAGCAGAAATAACAGAAGAATGAGCCGAAACGGCAGAAATAACAGAAGAATAAGCTGAAAAAGAAGCCGCAGAAGAAGAAGTATTGAAAAAGCAAAAAATTGAGAAGAAACAGAAGAAGATGAATAATAAGAAGAAGGAGATGTAGAACTAAGAAGAAGAAGAACAAGAACTAAAGAACAAGAACAAGAAGTAGAACAGAAGAATAAGCCGAAACAGCAGAAATAACAGAAGAATGAGCCGAAAAAGCAGAAATAAAGAAGAATAAGCCAAAAAGCAGAAATAACAGAAGAATAAGACGAAACAGCAGAAATAACTGAAGAATAAGCTGAAAAAGCAGAAATAATAGAATAATAAGCCGAAACTGAGGAAATAACAGAAGAATAAGACGAAAAAGCAGAAATAACAGAAGAATAAGACGAAACAGCAGAAATAACACAAGATAAGCCGAAAAAAGCAGATAGCAGAAGAATAAGCCGAAAAGCAGAATTAACAGAAGAATCAGCTGAGAGAAGCACAGAAAAAGCAGAAGGGAAGTAATTGAAAATGCAAAAATGAAGAAGAACAGAAGAAGATGAAGAAGAAGAAGAAGGAGATGTAGAACTACAAGAAGAACAAGAAGAACTAAAAGAACAAGAAGAACAAGAAGTAGAAAAGAATAAGCCAAAATGCAGAAATAACAGAAGAATAAGCCGAAAAAGCAGAAATAACAGAAGAATAAGCTGATGAAGAAGCAGAAGAAGCAGATGAAGAAGAAGAAGAAGAAAAAGGAGATGTAGAACTAAAAGAAGAACATGAAGAACTAGAAGAACTCTAGAGCAAGAAGTAGAATAGGAAGAATAAGAGGATAAAGCAAAAATGACAGAAGAAGAAGCCGAAAAAGAAGAAATAACAGAAGAAGAATCCGAAAAGGCAGAAATAACAGAAGATTCAGCTGAGGAAGAAGCAGAAAAAGCAGAAGAAGAAGTAATTGAAAAATCAAAAAATGCAGAAGAAACAGAAGAAGAAGAAGAATAGAAAGGACATGTAGAACTACAAGAAGAAAAAGAAGAACTAAAGAACAAGAAGAAAAAGAAGTAGAAACAGAAGAATAAGAGGTAAAAGCAAAAATAACAGAAGAAGAAGCCGAAAAAGCAGAAATAACAGAAGATTCAGCTGAGGAAGAAGCAGAAGAAGCAGAAGAGAAGAAAG
This sequence comes from Talpa occidentalis, assembly GCF_014898055.3. NCBI lineage: Eukaryota > Metazoa > Chordata > Mammalia > Eulipotyphla > Talpidae > Talpa > Talpa occidentalis. Next base: position 2,738,150 of record NW_023601962.1, read on the forward strand.
AAGAAGAAGAGTAATAGAAAAAAAAGTGTAGAAGAAACCGATGAAGATGAAGAAGAAGAAGGAGATGTAGAACTACAAGAAGAACTAGAAGAACTAGAAGAAAAAGAAGGACAAGAAGAAACAGAAGATAAGAGGAAAAAGAAGTAATAACAGAAGAATAAGCCGAAACAGCACAGATAACAGAAGAGTAAGCCAAAAGCAGAAATAACGGAAGTTTCAGCTGAGGACGAAGCAGAAGAAGAAAGAAGTTATTGAAAAAGCAAAACATGCAGAAGAAACAGAAGA
>NW_023601962.1:2738534-2756627 GCF_014898055.3 Talpa occidentalis
AGAAGAAGGACAAATAGAAATACAAGAAGAACAAAAGAACTAAAACAACAAGGAGAACAAGGAGTAGAAACAGAAGAATAAGAGGAAAAGCAAAAATAACAGAAGAAGAAGCCGAAACAGCAGAAATAACAGAAGAATAAGCCGAAAAAGCAGAAATAACAGAAGAGTAAGCTGATGAAGAAACAGAAGAAGCACAAGAAGTAGAAGTAATTGAATAAACAAAAAGTGCAGAAGAAACAAAAAATGAAGAAGAAGAAGAAGAAGACGTAGAACTACAAGAAAAACAAGAAGAACTAGAAGAACAAGAAGAACAAGATGAAACAAAAGAATAATAGGAGAAAGCAGAAATAACAGAAGAATAAGCCGAAAAATCAGAAATAACAGAAGAATAAGACGGAACAGCAGAAATAACAGAAGAATAAGCCATAAATGCTGAAATAAGAGAAGATACAGCGGAGGAAGAAGAAGAATTAATTGAAAAAGCAAACAATGCAGAAGAAACAGAAGAAGTTGAAGAAGAAGGAGATGTAGAACTACAAGAAGGAAAAGACGAACTAGAAGAACAAGAAGAACAAGAATTAGAAACAGAAGAATAAGCTGAAAAGCAGAAATAAGAGAAGAATAAGCCGAAACAGCAGAAAGAAAAGAATAATAAGATGAAAAAGAAGCAGAAGAAGCACAAGAAGAAGAAGAACTTGAAAAAGCAAAAAATGCAAAAGGAACAGAAGGCGAAGAGAAGAAGAAGGACATGTACAACTACGAGGAGAACAAGAAGAACTAGAAGAACAAGAAGAGCAAGAAGAAGAAACATATGTATAATAGAAAAAAGGAGAAATAACAGAAGAATAAACCGAAAAAGCAGAAATAACAGAAGAAAAATCCAAAAAAGCAGAAATAACCATCGATTAAGCTGAGGAAGAAGCAGAGGAAGCAGACGAAGAAGGAATTGAAAAAGCAAAAAATGCAGAAAAATATGAAGAAGAAGGAGATGTAGAACTACTAGAAGAACAGGAAGAAATAGATGCACAAAAGAACAAGAAAAAGAAAAAGAAGAATAAGAGGAAAAAGCAGAGATAACAGAAGAATAAGCCGAAAAAGCAGAAATAACAGAATAACAAGCTGATGAAGAATCAGAAGAAGCAGATGAAGAAGAAGAAGAAGAAGAAGGAGATGTAGAACTACAAGAAGAACAACAGAACTACAAGAACTACAAGAACAAGAAGAAGAAACCGAAGAACAAGAAGAACAAGAAGAAGAAAGAGAAGAATAAGAGGAAAAAGCAGAAATAACAGAAGAATAAGCAGAAAAAGGAGAAATAACAGAAGAATCACCTGAGGAAGAAGGAGAAGAAGCAGAATAAGAGCAAGTAATTGAAAAAGCAAAAAATACAGAAGAAACAGAACATGAAGAAGAAGAAGAAGAAGAAGAAGAAAAGAAGAAGGAGATATAGAACAACAACAAAAACAAGAAGAACTAGAAGAACAAGAAGAACAAGAAGAAGAAACAGAAGAATAAGAGGACTAAGCAGAAGTACAGAAGAATAAGACGAAAAAGAAGAAATAATAGAAGATTCAGCTGAGGAAGAAGCAGAAAAAGCAGAATTAAGTAATTGAAAAAGCAAAAAATGCAGAAGAAACAGAAAAAGAGGAAGAAGAAGAAGGAGATGTAGAACTACAAGAAGAACAAGAAGAACTAGAAGAACAATAAGAGCAAGAATTAGAATAGGAAGAATAAGCCGGAAAAGAAGAAATATTAGAAGAATAAGACGAAAAAGCAGAAATAACAGAAGAATAAGCCGAAAAAGCAGAAATAACAGAAGAAAAAGTCGAAAAAGCAGAAAAAAAAAAGAAAAATAAGCCGAAACAGCAGAAATAACAGAAGCATAAGCTGAAAAAGAAGCAGAAGAAGGAGAAGTACTTGAAAAAGGAAAAAATTCAGAAGAAACAGAAGATGAAGAAGAAGAAGAAGGAGATGTAGAACTACAAGAAGAACAAGAAGAACTAAAAGAACAAGAAGAACAAGAAGTAGAAACAGAAGAATAAGCCAAAAAAGCCGAAATCACAGAAGAAGAAGCCGAAAAAGCAGAAATAACAAAAGAATAAGCCGAAAAGGCAGAAATAAAAGAAGAATAAGCTGAAAAAGAAGCAGAAGAAGAAGTAATTGAGAAAGCAAAAAATTGAGAAGAAACAGAAGATGAAGAAGAAGGAGATGTAGAACTACAAGAAGAACAAGAAGAACTAAAAGAACAAGAAGAACAAGAATTAGAAACAGAAGAATAAGCCGAAAAAGCAGAAATAACAGAAGAAAAAGTCGAAAAAGCAGAAATAACAGAAGAATAAGCCGAAACAGCAGAAATAACAGAAGCATAAGCTGAAAAAGAAGCAGAAGAAGCAGCAGAAGTACTTGAAAAAGGAAAAATTCAGAAGAAACAGAAGAAGATGAAGTAGAAGAAGGAGATGTAGAACTTCAAGAAGAACAAGAAGTACTAGAAGAACAAGAAGAACAAGAAGAAACAAAAGAATTAGAGGAAAAGGCAGAAATAACAGAATAAGCCGAAAAAGCAGAAATAACAGAAGAATAAGACGAAACAGCAGAAATAAGTGAAGAATAAGTCAAAAATGCAGAAATAACAGAAGAATCAGCTGAGGAAGAAGCAGAAGAAGAAGTAGTAATTGAAAAAGCAAAAACAGCAGAAGAAACAGAACAGCTTTTTTTTTGCTAGAAGAAGAATAAGCTGAAAAATCAGAAATAACAATTGATTAAGCAGAGGAAGAAGCAGAAGAAGCAGAAGAAGTAATTGAAAAACCAAAATATGCAGAAGAAACAGAAGAGGATGAAGAAAAAGAAGGAGATGTAGAACTACAAGAAGAACAAGAAACTAGAAGAACAAGAAGAACAAGAAGAAGAAACATAAGAATAATAGGAAAAAGTAGAGATAACAGAAGAATAAGCCGAAAAAGCAGATATAAAAGAAGAATAAGACGAAAAAGCAGAAATAACAGAAGAAGACGCTGAAGAAGAAGCAGAAGAAGCAGAATAAGAAGAAGTAAATGAAAAAGCAAAATGTGCAGAAGAACCAGAAGAAGATGAAGAAAAAGAAGAAGGAGATGTAGAACTACAAGAAGAACAAGAAGAGCTAGAAGAACAAGAATATGAAACAGAAGAAAAAGAGGAAAAAGCATAAATAACAGAAGTATAAGCCGAAAAAGCAGAAATAAAAGATGAATAAGCAGAAAAAGCAGCAATATAAGATGAATAAGCGGAAAAAGCAGAAATAACACAAGAAGAAGCTAAAGAAGAAGCAGAAGTACCAGAAGAAGATGTAATTGAAAAAGCAAACAATGCAGAAGAAAAAGAAGAAAATGAAGAAGAAGTAGGAGATGTAGAACTACAAGAAGAACAAGAAGAATTACAAGAACAAGAAGAGAAACAGAAGAATAAGAGGAAAAAGCAGAAATAACAGAAGATTAAGCCGAAAAACAGAAATAACAGAAGAATAAGCTGAAGAAGAAGCAGAAGATACAGAAGAAGAAGCAACTGAAAAAGCAAAAAGGTCAGAAGAAACAGAAGAAGATGAAGAGAAGAAGGAGATGTAGAACTTCAAGAAGAACAAGAAGTACTAGAAGAACAAGAAAAACAAGAAGAAACAAAAGAATAAGCGGAAAAAGCAGAAATAACAGAATAACCGGAAAAAGGAGAAATAACAGAAGAATAAGACGAAACAGCAGAAATAAGTGAAGAATAAGTCAAAAATGCAGAAATAACAGAAGAATCAGCTGAGGAAGAAGCAGAAGAAGAAGTAGTAATTGAAAAAGCAAAAAGCAGAAGAAACAAAACAAGATGAAGAAGAAGAAGGAGATGTAGAACTACAAGAAGAACAAGAAGAACTTAAAGAAGAAGAAGAACAAGAAGTAGAAACAGAAGAATAAGCCGAAAAAGCAGAAATAACAGAAGAATAAGCTGAAAAAGCAGAAATAACAGAAGATTAAGCGGAAGCCCAAACCTTCCTCCCGGGGCACGCCTACAGCTCCTCTCACACTCACAGCCCCAGCGGCGGGGCCGTGCGCCCGCAGAAACCCTAGACGGATGGCCGGGGTCCCGGTGGGGGAGGGCACCCCCTGGAAGCCAGGGACAAGCGGCGACTGCGCCCTCTTCTAAAAGTGCGGGCACATAGGCCGGCGCGGAAAAAAGCCCCGGGCAAGCCAGCACCCCTCAAAAGTTAGCAGTCCGCACCTGGTCCAGCAGCGCTGATGAACCCCGGGCTCCGCCCCTGGCCGGAGCCTGACCCCACCCACCCGACTCTGGCTGCGCACAGGGGCGATTCCTAGGGCCGCCGCTACGGAGCGCTGGTGAAGGGGTTCGGGGACCCTCAGCCCCCACCGGGCTGGGCAACCCCTGCACCCATGGAGGTACGGGATTGTCCTCCCCCATGGGGGAACGGGGCCCTCTTCCCCTGCACGGAAGCCCAAACCTTCCTCCCGGGGCACGCCTGCACCCTCCTCTCGCACTCACAGCCCCAGCAGCGGGGCCGTGCGCCCGCAGATGCCCTAGACTGAGGACTGGGGTCCCGGTCAGGGGAGGGCACTCCCTGGAAGCCAGGCACAAACGGCGACCGCAGCCTCTTCAAAAACTGCAGGCACACAGGCCGGCGCAGAAAAAAGCCCCGGGCAAGCCAGCACCACTCAAAGTGGAATAGTCCGCACATGGCCCAGGAGCTCTGATGTGCCCGAGGCTCCGCACCTAGCCGGAGCCTGACCCCGCCCATCCAACTCTGGCTGCGCACAGGTGCACTTCCTTGGACCGCCGCTAGGGGGCGCTGGTGAGGGTTTTCGGGGATCCTTAGCTACCACCGGGCTGGGCCCACCCCTGCACCTATGGGGGTACGGGATTGTCCTCCCCCATGGGGGAACGGGGACCTCTTCCCCTTCGCGGTAGCCCAAACCTTCCTCCCAGGGCCCGCCTGCACAATCCTCTCGCACTCACAGGGCCAGCGGTGGGGCCGTGCGTGCGCAGACGCACTAGACAGAGGGCCGGGGTCCCGGTCAGGGGAGGGCATCCCCTGTAAGCCAGGGACAAACGGCTACCGCGGCCACTTCCAAAAATGCAGGCACACAGGCCGGCAAGGAAAAAAGCCCCGGGCAAGCCAGCACCACTCAAATGGGAAGCGTCCGCACCTGCCCAGCTGCGCTGATGAGCCTCAGGCTCCGTGACTGGCCGGAGCCTGCCTCTGCCCACCCGAATCTGGCTGCGCACAGGTGCACTTCCTAGGGCCGCCGCTATGGGGCGCTGGTGAGGGGGTCTGGGACCCTTAGCCCCCACCGGGCTGGGGCCACCCCTGCACACATGGGGGTACGGGATTGTCCTCCCCCATGTGGGAACGGGGACCTCTTTTGCTTCGCGGAAGCCCCAACCTTCCTCGCGGTGCATGCCTGCAACCATGCTCTGGCACTCACAGCCCTAGCGGCAGGGCCGTGCGCCCGCAGACGCCCTAGACGGAGGGCCGGGGTCCCGGTCAGGGGATGGCACCCCCTGGATCCAGGGACAAGCGGCGACCGCGGCCTCTTCCAAAACTGCAGGCACTCAGGCCGGCAAGGAAAAAAGCCCCCGGCAAGCCAGCACCACTCAAAGGGGAAGAATCCACACCTGGCCCAGCAGCGCTGATCAGCCCCAGGCTCCGACCCTCGCCGGAGCCTTACCCAGCCCACCCGAGTCAGGCTGCGCACAGGTGCACTTCCTAGGGCCGCCGTTAGGGGGAGCTGGTGAGTGGGTTCGGGGACCTTCAGCCCCCACCGGGCTGGGGCCACCACTGCACCCATGGGGGTACGGGATTGTCCTCCACCTTGGGGGAAAGGTGCCCTCTTCCCCTTTGCGGAAGCCCAAACATTCTTCCCGGGGCACGCCTGCACCCTCCTCTCGCACTCACATCCACAGTGGAGGGTCGTGCGCCCGCAGACGCCCTAGACGGAGGGCCGGGGTACTGGTCAGGGGAGGGCACCCGATGGAAGCCAGGGACAAGCGGCGACCGCGGCCTCTTCCAAAACTGCAGGCACACAGGCCGGCGCGGAAAAAAGCCTCGGGCAAGCCAGCACCACTCAAAGGGGAAGAGACCCACCTGGCCCAGCAGCGCTGATGAGCGCCAGGCTCTGCCCCTGGCCGGAACCTGACCCCACCCACCCGACTCTGGCTGCGCAAGGTGCACTTCCTAGGTCAGCCGTTAGGGGGCGCTGGTGAGGAGGTTCGGGGACCCTCAGCATCCACTGGGCTGGGGCCACCCCTGCACCCATGGGGGTACGGGATTGTTCTCCCCCATGGGGGAACGGGGCCCTCTTGCCCTTCGCGGAAGCCCAAACCTTCCTCCCGGGGCAGGCCTGCACCCTCCTCTCGCACTCACACAACCAGCGGCGGGGCGTGCGCCCGCAGACACCCTAGACGGAGGGCCGGGGTCCCGGTGAGAGGAGGGCACCCCCTGGAAGCCAGGGATAAGCAGCGACCGCGGCCTCTTCCAAAACTGCAGGGACACAGGCCGGCGAGGAAAAAAGCTCCCGGCAAGTCAGGACCACTCAAAGGGTAAGAGTCACCTGCCCCAGCAGCGCAGATGAGCCCCAGGCTCCGCCCTAGCCGGAGCCTGACCCCGCCCACCCGACTCTGGGGCACAAAGGTGCATTTAATAGGGCCAAAGCTAGGGAGCGCTGGTGAAGGGGTTTCGGGACCCTCAGCTACCACCGGGCTGGGGCCATGCCTGCACCCATGGCGATTCGGGATTTTCCTACCCCATGGGGGAACGGGGCCTCTCCCTTCGCGGAAGCCCAAACGTACCTCCCGGGGCACGCCTGCACTCTCTTCTCGCACTCACAGCCCCAGCGGTGGGTCGTGCGCCCGCAGACGCCCTACACGGAGGGCCTGGGTCCCGGTCAGGGGAGGGCACCCCCTGGAAGCCAGGGACAAGTGGCGACCGCGGCCTCTTCCAAAACTGCAGGCACCCTGTACGGCGCGGAAAACAGCTTCGGGCAAGCCAGCACCACTCAAAGGGGAAGAGTCCGCAACTGGCCCAGCAGCGCTGATGAGCCCCTGGTCCTCCCCTGGCCGGAGCCTGACCCCGCCCACTCGACTCTGGGCGCACAGGTGCACTTCCTAGGGCCGCCGCTAGGGGGTGCTATTGAGGGGTTTCGGGGACCCTCAGCCCCCACCGGGCTGGGGACACCCCTGCACACATGGGGGTACGGGATTGTCCTCCCCCATGGGGGAACGGGGCCCTCTTACCCTTCGCGGAATCCAAACGTTCCTCCCGGGGCACACCTGCACCCTCCACTCGCACTCACAGGCCCAGCGGCGGGGCCTTGCGCCCGCAGATACCCTAGATGGAGGGCCGGGCCCTGGTCAGGGGAGGGCACCCCCTGGAATCCAGGGACAAGCGGCGACTGCGGCCTCTTAAAAACTGCAGTCACAGGCCGGCGGGGAAAAAAGCCCCGGGCAAGCCAGCACCACTCAAAATGGAAGAGTCCGCACCTGGCCCAGCAGGTCTGATGAGACCGCGGCTCTGCCCCTGGCCGCAGCCTGATCCCGCCCACCCGACACTGGCTGCGCACAGGTGCACATCCTAGGGCCGCCGCTAGGGGGTGCTGGTGAGGGGGTCGAGGACCCTCATCCCCCACCGGGCTTGGGCCACCCCTGCACCCATGGGGGTACGGATTGTCCTCCCCATGGGGGAAAGGGGCACTCTTCCCCTTCGCGGATGCCCAAACATTCCTCCCGGGAAATGCCTGCACCCTCCTCTAGCACTCACAGCCCCAGCGGCGGGGCCGTGCGCGTGCAGACGCCCTAGACGGAGGGCCGGGGTCCCGGTCAGGGGAGGGCACCCCCTGGAAGCCAGGGACAAGCGGCGACTGCGGCCTCTTCCAAAAGAGCAGGCACAAATGCCGGTGCGGAAAATAGCCCCGGTCAAGCCAGCACCACTCCAAGGGGTAGAGTCCGCACCTGGCCATCAGCGCTGATGAGCCCCAGGCTCCGCCCCTGGCCAGAGCCTGACCACGCCCACCCGGCTCTGGCTGCGCAGAGTTGCATTTCCTATGGCCGCCGCTAGGGGGCCTTGGTGAGGGGGTTCGCGGACCCTCAGCCCCCACGGGCCTGGGGCAATCACTGCACCCATGGGGGTACCGGATTGTCCTACCCCATGGGGGAACGGGGCCCTCTTCCCATTTGCGGAAGCCCAAACCATCCGGGGCACGCCTGCACCCTCCTTTCGCACTCACAGTCCCAGCGACAGGGCCGTACCCCCGCAGAAGCCCTAGACGGAGGGTGGGGATCCCGGTCAGGGGACGGCACCCCCTGGAAGCCAGGGACAAGCGGCGACCTCAGCCTCTCCAAAACTGCAGGCAAACAGGCCGGCGCAGAAAAAAGCCCCAGGTAAGCCAGCACCACTCAAAGGGGAAGAGTCCGCTCCTGGCCCAGCAGCGCTGTTCATCCCCAGGCTGCGCCCCTGGCCGGAGCCTGACCACGCCCACCCGACTCTGGCTACGCACAGGTGCACTTCCTAGGGCCGCCGCTAGGGTGCGCTGGTGAGGGGGTTCGGGGACACTCAGCACCCACCGGGCTGGGGCCTCCCCTGCACCCATGCGGGTACGGTATTTTCATCCCACATGGGGGAACGGAGCCGTCTTCCCCTTCGCGGAATTCCAATCCATCCAACTGGGGCACGCCTGCACCCTCTTCTCGCACTCACAGCCCCAGCGGCAGGGCCGTGCGCCCGCAGATGCCCTAGAGGGAGGGCCGGGGTCCCGGTCAGGGGAGGGCACCCCCTGGAACCCAGGGACAAGCGGCGACCGCGGCCTCTACCAAATCTGCAGGCACACAGGCCGGCGCAGAAAAAAGCCCCGGTCAAGCCACCACCACTCAAAGGGGAAGAGTCTGCACCTGACCCAGCAGCGCTGATGAGCCCAAGGCTCGTCCCTTGGCCAGAGCCTGACGCTGCCCACCCGACACTGGCTGCGCACAGGTGCAGTTCATAGGGCCCCCGCTAGGGGGGGCTGGTGAGGCGGATCGGGGACCATCAGGCCCCACCGGGCGGGGGCCACCCTTGAACCCATTGGGGTATGTGATTTCCTCCCCCATGGGGGAACGGGGCCTTCTTCCCCTTTGCGGAAGGCCAAACCTTCCTCCTTGGGCACGCACGCACTCTCTTCTCGCACTCACAGCCCCAGCGGTGGGGCCGTGCGCCCGCAGACGCCCTAGACGGAGGGCCGGGGTCCCGGTCTGGGGAGGGCAACCCCTGGAAGCCAGGTACAAGCGGTGACGGCGGCCTCTTCCAAAACTGCAGGCACACAGGCCAGCGCGGAAAAATGCACCGGGCAAGCCAGAACTACTCAAAGGGGAAGAGTCCGCACCTGGCCCAGCAGCGCTAATGAGCTCCTGGCTCTGCCCCTGGCCGGAGCCTGACCCCGCCCACTCGACTCTGGCTGCGCACAGGTGCACTTCCTACGGCCGCCGCTAGGGGTCGCTGGTGAGGTGGTTCGGGGACCCTCAGCCCCCACCGGGCTGGGGCCAAACCTGCACCCATGGGGCTACGGGATATTCCTCCCCCATAGGGGAACGGGTTCCTCTTCCCCTTCGCGTTAGCCCAAACCTTCCTACCGGGGCACGCCTGCACCCTCCTCTCGCACATACAGCCCCAGAGGCGGGGCCGAGCGCCCGCAGACGCCCTAGACAGAGGGCCGGGGTCCCAGTCAGGGAGGGCACCCCCTGGAAGCCAGGGACAAGCGGCGACCGCGGCCTATTCCAAAACTGCAGGCACACAGGCCGTCACGGAAAAAAGCCCCAGGCAAGCCAGCACCACTCAAAGTGGAAGAGTCTGCACCAGGCCAAGCAGCGCTGATTAGCCCCAGGCTCCAACCCTGGCCGAATGCTGACCCCGCCAACCCGACTCTGGCTGCGGACAGGTGCACTACCTAGGGCCGCCGGTAGGTGGCGCTGCTGAGGTGGTTAGGGGACCCTCAGCCCCCACCGGGCTGGGAACACCCCTGCACCAATGGGGGTACGGGATTGTCCTCCCCCAAGGGGGACAGGGCCCACTTCACATTCGCGGAACCCCAAAACTTCCTCCCGGGGCACGCCTGCACCCTCCTCTCGCACTCAGAGCCCCAGAGGCGGGACCGTGCGCCCGCAGACGCCCTAGACTAGGGCCGGGGTCCCGGTCAGTGGAGGGCACCCCCTGTAAGCCAGGGACATGCGGCGACAGCAGACTCTTCCAAAACTGCAGGCACACAGGCCGGCGCGGAAAAAAGCCCCGGGCAAGCCAACACCACTCAAAGGGGAAGAGTCGGCACCTGCACCAGAAGCGCTGATGAGCCCCAGGCCTCGCCCCTGGCCTGATCCTGATCCCGCCTACCCAACTCTGGCTGCGCACAAGTGCACTTCCTAGGGCCGCCGCTAGGGGACGCTGGTGAGCGGGTTCGGGGACCCTCAGCCCCCACCTGGCTGGGGCCACCCCTGCACCAATGGGGATACGGGATTGTCCTCCCCCATGCTGGAACGGGGCCCACTTCCCCTTCACGGAAGCCCAAACCTTCCTCCCGGGGCACGCCTGCACCCTCCTCTCGCACTCACAGCACAGCGGCGGGGCCGTGCAACCGCAGACGCCCTAGACGGAAGTCCGGGGTCCCGGTCAGGGGAGGGCACACCCTGGAACCAGGGACAAGCGGCGACCATGGATTCTTCCAAAACTGCATGCACACAGGCCGGCGCGGATAAAAGCCCCGGGCAAGTCAGGATCACTGAAAGGGGAGGAGTCCGCACCTGGCTCAGCAGCGCATATGAGCCCGGGCTCCGACCATGGCCGGAGCCTGACCCCACCCACCCTACTCTAGCTGTGCATAGGTGCACTTACTAGGGCCGCCGCTATGGGGCGCTGGTGAGGGGTTTTGGGAAAACTCAGCGCCCACTGCTGGGGCCACGCTCGCACCCATGGGGGTACGGGAATGTCCTCCCCCATGGGGGAACGGGGCCCTCTTACCCTTCGCAGAAGACCCTACCTTCCTCTCGGGGCACGCCTGCACCCTCCTCCCGCAATCACAGCCCCAGCGGCGGGGCGGCGTGCCCGCAGATGCCCTACATGGAGGGCCGGGGTTCCGGTCAGGGGATGGCACCCCCTGGAAGCCAGGGACAAGCCGCGACCGCGGCCTCTTCAAAAACCGCAGGCACACAGGCCGGCGCGGAAAAAAGCTCCGGGCAAGTCAAGACCACTCAAAGAGGAATAGTCCGCACCTGGCCCAGCAGCGCTGACTTGCCCCAGGCTCCGCCCATGGCCGGAGCCTGACCCCGCCCACCAGACTCTGGCTGCGCACAGGTGCACTTCCTAGGGCCGCCTGTAGGGGGCGCTGGTGAGAGGGTTCGGGGCCCCTCAGCCGCCACTGGTCTTGGGCCACACCTGCACCCATGGGGGTACGGGATTGTCCTCCCACATGGGGGAACGGGGCCCACTTCCCCTTAGCGGAAGCCCAAATCTTTCTTTCGGGGCACGCCTGCACCCTCCTCTCGCACTCACAGCCCCAGCGGCGGGGACGTGCACGTGCAGACGCCCAAGAGGGAGGGCCGGGGTCCCGGTCACGGGAGGGCACCACCTGGAAGCCAGGGACAAGCGGCGACCGCGGCCTCACCCAAAACTGCAGGCACACAGGCCGGCGCGGAAAAAAGCCCCGGGCAAGTCAAGACCACTCAAACGGGAATAGTCCGCACCTGGCCCAGCAGCGCTGATCAGCCCCAGGCTCAGACCATGGCCGGAGCCTCACCCCGCTCACCCGGCGCTGGCTGCGCACAGGTGCACTTACTAGGGCCGCCGCTAGGGAGCGCTGGTGAGGTGGTTCGGGTACCCTCAACCCCCACCGGGCTGGGGTTACGCCTGCACCCATGGGTGTACGGAATTTTCCTCCCCCATGGGGAAACGGAGCCCTCTTACCCTTCGCGGAAGCCCAAACCTTCCTCCCGGGGCACGCCTGCACCCTCCTCTCGCACTCACAGACCCAGCGGCGGGGCCGTGCGTCCGCAGACGCCGTAGACGGAGGGCCGGTGTCCCGGTCAGGGGAGGGCACCCCCTGGAAGCCAGGAACAAGCGGCGACCGCGGCCTCTTCCAAAACTGGAGGCACACAGGACGGCAGGAAAAAAGCCCCGGGCAAGCCAGCACCACTCAAAGGGGAAGAGTCTGAACGCACCTGGCCCAGCAGCGCTGATGATCCCCAGGCTCATCCCCTGGCCGGAGCCTGACCCCGTCCACCCGACTCTGTCTGCGCACAGGTGTATTTCATAGGGCGGCCGCTAGGGGGCGCTGGTGAGGGGGATGGGGACCCTCAGCCCCCACCGGGCTGGGGCAAACCCTGCGCCTATGGGGGTACGGGATTGTCCTCTCCCATGGGGGAAAGGGACCCTCTCCCCTTTGCGGAAGCCCAAACCATCCTCCCGGGGCACGCCTGCATCTTCCTCTTGTACTCACAGCCCCAGGGGTGGGGCCGTGCACCCGCAGACGCCCTAAACGTAGGGCCGGTGTCCCGGTCAAGGGAGGGCACCCCCTGGAAGCCAGGGACAAGCGGCGACCGCGGCCTCTTCAAAAACTGCAGGCACACAGGCCGGCGCGGAAACAAGTCCTGGGCAAGCCAGCTCCACTCAAAGGGGAAGAGTCCGCACCTGGCCTAGCAGCTCTGACGAGCCCCTGGCTCCGTCCCTGGCCGGAGCCTGACCCCGCCCACCCCACACTGGCTGCGCACAGGTGCACTTCCTAGGGCCGCCGCTAGGGGCCGCTGGTGAGAGGGTTCGGGGACCCTCAGCCGCCACAGGTCTGGGGCCACACCTGCACCCTGGGGGCACAGGATTGTCCTCCCCCATGGGGGAACGGGGCCTTCGTCCCCCTCACGGAATCCCAAACCTTCCTCCCAGGGCATGACTGCATCCTCCTCTCGCACTCACAGCTCCAGCGGCGGGGCTGTGCGCACGCAGACGCCCTAGATGTACGGCTGGGTTCCCGGTCAGGGGAGAGCCCCCCCTGGAAGCCAGGGACAAGCGGCGACCGCGGCCTCTTCCAAAACTGCAGGCACACAGGCCGGCGTGGAAAAAAGCCCCGGGCAAGCCAGCTCCACTCAAAGGGGAAGTGTCCGCACCTGGCCCAGCAGCGCTGATGAGCCCCAGGCTCCGCCCACGGCCAGAGCCTGTCCCCGCCCACCTGACTTTGGCTGCGAACAGTTGCACTTCCAAGGGACACAGCTAGGGTGTGCTGGTGAGGGGGTTCGGGATCCTCAGCCACCACCGGTCTGGGGCCACCCCTGCACCCATGGAGGTAATGGATTGTCCTCCCCCATTGGGGACCAGGGCCCTCTTCCCCTGCGCGGAATCACAAAACTCTTCCAGGGGCATGCCTGCACACTCCTCTCGCACTCACAGACCCCGCGGCGGGGCCGTGCGCCCGCAGACGCCCTAGAGGGAGGGCCGGGGTCACGGTCAGGGGAGGGCACCCCCTGGAAGCCAGGGACAGGCGGCGACCGCGGCCTCTTCCAAAACTGCAGGCACAAGGCCGGCGCAGAAAAAAGCCCCGTGCAAGCCAGCACCACTCAAAGGGGAAGAGTCCGAACCTGACCCAGCAGCGCTGATGAGCCCCAGGCTCCGCCCCTGGCCGGTGACTGACACCGCCCACCCGACTATGGCTACGCACAGGTGCACTTCCTAGGGCCGCCGTTAGGGTGCGCTGGAGAGGGGTTCGGGGACACTCAGCACCCCCCGGTCTGGGGCCTCCCCTGCACCCATGGGGGTACGGTATTTTCCTCCCCCATGGGGGAACGGAGCCCTCTTCCCCTTCGCGGAATTCCAATCCTTCCACCCAGGGCACGCCTGCACCCTCCTCTCGCACTCACAGCCCCAGCGGCGGGGCCGTGCGCCCGCAGACGCCCTAGAGGGACGGCCGGGGTCCCGGTCAGGGGAGGGCACCCCCTGGAAGCCAGGGACAAGCGGCGACCACGGCCTCTTCCAAAACTGCAGGCACACATGCCGGCAGGAAAAAAGCACCGGGCAAGCCAGCACCACTCAAAGGTGAGAGTCCTCACCTGGCCGAGCAGCGCTGATGAGCCACAGGCTCCGCCCCTGGCCGGAACCTGACCCCGCCCACCCGACTCTGGCTGGGCACAGGTGCAATATCTAGGGCCGCCGTTAGGCGGCGCTGGTGAGGGGGTTCGGGGACCCTCAGCCCCCAACGGGCTTGGGCCACACCTGCACCAATGGGGGTACAGGATTGTCCTCCCCCATGGGGGAACGGGGCCTTCTTCCCCATCTCGGAAGCCCAAACCTTCCTCCCGGGGCACGCCTGCACCCTCCTCTCGCACTCACAGCCCCAGCGGTGGGGCCGTGCGCCCGCAGACGCCCTAGACAGAAGGCTGGGGTCCTGGTCAGTGTAGGGCACCCCCTGGAAGCCAGGGACAAGCGGCGACCGCGGCCTCTTCCAAAACTGCAGGCACACAGGCCGGCGCGGAAAAAAGCCCCGGGCAAGCCAGAACCACTCAAAAGTGAAGAGTCCGCACCTGGCCCAGCAGTGCTGAAGAGCCCCGGGAGTAAGATTTATCGTTCCCTCAAGGGGGAATTTGGCCCCGTTTACCCCTGGGGTAGAGGTTCCCCTACACCCGTGGGGGCTCTGGGTCCCCGAACCCCCTCGCCCGCGCCCCCTAGCGGAGGCCCTGTGAACTGTACCTTTGCTCATGCAGAGTCCGGTGGGCGGGGTTAGGCTCCACTCCCGGCCAGGAGTGGAGCCTGAGGCTCAACAGCGCTGCTGAGCCAGGTGAGCACTATTCCCCTCTGATAGGTGCTGGTTTGCTAGGGGCTTTCCCCGCCGGCCTGTCTGCCTGCAGTTTGGAGGACACGGCGGGCTCTGCCTGTCTGTGGCTTACAGTGGTTGCCCTCCCTGACGGAGACCCCGCACCTTCTGGGCGTCTTTGTGCGCACGTCCTTCCCCTGGGGTTGTGGGTCCGAGAGGAGGGTGCAGCTGTGCCCAGGGAGGAATATTTACCGTTCCCTCAAGGGGGAAGTGTGCCCCGTTCCCCCCTGGTGTAGAGGTTCCCCTACCTCCATGGTGGCTGAGTGTCTCCGAACCCCTGGCCCGCGCCCCCTAGCGGCGGCCCTGTGAACTTCACCTTTGCTCATGCAGAGTCTGGTGGGCGGGGATAGGCTCCACTCCCGGGTGCGAGTGGATCCTGGGGCTCATCAGCGCTGCTGAGCCAGGTGAGGACTCTTCACCTCTAATTGGCGCTGTTTGCTAGGGGCTTTCCCCGCCAGCCTGTCTTCCTGCAGTTTGGAGGACGCGGCGGGCGCCGCCTGTCTGTGGCTTACAGGGGTTGCCCTCCCTGACGGAGACCCCGCCCCTCCGTGTAGGGCTTCGTCATACACACCGCCTGCCCCTGGGCGTGTCAGTGCGAGAGGAGGGTGCAGGTGAGCCCTGGGGGAAGATTTACCGTTACGGGGAAGTGGGCCCCGTTCCACCATGGGGAAGAGGGTCCCTTTTCCCTATGGGGTTGAGGTCCGCCTGACCCCGTGGGGGCTGAGGTTCCCCGAACCGCCTCGCCAGCGCCCCCTAGCGGCGGCCCTGTGAACATCTTTGCTCATGCAGAGTCGGGTGGTCAGGGTGATGCTCCAGCCGGAGGCTGAGTCGGGAGGGCGGGGTCTACATCCCTTTCTTCTTCATCTTCTTTTTTTTCTGCATTTTCTGCTTTTTCAATTACATCTTCTGCTTCTGCTTCTCCGTTTTCTTCAGCTTATTCTTCTGTTTTTTCGCTCTTTCCTCTTATTCTTCTGTTTCTTCTTGTTCTTCTAGTTCTTCTTTTTCTTCTTGTAGCTCCACATCTCCTTCCTCTTCTTCTTCTTCATCTTCTTCTGTTTCTTCTGCATTTTTTGCTTTTTCAATTACATCTTCTTCTTCTGGTACTTCTTCTTCTTCAGCTTCTTCTTCTGTTATTTCTGCCTTTTCTGCTTATTCATCTTATATTGCTGCTTTTTCGGCTTATTCTTCTGTTATTTCTGCTTTTTCAGCTTATTTTACTGTTGTTTCTGCTTTTTCGTCTTATTCTTTTGTTATTTTCTCCCTTTTCCTCTTATTCTTCTGTTTCCTCTTCTTGTTCTTGTTGTTCTTCTAGTTCTTCTTGTTATTCTTGTAGTTCTCCATCTCCTTCTTCTTCTTCATCTTCTTTTGTTTCTTCTGCACATTTTGCTTTATCAATTACTTCTTATTCTGCTTCTTCTGCTTCTTCTTCAGCTTCTTCTTCTTTATTTTGCTTTTTTCGGCTTATTCTTCTGTTATATCTGCTTTTTCGGCTTATTCTTCTGTTATCTCTACTTTTTCCTCTTATTCTTATGTTTCTTCTTTTTGTTCTTCTTGTTCTTCTAGTTTCTTGTTCTTGTAGTTCTACATCTCCTTCATTTTCTTCATCTTCTTCTGTTTCTTCTGCAGATTTTGCTTTCTCAATTATTTCTTCTTCTGCTTCTTCTGCTTCTTCCTCTGCTTAATCTACTGTTATTTCTGGTTTGTCTTATTCTTCTATTAATTTCGCTTTTTCGGCTTATTCCTTTGTTATTTCTGATTTTTCGGCTTATTCTTTTGTTATTTCTGCTTTTTCCTCTTATTCTTCTGTTCCTCTTCTTTTTCTTGTTGTTCTTCTATTTCTTCTTATTCTTCTTCTAGCAAACAGCACCAGTTAGAGGTGAAGAGTACTCACCTGGCTCAGCAGCGCTGATGAGCCCCAGGATCCACTCGCACCCGGGAGTGGAGCCTATCCCCGCCCACCGGACTCTGCATAAGCAAAGGTGCAGTTCACAGGGCCGCCGCTAGGGGGCGCGGGCCAGGGGTTCGGGGACACTCAGCCACCATGGAGGTAGGGGAACCTCTACACCAGGGGGGAACGGGGCCCACTTCCCCCTTGTGGGAACGGTAAATCTTCCTCCCGGGGCACAGCTGCACCCTCCTCTCGGACCCACAACCCCAGGGGAAGGACGAGCGCACCAAGACGCCCAGAAGGTGCGGGGTCTCCGTCAGGGAGGGCAACCACTGTAAGCCACAGACAGGCGGAGCCCGCCGTGTCCTCCAAACTGCAGGCAGACAGGCCGGCGGGGAAAGCCCCTAGCAAACCAGCACCAATCAGAGGGGAATAGTGCTCACCTGGCTCAGCAGCGCTGTTGAGCCTCAGGCTCCACTCCTGGCCGGGAGTGGAGCATGACCCCGCCCACCGGACTCTGCATGAGCAAAGGTGCAGTTCACAGGGCCTCCGCTAGGGGGCGCGGGCGAGGGGGTTCGGGGACCCAGAGCCCAACGGGTGTAGGGGAACCTCTACCCCAGGGGTAAACGGGGCCAAATTCCCCCTTGAGGGAACGATAAATCTTACTCCCGGGGCTCTTCAGCACTGCTGGGCCAGGTGCGGACTCTTCACCTTTGAGTGGTTCTGGCTTGCCCGGGGCCTTTCTCCGCGCCGGCAGTTTTGGAAGAGGCCGCTGTCGCCGCTTGTCCCTGGCTTCCAGGGGGTGCCCTACACTGACCAGGACCCCAGCCTTCTGTCTAGGGCGTCTGCGGGTGCACGGCCCCACCGCTGGGGCTGTGAGTGCGAGAGGAGGGTGCAGGCATGCCCCGGGAGGAAAGGTTTGGGCTTCCGAGATGGGGAAGAAGGCCCCGTTCCCCCATGGGGGAGGACAATCCTGTACCCCATTGGTGCAGGTGTGGCCCAAGCCCGTTGGGGGCTGAGGGTCCCCGAACCCCTCACCACGCCGCCTAACGGCGGCCCTAGATATTGCACCTGTGCCCAGCCAGAGTCGGGTGGGCGGGGTCAGGCTGAGGCCAGGGGCGGAGCCTGTGGCTCATCAGCGCTGCTCGGCCAGGTGAGGACTATCACCTTTGAGTGGTGCTGGCTTGCCCGGTGCTTTTTTCCTGCCGGCATGTGTGCCTGCAGTTTTGGAAGAGGCCGTGGTCGCCGCTTGTCCCTGGCTTCCAGGGGTGCCCTCCTGACCGGGACCCCGGCCCTCCTTGTTCTTCTTCTTCTTTAAGTTCTTCTTGTTCTTCTTGTAGTTCTACATCTCCTTCTTCTTCATCTTGT
>NW_023601962.1:2756727-2809943 GCF_014898055.3 Talpa occidentalis
CAGAAGTAATTGAAAAAGCAGAAAATACAGTAGAAACAGAAGAAGATGAAGAAGAAGAAGAGGGTGATGTAGAACTACAAGAAAAACAAGAAGAACTAGAAGAAAAAGAAGAACAAGAAGTTGAAAGAGAAGAATAAGATAGAAAAGTAGACATAACAGAAGAATAAGCCGAAAAAGCAGAAATAACAGAAGAATAAGCCGAAAAAGCAGAAATAACAGATGATTAAGCTGAGGAAGAAGCAGAAGAAGCAGAAGAAGAAGAGTTGAAAAAACAAAAAGTGCAGAAGAATCAGAAGAAGATGAAGAAGAAGAAGAAGGAGATGTAGAACTACAAGAAAAACAAGAAGAACAAGAAGAGCAAGAAGTAGAATCAGAAGAATAAGACGAAAAAGCAGAAATAAGAGAAGAATAAGCTGAAGAAGAAGCAGAAGAAGCAGAAGCAGAAGAAGTAATTGAAAATGCAGTAGAAACAGAAGAAGATGAAGAAAAGGAAGAGGGTGATGTAGAACAACAAGAAGAACAAGAAGAACTAGAATAACAAGAAGAACAAGAAGAAGAAACAGAAGAATAAGAGGAAAAATCAGAAATAACAGAAGAATAAGCTGCAAAAGCAGAAATAACAGAAGAATAAGCTGAAGAAGAAGCAGAAGAAGCAGAAGTAATTGAAAAAGCAGAAAATGCAGTAGAAACAGAAGAAGATGAAGAAGAAGAGGGTGATGTAGAACTACAAGGAGAACAAGAAGAACTAGAAGAACAAGAAGAATAAGAAGAAGAAACAGAAGAATAAGAGGAAAAATCAGAAATAACAGAAGAATAAGCTGAAAAAGCAGAAATAACAGAAGAATAAGCTGAAGAAGAAGCAGAAGAAGCAGAAGTAATTGAAAAAGCAGAAACGCAGTAGAAACAGAAGAAGATGAAGAAGAAGAGGGTGATGTAGAACTACAAGAAGAACAAGAAGAACTAGAAGAATAAGAAGAACATGAAGTGAAAGAGAAGAATAAGAGGAAAAAGCAAAATAACAGAATAAGCCGAAAAAGCAAAAATAACAGAAGAAAAAGCTGAGGAGGAAGCAGAAGTAATTGAAAAAGCAGAAAATTCTGTAGAAACAGAAGAAGATGAAGAAGAAGAGGGTGATGTAGAACTCAAGAAGAACAAGAAGAACTAGAAGAACAAGAGGAACAAGAAGTTGAAAGAGAATAAGACGGAAAAGTAGAAATAACAGAAGAATAAGCCGAAAAAGCAGAAATAACAGAAGAATAAGCCGAAAGAGCAGAAATAACAGGAGATTAAGCTGAGGAAGAATCAGAAGAAGCAGAAAAAGAAGAATTGAAAAAACAAAAAGTGCAGAAAAAAACAGAAGAGGATGAAGAAGAAGAAGGAGAGGTAGAACTACAAAAAAAACCAAGAAGAACTAGAACAACAAGAAGAGCAAGAAGTAGAATCAGAAGAATAAGACGAAAAAGCAGAAATAACAGAAGAATAAGCCGAAAAAGCAGAAATAACAGAATAAGCTGAAGAAGAAACAGAAGAAGCAGAAGCAGAAGTAATTGAAAAAGCAGAAATGCAGTAGAAACAGAAGAAGATGAAGAAGAGGGTGATGTAGAACTACAAGAACAAGAAGAACTAGAAGAAAAAGAAGAACAAGAAGTTGAAAGAGAAGAATAAGACGAAAAAGAAGAAATAACAGAAGAATAAGCCGAAAAAGCAGAAATAACAGAAGAATAATCCGAAGAAGCTGAAATAACGGAAGATTTAGCTGAGGAAGAAGCAGAAGAAGTAATTGAAAAAACAAAAAGTGCAGAAGAAACAGAAGAAGATGAAGAAGAGGAGGTTGATGTAGAACTACAAGAAGAACAAGAAGAACTAGAATAACTAGAAGAACAAGAAGAAGAAACAGAAGAATAAGAGGAAAAATCAGAAATAACAGAAGAATAAGCTGAAAAGGAGAAATAAGAAAAGAATAAGCTGAAGAAGCAGAAGAAGCAGAAGTAATTGAAAAAGCAGAAAATACAGTAGAAACAGAAGAAGATGAAGAAGAAGAAGAGGGTGATGTAGAACTACAAGAAAAACAAGAAGAACTAGAAGAACAAGAAGTTGAAAGAGAAGAATAAGATGGAAAAGTAGAAATAACAGAAGAATAAGCTGAAAAAGCAGAAATAACAGAAGAATAAGCCAAAAAAGCAGAAATAACAGATGATTAAGCTGAGGAAGAAGCAGAAGAAGCAGAAGAAGAAGAATTGAAAAAACAAAAAGTGCAGAAGAATCAGAAGAAGATGATGAAGAAGAAGAAGGAGATGTAGAACTACAAGAAAAACAAGAAGAACAAGAAGAGCAAGAAGTAAAATCAGAAGAATAAGACGAAAAAGCAGAAATAACAGAAGAATAAGCCGAAAAAGCAGAAATAACAGATTAAGCTGAAGAAGAAGCAGAAGAAGCAGAAGCAGAAGAAGTAATTGAAAAAGCAGAAATGCAGTAGTAACAGAAGAAGATGAAGAAGAAGAGGGTGATGTAGAACTACAAGAACAAGAAGAACTAGAAGAACAAGAAGAACAAGAAGTAGAAAAAGAAGAATAAGACGAAAAAGAAGAAATAACAGAAGAATAAGCCGAAAAGCAGAAATAACAGAAGAATAATCTGAAGAAGCTGAAATAACGGAAGATTTAGCTGAGGAAGAAGCAGAAGAAGTAATTGAAAAACCAAAAAGTGCAGAAGAAACAGAAGAAGATGAAGAAGAGGAGGGTGATGTAGAACTACAAGAAGAACAAGAAGAACTAGAATAACTAGAAGAACAGGAAGAAGAAACAGAAGAATAAGAGGAAAAATCAGAAATAACAGAAGAATAAGCTGAAAAAGCAGAAATAACAAAAGAATAAGCTGAAGAAGAAGCAGAAGAAGCAGAAGTAATTGAAAAAACAGAAAATTCTGTAGAAACAGAAGAAGATGATGAAGAAGAAGAGGGTGATGTAGAACTACAAGAAGAACAAGAAGAACTAAAAGAACAATAAGAACAAGAAGTAGAAACAGAAGAAAAATATGAAAAAGTAGAAATAACAGCAGAATAAGAAGAACAAGCAGAAATAAAAGAAGAATAAGCCAAAAAAGCAGAAATAACAGAAGAATCAGCCAAAAAACAGAAATAAAAGAAGATTAAAATGAGGAAGAAGCAGAAGAAACAGAAGAAGAAGTAATTGAAAAAGAAGAAAATGCAGAAAAAACAGAAGAAGATGAAGAAGAATGAGATGTAGAACTACAAGAACAACAACAAGAACTAGACGAACAGGAAGAACAAGAAGAAACAGAAGAAAAAGAGGAAAAGCAGAAATAATAGAAGAATAAGCCAAAAAAGCAGAAATAACAGAAGAATAAGATGAAACAGCAGAAATAATAGAAGAATAAGCCAACAATGCAGAAATAACAGAAGATTCAGCTGAGAAAGAAGCAGAAGAAGAAGTAATTGAAAAAGCTAAAAAAGCAGAAGAAACAAAAGAAGATGAAGAAGAAGATGTAGAACTACAAAAAGAACAAGAAGAACTAAAAGAACAAGAAGAACAAGAAGTTCGAAACAGAAGAATAAGACGAAAAAGCAGAAATAACAGAAGAATGAGCGGAAAAAGCAGAAATAACAGAAAAATAAGACGAAATAGCAGAAATAACAGTAGAATCAGCTGAAAAAGAAGCAGAAGAAGCAGAATAAGAACAAGTAATTGAAAAAGCAAAAAATGCAGAAGAAACAGAAGACGATGAATAGGAAGAAGAAGGAGCTGTAGAACTACAAGTAGAACAAGAAGAACTAGACGAAGAAGAAGGACAAGAAGAAGAAACATAAGTATAATAGGAAAAAGCAGAAATAACAGAAGAATAAGCCAAAAAAGCAGAAATAACAGAATAATAAGCCAAAAAACAGAAAAAAAAATATTAAGCTGAGGAAGAGGCAGAAGAAGCAGAGGAAGAAGTAATGGAAAAAGCAAAAAATGCAGAAGAAGATGAAGAAGAAGGAGATGTAGAACTACTAGAAGAACAAGAAGAACTAGAAGAACAAAAGAAC
Organism: Talpa occidentalis; assembly: GCF_014898055.3. Lineage (NCBI taxonomy): Eukaryota > Metazoa > Chordata > Mammalia > Eulipotyphla > Talpidae > Talpa > Talpa occidentalis. The sequence goes on from NW_023601962.1 coordinate 2,760,773, forward strand.
TAGAAGAAGAAAGAGATGAATAAGAGGAAAAATCAGAGATAACAGAAGAATAAGCTGAAAAAGCAGAAATAACAGAATAATAAGCTGATGAAGAAGCAGAAGAAGCAGATGAAGAAGAAGAAGAAGGAGATGTAGAACAAAAAGAACAAGAAGAACTGGAAGAAAAAGGATAACAAGAAGAAACAGAAGAATAAACCGAAAAAGCAGAAATAACAGAATAAGCCGAAAAAGCAGAATTAACAGAAGAATAAGCCCCCAAAGCAGAAATAACAGATGATTAAGCTGAGGAAGAAGCAGTAAAAGCAGAAAAAGAAGTAATTGAAAAAGCAAAAAATGCAGAAGAAACAGAAGATGATGAAGAAGAAGAAGGAGATGTAGAACTACAAGAAGAACAAGAAGAACTAAAAGAACAATAAGAAGAAGAAGTAGAAACAGAAGAATAAGACGAAAAAGCAGAAATAACAGAGGAATAAGCCAAAAACGCAGAAATAAGAGAAGAATAAGACGAAACAGCAAAAATAACAGAAGAATAAGCCAAAAAAGCAGAAATAACAGAAGATTCAGCTGAGGAAGAAGCAGAAAAAGCAGAAAAATAAGTAATTGAGAAAGCAAAAATGCAGAAGAAACAGAAGAATATGAAGAAGAAGAAGAAAGAGATGTAGAACTACAAAAAGAACAAGAAGAACTAAAAGAACAAGAAGAACAAGAAGTAGAAATAGAAGAATAAAACGAAAAAGCAGAAATAACAGAGAATAAGACGAAATAGCAGAAGTAACAGTAGAATCAGCTGAAAAAGAAGCAGAAGAAGAATAAGAGCAAGTAATTGAAAAAGCAAAAAATGCAGAAGAAACAGAAGACGATGAATAGGAAGAAGAAGGAGATGTAGAACTACAAGTAGAACAAGAAGAACTAGAAGAACAAGAAGAAGAAGAAACAGAAGAATAAGAGGAAAAAGCAGAAATAACAGAAGAATAAGCCGAAAAAGCAGAAATAACAGAGATTCAGCTGAGGAAGAAGCAGAAAAAGCAGAAGAAGAAGAAATACTTGAAAAAGCAAAAAATTCAGAAGAAACAGAAGAAGATGAAGAAGAAGAAAAAGAGATGTAGAACTACAAGAAGAACAAGAAGAACTAAATGAACAAGAAGAACAAGAAGTAGAAACAGAAGAATAAGAGGAAAATAAAAAATAACAGAAGAATATGCCGAAAAAGCAGAAATAACAGAAGAATAAGACGAAACAGCAGAAATAACAGAAGAATAAGACAAAAATGCAGAAAAAAGAAGATTCAGCTGAGGAAGAAGCAGAAGAAGAAGAAGTAATTGAAAAAGCAAAAAATGCAGTCGAAAGAGAAGAAGATGAAGAAGAGAAAGAAGAAGGAGATGTAGAAATACAAGAAAAAAAGAAGAACTAGAAGAACAAGAAGAGCAAGAAGTAGAATAGGAAGAATAAGACGAAAAAGCAGAAATTACAGAGGAATAAGCCGAAAAAACAGAAATATCAGAAGAATGAGACGAAAAAGCAGAAATAACAGAAGAATAAGCCAAAAAAACAGAAATAAAAGATTAAAATGAGGAAGTAGCAGAAGAAGCAGAAGAAGAAGTAATTGAAAAAGCAGAAAATGCAGAAGAAACAGAAGAAGATGAAGAAGAAGAAGAAGAAGAATGAGATGTAGAACTACAAGAACAACAACAAGAACTAGACGAACAAGAAAAACAAGAAGAAGAAACAGAAGTATAACTGGAAAAGCAGAAAAAACAGAAGAATAAGCCAAAAAAGCAGAAACAACAGAAGAATAAGCCGAAAAAGCAGAAATAACAGAGGAATAAGCCGAAAAAGCAGAAATAACAGAGGAATAAGCCGAAACAGCAGAAATAACAGAAGAATCAGCTGAAAAAGAAGCCGAAGAAGGAGAAGAAGAAGTACTTGAAAAAGCAAAAAATGCAGAAGAAACAAAAGAAGATGAAGAAGAATAAGAAGGAGATGTAGAACTACAATACTAACAAAGAAATAGAAGAACAAGAAGAACAAGATGAAGAAACAGAAGAAAAAGAGGAAAAGCAGAAATAACAGAAGAATAAGACGGAACAGCAGAAATAATGGAAGAATAAGCCAAAAATGCAGAAATAACAGAAGATTCAGCTGAGAAAGAAGCAGCAGAAGAAGAAGAAATTGAAAAAGCAAAAAAAGCAGAAGAAACAAAAGAAGATGAAGAAGAAGAAGAAGGAGATGTAGAACTACAAAAAGAACAAGAGGAACTAAAAGAACAAGAAGAACAAGAAGTAGAAACAGAAGAATAAGAGGAAAAAGCAGAAATAACAGAAGAATAAGCCGAAAAAGCAGAAAAAACAGAAGAATAAGACGAAAAAGCAGAAATAACAGAAGAATAAGCTGAAAAAGAAGCAGAAGAAGCAAAATAAGAGCAAGTAATTGAAAAAGCAAAAAATGCAGAAGGAACAAAAGAAGATGAAGAAGAATAAGAAGGAGATGTAGAACTACAATACTAACAAAGAAATAGAAGAACAAGAAGAACAAGATGAAGAAACAGAAGAAAAAGAGGAAAAACAGAAATAACAGAAGAATAAGACGGAACAGCAGAAATAATGGAAGAATAAGCCAAAAATGCAGAAATAACAGAAGATTCAGCTGAGAAAGAAGCAGAAGAAGAACAAGTAATTGAAAAAGCAAAAAAAGCAGAAGAAACAAAAGAAGATGAAGAAGAAGAAGAAGGAGATGTAGAACTACAAAAAGAACAAAGGGAACTAAAAGAACAAGAAGAACAAGAAGTAGAAACAGAAGAATAAGACGAAAAAGCAGAAATAACAGAAGAATAAGCCGAAAAAGCAGAAATAACAGAAGAATAAGACGAAAAAGCAGAAATAACAGAAGAATAAGCTGAAAAAGAAGCAGAAGAAGCAGAATAAGAGCAAGTAATTGAAAAAGCAAAAATGCAGAAGAAACAGAAGAAGATGAAGAAGAAGAAGAAGGAGATGTAGAACTACAAGTAGAAAAAGAAGAACTAGACGAACAAGAAGAACAAGAAGAAGAAACATAAGTATAATAGGAAAAAGCAGAAATAACAGAAGAATAAGGCGAAAAAGAAGAAATAACAGAATAATAAGCCAAAAAACAGAAAAAAAATAGATTAAGCTGAGGAAGAGGAAGAAGAAGCAGAGGAAGAAGTAATGGAAAAAGCAAAAAATGCAGAAGAAGCGCAGTATGAGCTTCTCGCCCAGCACGTGGCACAGCAGCGGTGATGAGCCCCAGGCTCGGCCCTTGGCCGGAGCCTGACCCCGCGCACCCGAGTCTGGCTCTGCACAGGTGCACTTCCTAGGGCCGCCGCTAGGGGACGCTGGTGAGGGGGTTCGAGGACCCTCAGCCCCCACCGGGCTAGGGCCACCCCTGCACCCACGGGGGTACGGGACTGTCCTCCCCATGGGGGAACGGGGCCCTCTTCCCCTTCCCGGAAGCCCAAACCTTCCTCCCGGGGCACGCCTGCACCCTCCTCTCGCACTCAGAGCCCCAGCGGCATGGCCGTGCGCCCGCAGAAACCCTAGACCGAGGGCTGGGGTCCCGGTAAGGGGAGGGCACCCCCTGGAAGCCAACGACAAGCGGCGACCGCGGCCTCTTACAAAACTGCAGGCACACAGGCCGGCGCGGAAAAAAGCCCCGGGCAAGCCAGCACCACTCAAAGGGGAAGAGTCCGCACCTGGCCCAGCAGCGCTGATGAGCACCAGGCTACACCCCTGGCCGGAGCCTGACCCTGCCCACCCGACTCTGGCTGCGCACAGGTGCACATCCTAGGGCCGCCGCTAGGTGGTGCTGGTGAGGGAGTACGGGGACCATCAGCCCCCACCGGGCTGGGGCCAACCCTGCACCCATGGTGTTTTTGATTGTGCTCCCCCACGTGGGAACGGGGCCCTCTTCCTCTTTGCGGAAGCCCAATCCTTCTTTCCCGGGGCACGCCTGCACCCTCCTCTCGCACTCACAGCCCCAGCGGCAGGGCCATGCACCCGCAGACTCCCTAGACGGAGGGCAGGGGTCCCAGTCAGGGGAGGGCACCATCTGGAAGCCAGGGACATGCGGCGACCGCGGACTCTTCCAAATGGGCAGCACACATGTCGGCGTGGAAAAAAGCCCCAGGCAAGCCAGTACCACTCAAAGGGGAAGAGTCCGCACCTGGCCCAGCAGCGCTGATGAGCCCCAGGCAACGCCCCTCGCCAGAGCCTGACCCCGCACACCCGACTCTGGCTGAGCACAGGGGCACTTCCTAGGGCCGCCGCTAGGGGACGCTGGTGAGGGGGTTCGGGGACCCTGGCCCCCACCGGGCTGGGGCCACCCCTGCACCCATGGGGGTACGGGATTGTCCTCCCCAAGGGGAACGGGGCCCTCTTCCCGTTCGCAGAAGCCCAAACCTTCCTCCCCGGGAACTCCTGTACCCTCCTCTCGCACTCACAGCCCCAGCGGCGGGGCCGGGCGCCCGCAAATGCCCTAGACGGAGGGCCGTGGTCCCGGTCAGGGGAGGGCACCCCCTGGAAGCCAGGGACAAGCGGCGACCGCGGCCTCTTCCAAAACTGCAGGCACACAGGCCGGCGCGGAAAAAAGCCCCGGGCAAGCCATCACCACTCAAAGGGGAAGAGTCCGCACCTGGCCCAGCAGCGCTTGATGAGCCACAGGCTCCGCCTCTGGCCAGGGCCTGACCCAGCCCACCCGATTCTGGCTGCGCATTGGTGCACTTCCTAGGGCCGCCGCTAGGGGACGCTGGTGAGGGGATTCGGGGACCCTCAGGCCCCACCGGGCTGGGGCCACCACTGCACCCATGGGGGTACGGGATTGTCCTCGCCCATGGGGTCACGGGGCCCTCTTCCCCTTCGCAGAAGCCCAAACCTTCCTCCCGGGGCACTCCTGCACCCTCCTCTCGCACTCACAGCCCCAGCGGCGGGGCCATGCGCCCGCAGACGCCCTAGACGGAGGGCCGGGGTCCCGGTCAGCGGAGCTCACCCCCTAGAAGCCAGGGACAAGCGGCGACCGCGTCCTCTTTCAAAATTGCAGGCCTGTGGCCGGCGTGGAATAAAGCGCCGGGCAAGCCATCACCACTCAGAGGGGAAGAGTCCGCACCGGGCCCAGCAGCGCTTGATGAGCCACAGGCTCAGCCCCTGGCCAGAGCCTGACCCCGTCCACCCGACTCTGGCTGCGTACAGGTGCACTTCCTAGGGCGGCCGCTAGGGGGCGCTGGTGAGGGGCTTTGGGACCCTCAGCACCCACCGGGCTGGGGCCACAACTGCACCCATGGGGGTACGGGTTTGTCCTCCCCCATGGGGGAACAGGGCCCTATTCCCCTTCGTGGAAGCCCAAACCTTCCTCCCGGGCACGCCTGCACCATCCTCTCGCACTCACAGCCCCAGCTGCGGGCCGTGTGCCCGCAGATGCCCTAGACGGAGGGCCGGGGTCCCGGTAAGGGGAGGGCACCCCCTGGAAGCCAGGGACAAGCGGCGTCCGCTGCCTCTTCCAAAACTGCAGGCACACAGGCCGGCGCGGAAAAAAGCCCCGGGCAAGCCAGCACCACTCAAAGACGAAGATTCCGCACCTACTCCAGCAGCGCTGATGAGCACCCGGCTCCGCCCCTGGCCGGAGCCTGAGCCCGCCCACACGACTCTGGCTGCGCAAAGATGCACTTCCTAGGGCCCCCACAGGGGGCGCTGGTGAGGGGTTTCGGGGACCCTCAGCACCCACCGGGCTGGGGCCACACCTGCACCCAATGGGGGTACGGGTTTGTCCTCCCCCATTGGGGAACGGGGCCCTCTTCGCCTTCGCGGAAGCCAAAACCTTCCTCCCGCGGCATGCCTGCACCCTCCTCTCGCACTCACAGCCCCAGCGGCGGGGCCGTGCACCCGCAGACGCCCTAGACGGAGGGCTGGGGTCCCGGTCAAGGAAGTGCACCCCCTGGAAGTCAGGGACAAGCGGAAACCGCGGCCTCTTCCAAAACTGCAGGCACACAGGTCGGCGCGGAAAAAAGCCCTGGGCAAGCCAGCACCACTCAAAGGGGAAGAGTCCGCACCTGGCCCAGCAGCGCTTGATGAGCCCCAGGCTCCGCCCCTGGCTGGAGACTGACCCCGCCCACCCGACTCTGGCTTCGCACAGGTGCACTTCCTAGGGCCACCGATAGGGGGAGCTGGTGAGGGGTTTCGGGGACCCTCAGTCCCCAAGAGCTGGGGCCACCCCTGCACATATGGGGGTACGGGATTGTCCTCCCCCATGGGGGAACGGGGCCCTCTTCCCCTTCGCGGAATCCCAAACCTTCCTCACCTGGCATGCCTGCACCCTCCTTTCGCACTCACAGCCCCAGCGGCGTGGCCATGCGCCCGCAGACGCCCTAGACGGAGGGCTGGGATCCGGCCAGGAGAGGGCACCCCTGGAAGTCAGGGACAAGCGGCGACCGCGGCCTCTTCCAAAACTGCAGGCACACCGGCCGGCGCGGAAAAAAGCTCTGGGCAAGCCAGCACCACTCAAACAGGAAGAGTCCGCACCTGGACCAGCAGCGTTTGATGAGCCCCAGGCTCGGCCCCTGTCCGGCTCCTGACCCCGACCACCCGACTCAGGCTGCGCACAGGTGCACTTCCTAGGGCCGCCGCTAGGTGGCGTTGGTGCGGGGGTTCGGGGATCCTCAGCCCACACCGGGCTGGGGCCACACTTGCACCCATGGGGGTACGGGATTGTCCTCCCCCATGGGGGAACGTTGCCCTCTTCCTCTTCGCGGAAGCTAAAACCTTCCTCCCGGGGCATGCCTGCACCCTCCTCTCGCACTCACAGCCCCAGCGGCGGGGCCGTGCGCCCGCAGACGCCCTAGACGGAGGGCTGGGGTCCTGGTCAAGGGAGGGCACCCCCTGGAAGCCCGGGACTAGCGGCGACCGCGGCCTCTTCCAAAACTGCAGGCACACAGGTTGGCGCAGAAAAAAGCCCCGGCCAAGCCAGCACCACTCAAAGGGGAAGAGTCCGCACCTGGCCCAGCAGCGCTTGATGAGCCCCAGGCTCCGCCCCTGGCCGGAGCCTGACCCTGCCCACCTGACTCTGGCTACGCACAGGAGCACTTCCTAGGGCCACCGATATGGGAGCTGGTGAGGGGTTTCGGGTACCCTCAGCCCCCAGCGGACTGGGGCCACCCCTGCACCCATGGGGGTATGGGATTGTTCTCCCCCATGGGGGAACGGGGTCCTCTTCCCCTTCGCGGAAGCCCAAACCTTCCTCCCGGTGCACGCCTGCACCCTCCCATCGCACTCCTAGCCCAGTGGCGGGGCCGTGCGCCCGCAGACGCCCTAGACGGAGGGCCGGGGCCCGGTCAGGGGAGGGTACGCCCTGGAAGCCAGGACAAGCTGAGACCGCGGCCTCTTCCAAAACTGCAGGCACACAGTCGGGCGCGGAAAAAAGCCCAGGGCAAGCCAGCACCACTCAAAGGGGAAGAGTCCGCAGCGGGCACAGCAGCGCTTAATGAGCCCCAGGCTCCGCCCCTGGCCGGAGCCTGACCCCGCCCACACGACTCTGGCTGTGCACAGGTGCACTTCCTAAGGCCGCTGCTAGGGGTCGCTGATGAGGTGGTTAGGGGACCCTCAGCCCTCACCGGCTGGGGCCACACCTGCACACATGGGGGTTTGGGATTTTCCTCCCCATTGTGGGAACGGGGCCCTCTTCCACTTCGGGAAGCCCAAACCTTCCTCCTGGGGCACGCCTGCACCCTCCTCTCGCACTCACAGCCCCAGCGGCGGGGCCGAGCGCCCGCAGACGCCCTAGACGGAGGGCCGAGGCCCCGGTCAGTGGAGGGAACACCTGGAAGCCAGGGACAAGCGGCGACCGCGGCCTCTTCCAAAACTGCAGGCACACAGGCCGGCGCGGAAAAAAGCCCCGTTCAAGCCAGCACCGCTCAAAGGGGAAGAGTCCGCACCTGGCCCAGCAGCGCTTGGTGAGCCCCAGGGTCCGCCCCTGGCCGGAGCCTGACCCCGCCCACCCGACTCTGGCTGCGCACAGGTGCACTTCCTAGGGCCGCCGCTAGGGGGCGCTGGTGAGGGGGTTCGGGGACCCTCAGCCCCCACCGGGCTGGGGCCACCCCTGCACCCATGGGGGTACGGGATGGTCCTCCCCCATGGGGGAATGGGGCCCTCTTCCCCTTCGCGGAAGCCCAAACCTTCCTCCCGGGGCACGCCTGCACCCTCCTCTCGCACTCACAGCCCCAGCGGCGGGGCCATGCGCACGCAGACGCCCTAGACGGATTGCCGGTGTCCCGGTCAGGGAAGGGCAACCTCTGGAAGCCAGGGACAAGCGGCGACCGCGGCCTCTTCCAAAACTGAAGGCACACAGGCCGGCGCGGAAAAAAGCCCCGTTCAAGCCAGCACCTCTCAAAGGTGAAGAGTCCGCACCAGGCCCTGCAGCGCTTGATGAGCCCCAGGCTCCGCCCCTGGCCGGAGCCTGACCCCGCCCACCCGAATCTGGCTGCGTACAGGTGCACTTCCTAGGGTCGCCTTTAGGGGGTGCTGGTGACGGGGTGCGGGTACCGTCAGCCCCCAACGGGCTGGAGCCACCCCTGCACCCATGGGGGTATGGGATTGTCCTCCCCCATGGGGGAACTGGGCCCTCTTCTCCTTCGCGGAAGCCCAAACCTTCCTCCCGGGCACGCCTGCACCCTCCTCTCGCACTCACAGCCCCAGCGGCGGGGCCGTGCGCACGCAGACGCCCTAGACGGAGGGCCGGGGTACCGGTCAAGTGAGGCCACCCCCTGGAATCCAGGGAGAAGCGGCGACCGCGGCCTTTTCCAAAACTGCAGGCACACAGTCCGGCGCGGAAAAAAGCCCCGGGCAAGCCAGCACCACTCAAAGGGGAAGAGTCCACAACTGGCCCAGCACCGCTTGATGAGCCCCAGGCTCCGCCCCTGGCCGGTGCCTGACCCCGACCACCCTACTCTGGCTGCGCAAAGGTGCACTTACTTGGGCCACCGCTAGGGGGCCCTGGTGAGGGATGCGGGGACCCTCAGTCCCCACCGGGATGGGGCTACCCCTGCACCCATGGGGGTACGGGATTGTCCTACCCCATGGGAGAACGGGGCCTTTTTCCCCTTTGCGGAAGCCCAAACCTTCCTCCCAGGGCACGCCTGCACCCTCCTCTCGCACACACAGCCCCAGCGGCGGGGCCGCGCGCCCTCAGACGCCCTAGACGGAGGGCCTGTGTCCCGGTCAGGGCAGGGCACCCCCTGGAAGCCAGGGACAAGCGGCGACCGCTCCCTCTTCCAAAACTTAGGCACACAGGCCAGCGCGGAAAAAAGCCCCGGGCAAGCCAGCACCACTCAGAGGGGAAGAGTCCGCACCTGGCCCAGCAGCACTTGATGAGAACCAGGCTCCGCCCCTGGCCAGAGCCTGAACCGCCCACACGATTCTGGCTGCGCACAGATGCACTTTCTAGGGCCGCCGCTAAGGGGCGCTGGTGAGGGGGTTCGGGGACCCTCAGCCCCACCGGGCTGGGGCAACCCTCCACCCATGGGGGTACGGGATTGTCCTCCCCATTGCTGGAACGGGGCCCTCTTCCCCTTCGCAGAAGCCCAAACCTTCATCCCTGGGCACGCCTGCACCCTCCTCTCGCACTCACAGCCCCAGCGGCGGGGCCGTGCGCAAGCAGACGCCCTAGAAGGAGGGCCGGGGTCCCATTCAGGGGAAGGCACCCCCTGGAATCCAGCAACAAGCGGCGACCGCGGCCTCTTCCAAAACTGCAGGCACACAGTCCGGCGCGGAAAAAAGCCCCGGGCAAGCCAGCACCACTCAAAGGGGAAGAGTCCGCAACTGGCCCAGCAGCGCTTGATGAACCCCAGGCTCTGCCCCTGGCGGGAGACTGACACCGCCCACCGACTCTGGCTGCGCCCGGGTGCACTTCCTAGGGCCGTCGCTACGGCGCGCTGGTGTGGAGCTTCGGAGACCCTAAGCCCCCACCAGCCTGGGGCCACCCCTGCACCCATGGGTGTACGGGATTGTCCTCCCCCATGGGGGAACGGGGCCTTCTTCCCCTTCGCGGAAGCCCAAAATTTCCTCCCGGGGCACGCCTGCACCCTCTTCTCGCACTCACAGCCCCAGCGGCGGGGCCGTGCGCCCGCAGACGCCCTAGACTGAGGGCCGGGGTCCCGGTCAGGGGAGGGCAACCCCTGGAAGACAGGGACAATCGGCGACCGCGGCCTCTTCCAAAACTGCAGGCACACAGGTCGGCGCGGAAAAAAGCCCCGGGCAAGCCAGCACCACTCAGAGGGGAAGAGTCAGCACCTGGACCAACAGCACTTGATGAGCCCCAGGCACTGCCCCTGGCAGGAGCCTGAGCCCGCCCACACGACTCTGGCTGCTCACAGGTGCACATTCTAGGGCCGCCGCTAGGGGGCGCTGGTGAGGGGGTTCGGGGACCCTCAGGCCCCACCGGGCTGGGGCCACCCCTGCACCCATGGGCGTACGGGATTGTCCTCCCCCATCGGGGAACGGGGCCCTCTACCCTTCGCGGAAGCCCAAACCTTCCTCACGGGGCACGCCTGCACCCTCCTCTCGCACTCACAGCCCCAGCGGAGGGGCCGTGCTACCGCAGACGCTCTAGACTGAGGGCCGAAGTCCCGGTCAGGGGAGGGCACCCCCTGGAAGCCAGGGACAAGCGGCGACCGCGGCCTACTCCAAAACTGCAGGCACACAGGCCGGCGGGGAAAAAAAGCCCCGGGCAATCCAGCACCACTCAAAGGTGAAGAGTCCGCACCTGGCCCAGCAGCGCTTGATGAGCCCCTGGCTCCGCCCCAGGCCTGAGCCTGATCCCGCCCACCCGACTCTGGCTGTGCACAGGTGCACTTCCTAGGGCCGCCGCTATGGCGCGCTTGTGAGGAGGTTCGGGGACCCTCAGCCCCCACCGGGCTGGGGCCACCCCTGCACCCCGGGGGTACGGGATTGTCCTCCCCCATGGGGGAACGGGGCCCTCTTCCCCTTCGCGGAAGCCCAAACATTCCTCACGGGGCACGCCTGCACCCTCCTCTCGCACTCACAGCCCCAGCGGCGGGGCCGTGTGCCCGCAGACGCCCTAGACGGAGGGCCGGGGTCAAGGTCAGGGGAGGGCACCCCCTGGAAGCCAGGGACAAGGGGCGACCGCGGCCTCTTCCAAAACTGCAGGCACACAGGCCAGCGCGGGAAAAAGCCCCGGGCAAGCCAGCACCACTCAAAGGGGAAGATTGGGCACCTGGCCCAGCAGCGCTTGATGAGCCCCAGGCTCCACCCCTGGCCTGAGCCTGACCCCGCCCACCCGACTCTGGCTGCGCACAGGTGCACTTCATAGGACTGCCGCTAGGGTGCGCTGATGAGGGGTTCGGGGAACCTCAGCCCCCACCGGGATGAGGCCACCCCTGCACCCATGGGGGTACGGGATTGTCCCCACCCATGGGGGAACGGGGCCCTCTTCCCCTTCGTGGAAGCCCAAACCTTCCTCCCGGGGCATGCCTGCACCCTTCTCTCGCACTCACAGCCCCAGCGGCGGGGCCGTGCGCCCGCAGATGCCCTAGTGTAGGGCCGGGGTCCCGGTCAGGGAAAGCCACCCCCTGGAAGCCAGGGACAAGCGGCGACCCTGGGCTCTTCCAAAACTGCAGGCATACAGGCCGGCGCGGAAAAAGCCCCGGGCAAGCCAGCACCACTCAAAGGGGAATATTGGGCACCTGGCCCAGCAGCGCTTGATGAGCCCCAGGCTCCGCTGCAGGGGACCAGCCTCCGACAAAACGTCTTGTCAGGGGTTCCTGAAAGGATGAGACGGCCTAGGCGAAAACGAAAGAACTGAAAACTTAAGGGCTGAGGGGATGGAAAATAGGAGACACTGACACTTGGTGAGGTGTTAGTATTTTTTGTCGAGAGACTTAGCAGGTTTTTTTCAATTTATTGTTAGTAATAATAATAAGGAAATACATTATTAAGTGTAAAGTACAAACAATTAGTATATTATGTTTTCCATAGACTACTGGCCCCTATAGTTCTCAGCTAGACGGCAGCTTTTAAGGTTAACAGATAATAAACCAAACCTAACATTAAAGCTACTTATTATTTTATTTAGACAATTATTTAAAACAGTGAATAACCGCCAGTGCATCCCTATTAGCTAAAGCCTAAGCATCAAAAGACTATTTTATTCACATGACCTTTACCCGGAGACAAGCTGTAGTTCAGCTATTAGAACTTTTTTTACCTAGAAATTCCTTAACTCAAATAGTTTTATATTAAAAACTTTTTCAAGAAACTTCAAGAGAAAACAAAATAGAAGGACCTACTATAATTATTGTATTGTAATGTTTGTCAGGCATGCTCAATAAGTTGTCTTCTATTGTTAAGTAGGCCAAATTGTTTAATAATTAGTTTTTAATTTTTTATGCCGTTTATTTGCAATATACTGATGTATATAATATAGTGCCTAATGTACTTTTTTGGGAAATTTTTTTTTATTTATGACCAAGAACAAAAAGTGAAGGAATGTTAGATCTTCAACCTCACAGTGTGAGGCACAAGGAATCTTCAGCCCCACGGTGTGAGGCCCTTTAGCTTCGGCCCCACGGTGTGAGGCCCTTTGGCTTCGGCCCCACGGTGTGAGGCCCTTTGGGCTTTGCTGCTTGCCAGTGTCTTATCTGGCTGGGGCATCAAGGCCTCCTGCAGCACCTCCCCCTTTATTGTTTTTTGCCATTATTTGTATAGTTTGTAACTTAACACGTGTTTGATTGATAGCACGGAAAAGTAATTTAATAAACAATGGGAAGAGTATTAATATAATTATGGTGACAAGCAAAACAATACCTAAAGTAATAAATGATGGGAACCAGGTGGCCTTAGTGGTATAATGTTGTAAGGAAGCCAGGAAGGAAGCAGTAACTTTTGTAGGTGTGGAGGAGGGGGCATGAGCTAAATTAATTGTCTTAATATTTTTTTGTAGAGTAGTAAGGTCCAGGAAAATGTTTGTATTATTTTAAATACCTAGTAAATGATTTTTGACATTATTTTAAGAAATAGAAGAAGATTTATAAACATGTGGAGTGATATAAATTTATTTGTAATTAGAATGACATTTGGTAGTCAAATGTGTTTTTATGTGTTGAATTTGATTGTCAATATGTAAAAGTGATTTTTTAAGAATATTTAAATGAGCTTTAAATTTATTATTAATGTGGTTTTGGATAATTAAAGTATGTGAGATGTTACAAGACAAATTATTAACATGGGAGGCAGTGTGAACTTGTTGCACGAGAGCAGTAGTAGAAACAGCAACAGAATTAATAATAGCAATAAGTGCCGTAATACCCAGTATAAGTGTTGTTACAAACCTTTTGGAGCGACGTAGTCCCTGTCCCACAATCTGAAGAGTATACAGTTCAATGTCATTATACCACGGCTGTTGTAAGCTTATAGGGAGCATGACATAAGGAGGTTGATGTAAGATAACAAAAGTAGTTTTAGACAATGAGCCAATAGAGGTAATATAGTTGGTGAGAATACAGTCAGTACAATTAATATGAAAAGTATGGTGATGATAAGTAATGGTTAAATGTCCGGGGCCCTCAATGAGGAGTGCATGAGGGGGGCCCACACAAGCCCGCACGGTGACAGCATGAATAGAATGTCCAGGTCGGCGAAAAAGCACAGGTGAAGTGGCGGCAAGGAGGCGAAATAAGTCCGGGTATGTACGGGAACCATTTGAAGTGCTGATGATGTAGGTGGGAGTAATTTATCCCGCTGAATACCATTGAGTGATAGGTTTAAGGGGTGGGATGAGGCGATTTGACCGGTTGTAGATGAGCGCATTCTGTAGAAGAAACCTATAAATCTTGGGGACATTAGTGGCAGATGTAATTGCTCCAAAAACTGAAAAATTATAAATAGAAAGATTAGTTTGGTAAGGCTGGTAACGAATTTTTGTAGAGGGAAACCTACAATTATGTCAGGTGGGAAATTTGTGATTCGTGTTAATAATATTTTGGAAATTATTTGAGTTATAAATTGAACAGGCTGGGAGAGTGGAGGATACTGAAACTCGAGCTATGTTTTTATTAGTGCTGCGAGGACCAAGGAGAGATATAAGTAGTACCCATAAATTATGGTTAAGTCCGGAGGAGGAAGGCTTTGAAGTTACTGTCAAAAATATTTATTGTTAATAGGTAGGCAGCCAGGTAGTTGAGACTTTATATAGATAGGATTGGATGTAAAACTCATAGGAGGAGAATCCATGCGTCCCTGAAAAGAAAAGTTATTAGTGTTTTTAAATAAAACAAAAGAGTCTGAATTTTTACCTAGTAAATCAGAATAATTAGTGAACACACGGGGCGAGGGAAATCCCCAAGGAGTGGGATGGAAAAAGGGGGGATCTGGGATGTAAGCCCAATAGGAAACAGAAGGCATGAGAGAAGTAGGAGAAGCTGATGATATGCTATATGAGAAGATTGCTAGCACGGCAAGGAACATAATCTTCGGGGTGATGTGTGTATTTTGCTGCATAAGTAGTTGTTTAGAATTAGAGGCTAGATTTTTGAGCAAATTTCAGTTGTCATGATGAGACGTCTTACGAACCTGAAGGTGGTGCAGGGAAGAGGACAATCTTCCAACAGGGGATCTGGAGCGATGACATCTTGGAGGAGGTGGGTGGTGTCCCAGAGGGCTGCACCTATGCATTTTGGAGCATCGGTTGTCTGACGGGGGGCGTGTCGGTGAAGGCTTTTGAGACATGATGTCGGATTAGTCTGTCAGGAATCAAAATTGGGCTGTCCGAATTCTGTGGAAAGATACAAGCATAGCCTTTCCCATTTGCTAATAACACATTAGGGCCTTTTTATATTTCGGAAAGGAGATTTTTTTACATAACTTGAGGTTTAGGGGCCAGTTGGTTAGGATCCCAATGTCTATTAATTGGTGACATTTTTTGAGAATTACAATTTAAATAATTGATGGCAAACATAGCATGAGTTAAAATATGATGAGCCGACTATGTTTAAAATTAGATTGTTGTAGTTTATATATTTGAGACTTTAAAGTCTGGTGGGCTCTTTTAACAATAGTTTGTTCTTGTGGATTATAAGGAATTTTTGTAGAATGAGTAATTTGAAATGAAGCACAAAATTTTTTAAAGGCAGAGGATGTATATACAGGAGCATTGTCAGTTTTAATAGCACGAGGTTTGCCTGCGTAGGCAAAACAAAACATTAGATGTTGAGAGACATTAAAAGTTTTTTCTGTCCGGGCAGTAGCCATAATAACATGAGAAAATGTATTTATGGAAACATGGACAAAATTGAGTCTCCCAAAACTAGTAACATGAGTGACATTTATTTGCCAGAGATTATTTGGTCTGAGGCCTCGTGGGTTTACCCCCATCGGACGTGAAGGGTGAGTGGTGGGGCAAACCGAGTATTTGCGAACAATTTCTCGGGCTGTTTTTTGAGTTAGATGAAATTGTTTCCGCATTGGAGCGGCATTTTGGTGATGAAGGGCATGATCATTAATTGCCTCCTGTACTGTGAATATTGCTGCTCGAGTCAACAAATCGGCCAGTTTATTCCCACGAGCTAGAGGACCTGGTAATTTAGAATGACCACGAATATGGCCAACATACACTCTGGATGTTCTAGATTTTATTAAAGTTTGTAGCTCCAATAGCTGTGGAGTAATGGTAGTTTTAGCATTAGCAATTACAGTAGTCTCAATATTAGGAAATAATTTGGTTACATATTGGGAATTAGTAAAAAGGTTAAATGGCTGATTTTGTAAAATTTTAAATACTGTGAGAACTGCAAATAATTTAGTTTTTTGGGCTGAGGTTTTTGTTGTCTGGATGGACTCTGGTTTGTCATTGATAACGAAAGCAGTTCTACCATTGGAGGAGCCATTCGTAAACACAAGTGCAGCAGGTTCTGGCAAAGGCACAGCACTAACAATGGTTGGAAAAATAAAAGCCTGTTTTTTAAAGAAATGAAGCACAGGATCAGGAGGCAAATGAAACTTTATTTCACCCGAAAAAGATTGCAGGGCTATTTGCCAGTTATTACTTAAACTAAGTAAGTCATTAAGTTGGTTTTTTTTGTAAGGTAAAACAAGAACAGGAAATTCTTGGCCAAAAAGCTCAACGTTCCTATGCCTTCCTTTAACAATAAATGCAGCCACTTGGGAAGCATAGGGACAAACAACCTTCTTTGCAGTAACTGGTAAATGTAACCATTCCAGTGGCCCCTTTTGTCACATAACACCTGTTGGTGTGTGTGGTGTGGCCAAAATTATGAACTCCCAAGGCTTAGTATAATTTAGCCGCAACATTTGTTGATTGTTGAGTGCATCATTGACCTTTTGTAAGGCTAGTGTAGCCTCAGGTGTTAATTGTCTAGGGGAGTTAGGATTAGAATTACCTTTTAATACATCAAATAGTGGATGTAAATTAGTAGTGGTTAGTTGTAGATGAGTTTTTATTCAATTTATGTCTCCAAGTAGTTTTTGAAAATCATTTAATGTCTGTAAAGAGTCTGTTCGTAGCTGTAGTTTTTGTGGTGTCACAGTTAAAGAACGAACAATTTTTTCTAAATAATTAATTGGCGGAGAAGTTTGAATTTTTTCTGGTGTCACCACAAGTCCATAACTTTGCAGCAAAGCTACCAGATGGGCCAAGGCCTGATTTAACAAGTCTACTTGAGTATTACTTATTAAAATATTATTTATATAATGAACACAGTAAATGGAAGGGTACTCCTCCCTAAAGGATGACAAAACCATATTTACAAATTTTTGACATAAAGTAGGACTGTTTTTTATGTCCTGAGGAAGAACTTTTTATTTATACCGTTGAAATGGCCTTTTTAAATTAATTGATGGGACACTAAATGTAAATTTTTTGCAGTCTTGGGGATGTAAAGGGATGGTAAAAAAGCAATTTTGTAAATTAATAACAATAATATGTTTATCTTTAGGGATGGCCACAGGTGATGGCAAACCTGGTTGCAAGCATCCCATATTTTGCATAGTGACATTTATTGTTTTTAAGTTTTGTAACAATTTTTATATTTTTATTTTTTTATTACAAATATAGGAGTATTTTATGGGCTGGTAGTAGGGCGAATGTGCCCTTTCATCAGTTGTTTTTGAACCAAAGTTGTTACAGCCTGGATTTTATCCTCTGTCAGGGGCCATTGCTCTACCCATACTGGGTCATCATTTTTCCACACAATTGGGTCAGCTGTAACCTCCGCAATGGCCCTCTTTATAAATTTGATCCATATCCCAGGCCTTATCGTGGCTCTCTCTGAGCAACCTCAATGGGAAATACTCGGCCCTCCAACCTTCTTTCTAAACCTTGATTTGGGTCAAAGCCCATTTGTAACATTTGAGCGGTTATTTTATTATTGGGGCTATTAGGAGCACTCCCATTTGAGAGAGTATGTCTCTTCCCCACAATGTCATAGGAAGATATGGGACAACATAAGGTTGAAAAGTCCCGGACACCTCTCCATCATTCCAATTTAAAATTTGAGAACTTTTTGCCACATTTTGTGTTGATCCCAATCCGACCAAAGTAGAAGGCGTAGTTTTTGTGGGCCAGGCATTAGGCCAATCATGCCCTGCTATGCAAGTAACATCAGCACCAGTGTCTAACAATCCTTCAATTGCTTTTTTTTTTAATTTTTATAACTTTGGTCGGTTTATTGTCTTTAATTTGTTGGACCCAAAAAGCCATGTCACTGGATTCAAAACTGGAATTACTTTGTGGTTCATTGGATGCAATTTTATCGCCAACTGACACCAGAGGCAGTAAAAGTAATTGAGCAATTTTTTGTCCTGGATGAATTTGTATATTTTGTATTGGAGGCTCCAGCATAACTTTTATTTCACCAGTAAAATCAGAATCAACAACAACCGGTATTACTTTTATGCCTTGCAGAGACGCAGAACCTCGGCCAAAAACAAGCCCCATTGTACCCGGAGGGGGGGCCCAGACACCCCAGTTGTCAACATGGTGTAAGATTGATCAGAAGTTAATATTGCGGCGGAGGTGGAATGCAAGTCCAAGCCCGCTCCGCCTGTGGCCCTGCGGACGAGATCAGAAATTGTTTGCCGCTCTGGTCGTTTAGGTTTCCAATTATTTGAGGGGCCTGGGTCGGGCCCCTTACCCAGTTTTTTGACTTTGAGATGTTTTTTTGAAAAAACAGTCGGATTGGTGCCCACAGTAAACTTTTCATTTGGTGGCAACAATGTACCATTTCTATGATATTTAGACCGACAGTCGTTTATTTAATGAAATCCTTTATTACAACGCGGGCAGATAGTTTTTGGAAGAATCATTTGAGAAGGAATTTTATTATTATTTGTTGCAACAGGCATGTCAGCCTGTTGAGGCAAGGCTGGAGGTGGCATAGAGATTACTTTGTTTGGGCAATTTTTACTATAATGCCCTGGCTGTCCGCAAGAAAAACAATTTCCAAAATTTTTGTTTATTCTCCTTTTCTTCTGTTGATCAAGGGAGGCGAACCATTGGCTGCTGGTCTGTCCCTTTAAGGCAGCCGCAATGGCCACACCATGAAGGTATGAGGGTGTCACCTCCGAACAGGTTCAAACATATTCATTAATGTCGCCTGTTCGTACAATGGGTCTTAACAATGCATGACACGGTGGTGAAGCATTTTCAAAAGCCAGCTGTTTAGTTATAATATGAGCCGCCTCAGCATTAGGTATAGTTTTTTGGACAGCATTCATTAACCGTGATAAAAAGATTTCATAAGATTCCTCAGGACCTTGTTTAATGTTAGCAAGGCCAGAGGTTTTCACTTCACCAGCCGGCAACCGGCTCCATGCAGCAACTGCAGCTTCACGCACGAGACGAAAGACCGGAGGTGGCATACGAATCTTAACATTGTTTTCACACCAATCATCTTGACCCAAAACCATTTTAAGCAGAATTTTATCATCTCTCATTCTCATTTTTCTATTATTATATTTCTTTACCATCCTCCGTGCTTCCTCCTCATAATTTGCCTTCCACAACAAATAATCTCCACCAGACAGACTAGATCTAGCCGTCATCTGCCAATCAAGGGGTGTGAGGAAGCGACTGGCCACTGATTCTACGAGTTGCAAGGTAGAAGGAGATGTAGCCCCGTAATCGGCAGTTGCTCTTTTCAATTCCTTTAAAAGCTCAAAGGGAAGGGGTTCCCATTGAGGCTGCTCATGGTCATTGTCTACATTGAGCACAGGAAAACATCGAAAGGTAAAATCACCTTTTTCTTTTGCTTGTCTCACTGCACCAGCAAAACCAGCTCTAGACATACAAACCGAATCACCAGACAAAATTTGTGGCATTGACCTGGACACAGGCTCTGCGTTTTCAAAGGGGTCTGATTGTATATTTGCAGAACAAGGCTTGAGATCAGTCTTAGCTCTAGCCAAATCACTGATATATCTTTTAACAATCTTAGCCAAGTCCGGGCTGGAAATTAAATAAGATTTAGGAATAGATTCATGAAAAGGAGCCGACGCTTCAGTAGAGAGGTCAACTTTGGCTCTAGAATCAATTTTTGACTTATGAAAACAATTTCATCATTCGAAGATTCCGAATCACTTTCTTTAATGCAGCTGGCCAATTTTTGTTTTACTTTTGGTTTTGCATATTTTGCTTTGCCTCCAGCCTGGCTAAAGCAATCTATTTGTTCAGGCATTTGTTTTGTTAATGACGGGCTGTCAGCCGAGGTCCCTTTAATGTCCTCCAAGGATAAGGAAGCAGTAGGCTCAGGTAGCAGTAATTCCCTGAGCTTTTTATCTATCTTTTTCAATTCAGATCCTTGATCTAGCATGTCTTGCAACAGACCCCACAATGAAAAGGCATCAGTGGGGACCTTATATGGTCCATGGAGAGTATAATAAGATGTCATTTCCTCTCCTACTTTGGCCCAAGTTTTTGCATCCAGAGTACCGTCCCTAGGAAACCAAGGACAACACATTTCAACAAAATTTAGGAAACTAGCCAATTGTGCATGAGAGGTTTTAAGGCCTCTCTTTGCAAGAGTATACTTAATTATATCAATAAAGAGTCCTCTTTCCTTAGACTCAGTATGGCCCATAGCTTCTCAATGATAAGACACTCACTCGCCTTATCACGCAATAAGACACTCACACGCCTTATTACGGTTCTGACTTACTGCTCCCCTCAAACCTGCTTTCTCTACAGGCGGGTATGCGCCCTACCCTATGGAGCAGATCCTAGCCGTCCCCGCATGGGAAAGAAATCTTACATTTCAAGTCCCTGCTACGGGCGTCACTTGCCGGGGACCAGCCTCCGACAAAACGTCTTGTCAGGGGTTCCTGAAAGGATGAGACGGCCTAGGCGAAAACGAAAGAACTGAAAACTTAAGGGCTGAGGGGAAGGGAATGAGGAGACACCGACATTTGGTGAGGTGTTAGTATATTTTGCCGAGAGACTCAGCAGGTCTTTTTTTATTTATTATTAGTAATAATAATAAGGAAATACATTATCAAGTGTAAAGCACAAACAATTAGTATATTATGTTTCCCATAGGCTACTGGCCCCTACAGGTCTCAGCTAGACGGCAGCTTTTAAGGTTAACAGATAATAAACCAAACCTAACATTAAAGCTACTTATTTTTTCATTTAGACAATTATTGAAAACAGTGAATAACCGCCAGTGCATCCCTATCAGCTAAAGCCTAAGCATCAAAGGAATATTCTATTCACATGACCTTTAGCCGGAGACCAGCTGCAGTTCAGCTATCAGAACTTTATTTACCTAGAAATTCCTTAACTCAAATAGCTTTATATTAAAAACTTTCCCAAGAAACTTCAAGAGAAAACAAAATAGAAGGACCTACTATGATTATTGTATTGTAATGTTTGTCAGGCATGCTCAATAAGTTGTCTTCCATTGTTAAGTAGACCAAATTGTTTAATAATTAGTTTCTAATTTTCCATGTCGTTTATTTGCAATATACTGATGCATATAATATAGTGCCTAATGTACTTTTTTGGGAAATTTTTTTTTATTTATGACCAAGAACAAAAAGTGAAGGAATGTTAGATCTTCAACCTCACGGTGTGAGGCACAAGGAATCTTCAGCCCCACGGTGTGAGGCCCTTTAGCTTCGGCCCCATGGTGTGAGGCCCTTTGGCTTCGGCCCCACGGTGTGAGGCCCTTTGGGCTTTGCTGCTTGCCAGTGTCTTATCTGGCTGGGGCATCAAGGCCTCCTGCAGCACTCCGCCCCTGGCCGGAGCCTGACCACGCCCACCCGACTCTGGCTGCGCACACGTGCACTTCATAGGGAGGCCGCCAGGGGGCGTAGATGCGGGGGTTCGGGGACCCTCAGCACCCACCGGGCTGGGGCCACACCTGCACCCATGGGGGTACGGATTTGTCCTCCCCCATGGGGGAACGGGGCCCTCTTCACCTACGCGGAGCCCAAACCTTCCTCTGGGGGCATGCCTGCACCCTCCTCTCGCACTCACAGCCCCAGGGGCGGGGCCGTGCGCCCGCAGAAGCCCTAGACGGAGGGCCGGGGTCCCGGTCAGGGGAGGGCACCCCCTCGAAGCCAGGGACAAGCGGCGACCGCGGCCTCTTCCAAAACTGCAGGCACACAGGTCAGCGCGGAAAAAAGCCCCGGGCAAGCCAGCACCACTCAAAGGGGAAGAGTCCGCACCTGTCCCAGCAGCGCTTGATGAGCACCAGGCTCCGCCCCTGGCCGGAGCCTGACCCCGCCCACCCGACTCTGGCTGCGCACAGGTGCACTTCCTAGGGCCGCCGCTAGGGGGCGCTGGTGAGGGGTTTCGGGGACCCTCAGCCTCCTCCGGGCTAGGGCCACCACTGCACCCATGGGGGTAGGGGATTGTCCTCCCCCATGGGGGAACAGGGCCCTCTTCCCCTTCGCGGAAGCCCAAACCTTCCTCCTTGGGCACGCCTGCACCCTCCTCTCCACTCACAGCCCCAGCGGCGGGGCCATGTGCCACAGACGCCCAAGAAGGAGGGCTGGGGTCCCGTTCAGGGGAGGGCAACCCCTGGAAGCCAGGGACAAGCGGCGACGGCGGCCTCTTCCAAAAGTGCAGGCACATAGGCCGGCGCGGAAAAAAGCCCTGGACAAGCCATCAGGGCGGAGCCTGACCCCGCCCACCCAACTCTGGCTGAGCACAGGTGCACTTCCTGGGGCCGCCGCTAGGGGGCGCTGGTGAGGGAATTCGGGGACCCTCAGCCCCCACCGGGCTGGGGCCACGCCTGCACTCATGGGGGTACTGGATTTTCCTCCCCCATGGGGGAAAGGGGCCCTCTTCCCCTTTGTGGAAGCACAAACCTTCCTCCCGGGGCACGTCTGCACCCTCCTCTCGCACTCACAGCCCCAGCGGCGGGGCCGTGCGCCCGCAGACGCCCTAGACGGAGGGCCGGGATCCCGGACAGGGGAGGGCACCCCCTGGAAGCCAGGGACAAGCGGCGACCGCGGCCTCTTTCAAAACTGCAGGCACACAGGCTGGCGCGGAAAAAAGCACCCTTCAAGCCAGCACCACTCAAAGGGGAAGTGTCGCATCTGGCCCAGCAGCGGTTGATGAGCCCCAGGCCCCGCCAACTGGCCGGAGCCTGACCCCGCCCACCCGACTCTGGTGCGCACAGGTGCACTAAATAGCGCCGCCATTAGGGTGCGCTGTTGAGGGGGGGTCGGGGACCCTCATCACCCACCGGGCTGGGGCCACCCCTGCAACCATGGGGGTACGGGATTTTCCTCCCCATAGCAGGAATGGGGCCCTATTCCCCTTCGCAGAAGCCCAAACCTTCCTCCCGGGGCAAGCCTGCACCCTCTTCTCGCACTCACAGCCCCAACGCCTGCGCCGTGCGCCTGCAGACGCCCTAGACAGAGGGCCGGGGTCCCGGTCATGGGAGGGCACCCCCTGGAAGCCAGGGACAAGCGGAGACTGCGGCCTCTTCAAAAACTGCAGGCACACAGGCCGGCGCGGAAGGAAGCCCCGGGCAAGCCAGCACCACTCAAAGGGGAAGAGTCCGCACCTGGCCCAGCAGTGCTTGATGAGCCACAGGATCCGCCCCTGGCCGGAGCCTGACCCCGCACACCCGACTCTGGCTGCGCACAGGTGCTCTTCCTAGGGCGGCCGCTAGGGGGCGCTGGTGAGGGGGTCGGAGACCCTCAGCCCCACCGGGCTGGGGCCACCCCTGTACCCATGGGGGTACGGGATTGTCCTCCCCCATGGGGGAACGGGGCCCTCTACCCCTTTGCAGAAGCCCAACCCTCCTCCCGGGGCACACCTGCACCCTCCTGTCGCACTCACAGCTCCAGCAGTGGGGTCGTGCGCCCGCAAAATCCCTAGACAGAGGGCCGGGGTCCCGGTCAGGGGAGGGCACCCCCTGGAAGCCAGGGACAAGCGGCGACCGCGGCCTCTTCCAAAACTGCAGGCACACAGACCAGCGAGGAAAAAAGCCCCGGGTAAGCCAGCACCACTCAAAGGGGAATATTCCGCACCTGGCCAGCAGTGCTTGATGAGCCCCAGGCTCCGCCCATGGCCTGAGCCTGACCCCGCCCACCCGAATATGGCTGTGCACAGGTGCACTTCCTAGGGCCGCATCTAGGGGGCGCTGCTGAGGGGGGTTCGGGGACCCTCAGCCCCCACCGGGCTGGGGCCACCCCTGCACCTATGGGGGTACGTATTGTCCGCCCACATGGGGGATCGGTGCCCTCATCCCTTCACGGAAGCCCAAACATTCCTCCCGGGGCATGCCTGCACCCTCCTCTCGTACTGACAGCCCCTGCGGCGGGGCAGTGCGCCCGCAGACGCCTTAGACGGAGGGCCGGGGTCAAGGTCAGGGGAGGGCACCCCCTGGAAGCCAGGGACAAGCGGCGACCGCGGCCTCTTCCAAAACTGCAGGCCCACAGGCCGGCGCAGAAAAAAGCCCCAGGCAAGCCAGCACCACTCAAAGGGGAAGAGTCCATACCTGGCCCAGCAGCGCTGGATGAGCCTCAGGCTCCGCCCTGGCCGGAGCCTGACCCCGCCCACCCGACTCTGCCTGCGCTCAGGTGCACTTCCTAGGGCCGCCGCTAGGGTGCGCTGGTGAGGGGTTCGGAGACCCTCTGCCCCCACCGGGCTGGGGCTACACCTGCATCCATGGGGGTACGGGTTTGTCCACCCCTATGTGGGAAAGGGGCCCGCTTCCCCTTCGCGGAAGCCCAAACCTTCCTCCCGGGGCATGCCTGCACCCTCCTCTCCCACTCACAGCCCCAACGGCGGGGCCGGGCGCCCTCAGATGCCCTAGTCGGAGGCCCGGGTTCCCAGTCAGGGGAGGGCACCCCCAGGAAGCCAGGGACAAGAGGCGACCGCGGCCTCTTGAAGTACTGCAGGCACACAGACCGGCGTGGAAAGAAGCCCCGGGCAAGCCAGCACCACTCAAAGGGGAAGAGTCTGCACCTGGCCCAGCAGCGCTTGATGAGATCCATGCTCTGCCCCTGGCCGGAGACTGACCTCGCCCACCCGACTCTGGCTGCGCACAGGTGCACTTCCCAGGGTCGCCGCTAGGGGGCGCTGGTGAGGGGGATCGGGGATCCTCAGCCCCCACCGGGCTGGGCCACCACTGCACCCTTAGGGTTACGGAATTGTCCTCACCCATGGGGGACCGGGGCCCTCTTCCCCTTCGCGGAAGCCCAAACCTTCCTCCCAGGGCACACCTGCACACTCTTCTCGCACTCACAGCCCCAGCGGCGAGGCCGGGCGCCCGCAGAGGACCTAGACGGAGGGCCGGAGTCCCGGTCAGGGGAGGGCACCCCCTGGAAGCCAGGGACAACCGGCGACCAAGGCCTCTTCCAAAACTGGAGGCACACAGTCAAGCGCGGAAAAAAGCCCGGGCAAGCCAGCACCACTCAAAGGGGAAGAGTCTGCACCTGGCCCAGCAGCGCTAGATGAGCCCCAGGCTCCGCCCCGGGGGGAGCCTGACTGCGCCCACCCGACGCTGGCTGCGCACAGTTGCACTTCCTAGGGCCGCCGCTAGGGTGCGCTGGTGAGGGGTTCGGGGACCCTCTGCCCCCACAGGGCTGGGGCTACACCTGCATCCATGGGGGTACGGGATTGTCGACCCCCATGGGGGAAAGGGGCCCTCTTCCCCTTCCCGGAAGCCCAAACATTCCTCCCGGGGCATGCCTGCACCCTCCTCTCGCACTCACAGCCCCAGCGGCGGGGCCGTGCGCCCGCAGACTCCCTAGACAGAGGCCCGGGTTCCCAGTCAGGGGAGGGCACCCCCTGGAAGCCAGGTTCAAGAGGCGACCGTGGCCTCTTCAAATACTGCAGGGACACAGGCCAGAGCGGAAAAAATCCCCAGGCAAGCCAGCACCACTCAAAGGGGAAGAGTCCGCACCAGGCCCAGCAGCGCTTGATGAGCCTCAGGCTCCGCCCCTGGCCAGAGACTGACCCGCCCACCCGACTCTGCCTGCGCACAGGTGCACTTCCTAGGGCCGCCGCTAGGGGGCGCTGGTGAGGGGTTCGGGGACCCTCTGCCCCCACCGGGCTGGGGCTACACCTGCATCCATGGGGGTACGGGTTTGTCCACCCCTATGGTGGAAAGGGGCCCGCTTCCCCTTCGCAGAAGCCCAAACCTTCCTCCCGGGGCACGGTTACACCCTCCTCTCGGACTCACAGCCCCAGCGGCCGGGCGGTGCGCCCCCAGACGCCCTAGACGGAGAGCCGGGGTCAAGGTCAGGGGAGGGCACCCCCTGGAAGCCAGGGACAAGCGGCAACCGCGGCCTCTTCCAAAACTGCAGGCACATAGGCCGGCGCAGAAAAAAGCCCCGGGCAAGCCAGCAAAACTCAAAGGGGAAGAGTCCGCACCTGGCACAGCAGCGCTTGATGAGCCCCAGGCTCCGCCCCTGGCCAGAGACTGACCTCGCCCACCCGACTCTGGCTGCGCACAGGTGCACTTCCTTGGGCCGCCGCTAGGCGGCGCTGGTGAGGGGGTTCGGGTACCCTCAGCCCCCACCGGGCTGGGGCCACCCGGCACCCGTGGGGGTACGGGATTGTCCTCCCCCATGGGGGAACGGGGCCCTCTTCCCCTTCGCGGAAGCCCAAACCTTCCTCCCAGGGCACGCCTGCACACTCTTCTCGCACTCACAGCCCCAGCGGCGAGGCCGGGCGCCCGCAGAGGACCTAGACGGAGGGCCGGAGTCCCGGTCAGGGGAGGGCACACCCTGGAAGCCAGGGACAAGCGGCGACCGCGGCCTCTTCCAAAACTGTAGGCAGACAGGCCGGCGTGGAAAAAAGCCCCGGGCAAGCCAGCACAACTCAAAGGGGAAGAGTCCGCACCTGGCCCAGCAACGCTTTATGAGCCCCAGCTCAGCCCCTGGTCGTAGCCTGACCCCACCCACCCGACTCTGGCTGCGCACAGGTGCACTTCCTAGGGACGCCGCTAGTGGGCTCTCGTCGGGGGTTCGGGGACCCTCAGCCCCCACCGGGCTGGGGCCAGCCCTGGACCCCTGGCGGTACGGGATTGTCCTCCCCCATGGGGGAACGGGTCCCTCTTCCCATCGTGGAAGACCAAACCTTCCTCCCGGTGCAAGCCTGCACCTTCCTCTCGCACTCACAGCCCCAGCGGCGGGGCCGTGCGCCCGCAGAGGCCCTAGACGGAGGGCCGGGGTCCTGGTCAGGGGAGGGCACCCCTTGGAAGCCAGGGACTAGCGGCGACTGGGGCCTCTTCCAAAACTTCAGGCACACAGGCCGGCGCGGAAAAAAGCCCCGGGCAAGCCAGCACCACTCAAATGGGAAGAGTCCGCCCCTGGCCCAGCAGGGCGGAGCCTGACACCGTGCACCGGACTCTGGCTGCGCACAGGAGCACTTCCTGGAGCCGCCGCTAGGGGGCGCTGGTGAGGAGTTCCGTGATCCTCAGCCCCCACCGGGCTGAGGCCACCACTGCACCCATGGGGCACGAGATTGTCCTCCCCCAGGGGGGAACAGGGCCCTATTCCCCTTCACCGAAGCCAAAACCTACCTCCCGGGGCATGCATGCACCCTACTCTCGCACTCACAGACCCAGCGGCCTGGACGTGCGCCCGCAGACGCCCTAGACTGAGGGCCGGGGTCCAGGTCAGGGGAGGGCACCCCCTGGAAGCCAGGGACAAGCGGCGACCGTGGCCTCTTCCAAAACTGCAGGCACACAGCCCAGAGCGGAAAAAAGCCCCGGGCAAGCCAGCACCAGTCAAAGAGGAAGAGTCCGCACCTGGCCCAGCAGGGCTGATGAGCCCCAGGATTTGCCCCTGGGGGGCGTATGACCCCGCTCACCGGACTCTGGATGCGCACAGGTGCACTTCCTAGGGCCGCCACGAGGGGACGCTGGTGAGTGGGTTCGGGGACCCTCAGCCCCACCGAGCTGGGGCCACCCCTGCACCCATGGGGGTACGTGATTTTCCTCCCCCATGAGGGAACGGGGCCCTCTTCCCCATCTTGGAAGCCCAAACCTTCTGCAGGGCCACGCCAGCACCCTCCTCTCACACTCACAGCCCCAGCGGCGAGGCCGTGCGCCCGCAGACGCCCTAGACGGATCCCTGGGTCCAGTCAGGGGAGGGCACTCCCTGGAAGCCAGGGACAAGAGGCAACTGCGCCTTTTCCAAAACTGCAGGCACACAGGCCGGCTGGGAAAAAGGACCCGGGCAAGCTATCACCCCTCAAAGGGGAAGAGTCCGCACCTGGCCCAGCAGCGCTTGATGAGCCTCAGGCTCCGCCCCTGGCCGGAGCCTGACCCCGCCCACCCGACTCTGGCTCCGCACAGGTGCACTTCCCAGGGCCGCCGCTAGGGGGCGCTTGAGAGGGGTTTCGGGGACCCTGAGCCCCCACCGTGCTGGGGCACACCTGCACACATGGGGGTACGGGATTGTCCTCCCCCTGGGCGAACGGGGCTCTCTTCCCCTTGGCAGAAGCGCTAACCTTCCTCCCGGGCACACCTGCACCCTCCTCTCGCACTCACAACCCCAGCTGCGGGTCGTGCGCCCACAGACGCCCTAGACGGAGGGCCGGGGTCCCGGTCAGCGAAGGGCACCCCCTGGAAGCCTGGGACAACCGGCGACCACGGCTTCTTCCAAAACTTCAGGCACACAGGCCGGCGCGGATAAAAGCCCCGGGCAAGCCAGCACCACTCAAAGGGGAAGAGTCCGCACCTGGCCCAGCAGCGCTTGATAAGCCCGAGGCTCAGCCCCTGGCCGGAGACTGACCACGCCCACCCGACTCTTGCTGCGTATAGGTGCACTTCCTAGGGACGCCGTTAGGGGGCGCTGGTGAGGGGGTTCGCGGATCCTCAGCCCCCACCGGGCTGGGGCCACTCCTGCACCCATGGGGGTACGGGATTGTCCTCCCCCATGGGCGAACAGTGCCCGCCTCTCCTTCGCGGAGGCCCAAAACATCCTCACAGGGAACGCCTGACCCTCCTCTCGCACTCACAGCCCCATTGGCGGGGCCGTGCGCCCGCAGACGCCCTTGACGCGGGCCGGGTTCCCGGTCAGGGGAGGTCACCCCCTGGAAGCCAGGGACAAGCGGCGACCAAGGCCTCTTCCAAAACTGCAGGCACACAGGCCGGCGCGGAAAAAAGCCCCGGGCAAGCCAGCACCACTCAAAGGTGAATAGTCCGCACCTGGCCCAGCAGCACTTGATGAGTCCCAGGCTCCGCCCCTGGCCAGAGCCTGACCCTGCCCACACAAATCTGGCTGCGCACAGGTGCACTTCCTAGGGCTGCCGCTAGGTGGCGCTGGTGACGGTGATTGGGGACCCTCAGCCCCCACCGGTCTGTGGCCACCCCTACAACCTTGTGGGTACGGGATTGTCCTCACCCTTGGGGGAACGGGGCCCTCTTCCCTTTCACGGAAGCCCAAACCTTCCTCCCGGTGCACGCCTGCACCCTCCTCTCGCACTCAAGCCCCAGTGGCGTGGTCGTGCGCCCGCAGACACCCTAGACGGAGGGCCGGTGTCCCGGTCAGGGGAGGGAACCCCCTGGAAGCCAGAGACAAGCGGCGACCGCGGCCTCTTCCAAAACTGCAGGCACACAGCCGGCGCGGAAAAAAGCCCCGGGCAAGCCAGCACCACTCAAAGGGGAAGAGTCCGCACCTGGCCCAGCAGCGCTTGATAATCCCCAGGCTTGATGATACGCCCCTGGCCGGATCCTGACCCCTCCCACCCGACTCTGGCTACGCACAGGTGCGTTATCTAGGGCCGCCGAAGGCGGCGCTGGTGAGGGGGTTTGGGGACCCTCACCCCCAACGGGCTGGGGCCACCACTGCACCCACGGAGGTACGGGATTGTCCCACCCCACGGTGGAACGGGGCCCTCCTCCACTTCGCGGAAGCCCAAACCTTCGTCCCGAGGCACGCCTGCACCCTCCTCTCGCACTCACGGCCCCAGCGGCGGGGCCATGCGCCCGCAGACGCCCTAGACGGAGGGCAGGGATCCGGGTCAGGGGAGGTCACCCGCTGGAAGCCAGGGACAAGTGGCGCCCGCGGCCTCTTCCAAAACTGCAGGCACACCGGCCGGCGAGGAAAAAAGGCCCGTGCAAGCCATCACCACTCAAAGGGGACGAGTCCGCTCCTGGCTCAAAAGCGCTTGATAATCCCCAGGCTTGATGATACGCCCCTGGCCGAGGCTGACCCCGTACACCCGACTCTGGCTGCGCACAGGTGCACTTCCTAGGGCCGCCGCTAGGGGGCGCTGGTGAGGGGGTTCCGGTACCCTCAGCCCCCACGGGGCTGGGGCCACCCCAGCACCAAATGGGGTACGGGATTGTCCTCCCCCATGGGGGAAAGGGGCCCTCTTCCCCTTCGTGGAAGCCCAGACCTTCTCCCGGGGCACGCCTGCACCCTCCTCTCGCACTCACAGCCCCAGCGGTGGAGCCGTGTGCCCGCAGATGCCCTAGACGGAGGGCCGGGTTCCCGGTCAGGGGAGGGCACCCCCTGGAAGCCAGGAACAAGCGGCGATGGGGACGCTTCCAAAACTGCAGGCGCACAGGCCGGCGTGGAAAAAAGCCACAGGCAAGCTAGCACCAGTCAAAGGGGAAGAGTCCAGACCTGGCCCAGCAGCGATTTATGAGCCCCAGGCTCCGCCCCTGGCCGGAGCCTTACCCCGCCCACACGACTCTGGCTGCGCACAGTTGCATTTCGTAGGGCCGCCGCTAGGGGGTGTTGTTGAGGGGATTCGGGGACCCTCAGTCCCCACCGTGCTGGGGCCACCCCTGCACCCATGGGGGTACGGGATTGTCCTCCCCCATGGGGGAACGGGGCCCTCTTCCCCTTCCCGGAAGTCCAAAACTTCCTCCCGGGGCACGCCTGCACCCTCCTCTCGCACTCACAGCCAGTGGCAGGGCCCTGCGCACGCAGACGCCCTTGACGGAGGGCTGGGGTCCCGGTCAGGGGAGGGCACCCCCTGGAAGCCAGGAACAAGCGGCGACCGCGGCCTCTTCCAAAACTGCAGGCACATAGGCTGGCGCGGAAAAAAGCCCAGGGCAAGCCAGCACTACTCAAAGGGGAAGAGTCCCTACCGGGCCCAGCAGCACTTAATGAGCCCCAGGCTCCTCCCCTGGCCGGAGCCCACCCGACTCTGGCTGCGCAGAGTGCTCTTCCTAGGGCCGTCGCTAGGGGACGCTGGTGATGGGGGTCGTGGACCCTCAGGCCCCGCCGGGCTGGGGCCACCCTTGCACCCATGGTGGTACAGGATTGTCCTCCCTCATGGGGAACGGGGCCCTCTACCCCTTCGCGGAAGCCCAAAACTTCCTCCCGGGGCACGCCTGCACCCTCCTCTCGCACTCAGAACCCCAGCTGCGGGGCCGTGCGCCTGC
This sequence comes from Talpa occidentalis, assembly GCF_014898055.3. Classification (NCBI taxonomy): domain Eukaryota; kingdom Metazoa; phylum Chordata; class Mammalia; order Eulipotyphla; family Talpidae; genus Talpa; species Talpa occidentalis. The sequence goes on from NW_023601962.1 coordinate 2,791,608, forward strand.
AGACGCCCTTGATGGAGGGCCGGGGTCCCGGGCAGGGGAGGGCACCCCCTGGAAGCCAGGAACAAGCGGCGACCGCGGCCTCTTCCAAAACTGAAGGCACACAGGCCGGCGCGGAAAAAAGCCCCAGGCAAGCCAGCACAACTCAAAGGGGAAGAGTCCGCACCTGGCCCAGCAGCGCTTGGTGAGCCCCAGGCTCCACCCCTGGTCGGGGCCTGACCCCACCCACCCGACTCTGGCTGCGCATAGGTGCAATTCCTAGGGCCGCCGCTAGGGGGCGCTGGTGAGGTGATCGGGGACCCTCATCCCCCACGGGGCTGGGGCCACCCTGCACCCATGTGGGTACGAGATTTTCCTACCCATTGCGGGAAATGGGCCCTCTTCACCTACGCGGAAGCCCAAACCTTCCTCCGGGGCATTACTGCACCCTCCTCTCGCACTCACAGCCCCAACGGCTGGGTCATGTGCCCACAGACGACCAAGATGGAGGGCCGGGGTCCCGGTCAGTGGAGGGCACCCCCTGGATGCCAGGGACAAGCGGCGACCGTGGCCTCTTCCAAAACTGCAGGCACACAGGCCGGCGCGGAATAAAGCCCCAGGCAAGCCAGCATCACTCAAAGGGGAAGAGTCTGCACCTGGCCCAGCAGTGCTTGATGAGCCCCAGGCTCCGCCCCTGGCCGGAGCCTGACCCCGCCCACCCGACTGGCTGTGCACAGGTGCTCTTCCTAGGGCCGTCACTAGGGGGCGCTGGTGAGGGGTTCAGGGACCCTCAGCCCCCACCGGGCTGGGGCCACCCCTACACACATTGGGGTGTGGGATTGTCCTCACCCATGGGGGAACAGGTCCCCCTTCCCCTTCGCGGAAGCCCAAACCTTCCTCCCGAGGCATGACTGCACCCTCCTCTCGCACTCACAGCCCCAGCGGCGGAGCCGTGCCCCCGCAGAAACCCTAGACGGAGTGCCGGGGTCCTGGTCAGGGGAAGGCACCCCCTGGAAGCCAGGGAAAAGCGGCGACCGCGGCCTCTTCCAAAACTGCAGGCACACAGGACGGCGCAGAAAAAAGCCAAGGGCAAGCCAGCACCACTCAAAGGGGAAGATGAAGGATATGTAGAACTACTTGAAAAACAAGAACTAGAAGAACAAGAAGAACTAGAAGGGAAAGAGAAGAATAAGAGGAAGAAGCAGAAATAACAGAAGAATAAGCCGAAAAAGCAGAAATAACAGAATAATAAGCTGATGAAGAAGCAGAAGAAGCAGATGAAGAAGGAGAATTAGGAGAGGTAGAACAAAAAGAACAAGAAGAACTGGAAAAAAAAGGACAACAAGAAGAAACAGAAGAATAAGCCAAAAAAGCAGAAATAACAGAATAAGCCGAAAAAGCAGAATTAACAGAAGAGTAAGCCCAAAAAGCAGAAATAACAGATATTCAGCTGAGGAAGAAGCAGAAAAAGTAGAAATAGAAGTAATTGAAAAAGCAAAAAATGCAGAAGAATCAGAAGATGAAGAAGAATAAGAAGGATATGTAGAACTACAAAAAGAACAAGAAGAACTAAAAGAACAAGAAGAACAAGAAGTAGAAACAGAAGAATAAGACGAAAAAGCAGAAATAACAGAAGAATAAGCAAAAAAAGCAGAAATAAGAGAAGAATAAGACGAAACAGCAGAAATAACAGAAGAATAAGCCAAAAAGCAGAAAAAACAGAAGATTCATCTGAGGAAGAAGCAGAAAAAGCAGACAAATACGTAAGTGAGAAAGCAAAAAATGCAGAAGAAACAGAAGAATATGAAGAAGAACAAGAAAGAGATGTAGAACTACAAAAAGAACAAGAAGAACTAAAAGAACAAGAACAAGAATTAGAAACAGAAGAATAAGACGGAAAAGCAGAAATAACAGAAAAATAAGACGAAATAGCAGAAATAACAGTAGAATCAGCTGAAAAAGAAGCAGAATAAGCAGAATAAGAGCAAGTAATTGAAAAAGCAAAATATGCAGAAGAAATAGAAGACGATGAATAGGAAGAAGAAGGAGATGTAGAACTACAAGAAGAACAAGAAGAACTAGAAGAATAATAATAATAAGAAGAAACAGAAGAAGAAGAGGAAAAAGCAGAAATAACAGAAGAATAAGCCGAAAAAGCAGAAATAAAAGGAGATTAAAATGAGGAAGTAGCAGAAGAAGCAGAAGAAGTAATTGAAAAAGCAGAAAATGCAGAAGAAACAGAAGAAGATGAAGAAGAAGAAGAAGAAGAAGAATGAGATGTAGAACTACAAGAACAACAACAAGAACTAGACGAACAAGAAGAACAAGAAGAAGAAACAGAAGAATAACTGGAAAAAGCAGAAAAAACAGAAGAATAAGCCGAAACATCAGAAATAACAGAAGAATAAGCCAAAACAGCAGAAATAACAGAAGAATCAGCGGAAAAAGTAGCCGAAGAAGGAGAAGAGGAAGAAATACTTGAAAAAGCAAAAAATGCAGAAGAAACAAAATAAGATGAAGAAGAAGAATAAGAAGGAGATGTAGAAGTACAAGACTAACAAGAAGAACTAGAAGAACAAGAAGAACAAGATGAAGAAACAGAAGAAAAAGAGGAAAAGCAGAAATAACAGAAGAATAAGCAAAAAAAGCAGAAATAACAGAAGAATAAGACGAAACAGCAGAAATAATAGAAGAATAAGCCAAAAATGCTGAAATAACAGAAGATTCAGCTGAGAAAGAAGCAGAAAAAGAAGAAGTAATTGAAAAGCAAAAAAAGCAGAACAAAAGAATATGAAGAAGAAGAAGATGGAGATGTAGAACTACAAAAAGAACAAGAGGAACAAAAAGAACAAGAAGAACAAGAAGTAGAAACAGTAGAATAAGCCGAAAAAGTAGAAATAACAAAAGAATAAGCCGGAAAAGCAGAAATAACAGAAGAATAAGCTGAAGAAGAAGCAGAAGAAGCAGAAGACGAAGAAGTAATTGAAAAAGCAGAAAATGCAGCAGGAACAGAAGAAGATGAAGAAGAATAAGAAGGATATGTAGAACTACAGGAAAAACAAGAAGAACAAAAAGAACAAGAAGATCAAGAAGAAGAAACAGAAGAAAAAGCTGAAAAAGCATAAATTAATAGAAGAATAAATCAAAAAAGTAGAAATACCAGAAGCAGAAGCCGAATAAGAATATATAACAGAAGAATAAGCCGAAAAAGCAGAAATAAGAGAAGAATAAGCCGAAAAAGCAGAAATAACAGAAGAATAAGCAAAAAAAGCAGAAATAACAGAAGAATAATCTGAAATAGAAGCAGAAAAGCAGAAAAAGAAGTTGAAAAAGCAATAAATGCAGAAGAAACAGAAGAAGATGAAGAAGAAGAAAAAAAGGAGATGTAGAACTACGAGACGAACAACAAGAACAAGAAGAACAAAAAGAAGAAACAGAAGAATAAGAGGAAAAAGCAAAAATAACAGAAGAATAAGCCGAAAAAGCAGAAAAAAGAGAATAATCAGCTGAAGGAGAAGCAGAAGAAGCAGAAGAGGAAGTAATTTAAAAAGCAAAAATATAGAAGAAATAGAAGAAGATGAAGAAAAGAAGAAGGAGATGTAGAACTACAAGAAGAAGAAGAAGAACTAGAAGAACAAGAAGATCAAGAAGTAGAATAGGAAGAATAAGACGAAAAAGCAGAAATAACAGAAGAATAAGCCGAAAAAGCAGAAATAACAGAAGAATAAGCTGATGAAGAAGCAGAAGAAGGAGAAGAAGAAGATTTGAAAAAAACAAATAGTGCAGAAGAAACAGAAGAAGATGAAGAAGAGGAGGAATGAGATGTAGAACTACAAGAAGAACAAGAAGAACTAGAAGAACAAGAAAAAGAAGAAGAAACAGAAGAATAAGGGGGAAAAGCAGAAATAACAGAAGAATAAGCCGAAAAAGCAGAAAAAAAGAAGAATAAGACGAAAAAGCAGAAATAACAGAAGAATAAGCTGAGGAAGAAGCAGAAGAAGCAGAAGAGAAGAAGTAATTCAAAAAACAAAAATGCAGTAGAAACAGAAGAACATGATGAAGAAGAAGAGCATGATGTAGAACTACAAGAAGAACAAGAAGACTAGAAGAACAAGAAGAACAAGAAGTAGAAACAGAAGAAAAAGACGAAAAAGTAGAAATAACAGAAGAATAAGACGAAAAATCAGAAATAACAGAAGAATAAGCCGAAAAAGCAGAAATAACAGAAGAATAAGATGAAGAATAAGCAGAAGAAGCAGAAGAACAAGTAATTGAAAAAGCAGAAAATTCCGTAGAAACAGAAGAAGATGAAGAAGAAGAAGAGGGTGATGTAGAACTACAGGAAGAACAAGAAGACTAGAAGAAGAAGAACAAGAAGTAGAAACAGAAGAATAAGACGAAAAAGTAGAAATAACAGAAGAATAAGCCGAAAAATCAGAAATAACAGAAGAATAAGCCGAAAAAGCAGAAGTAAAAGAAGAATAAGCTGATCAAGAAGCAGAAGAAGCAGAAGAAGAAGAAGTAATTGAACAAGCAAAAATATAGAAGAAACAGAAGATGAAAAAGAAGAAGAAGGAGATGTAGAGCTACAAGAAGAACAAGAAGATCTAGAAGAATAAGAACAGCAAGAAGAAGAATCAGAAGAATAAATCGAAAAAGCAGAAATAACAGAAGAATAAGCCGAAAAAGAAAATTAACAGAAGATTAAGCTGATGAAGAAGCAGAAGAAGAAAAAGTAATTGAAAAAAAAAGCGCAGAAGAAACAGAAGATGTAGAGGAGGAAGGAGATGTAGAACTACAAGAAGAACTAGAAGAACAACAACGAGAAGAAGAAGAAACAGAAGAAGAAGAAGAAAAAGAAGAAATTACAGAAGAATGAGCCGAAAAAGCAGAAATAACAGAGGATTAAGCTGAGGAAGAAGCAGAAGAAGCAGAAGAGAAGAAGTAATTGAAAAAGCAAAAAATGCAGAAGATACAGAAGAAGATGAAGAAGAAGGAGATGTAGAACGACAAGAAGAAGAAGAAGAACTAGAAGAACAAAAAGAGCAAGAAGTAGAATCACAAGAATAAGAGAAAAAGAAGAAATAAAAGAATAAGCCAAAAAAGCAGAAATAACAGAAGAATAAGCAGAAGAAGAAGCAGAAGAAGCAGCAGAAGAAGAAGTAATTGAAAAAGCAGAAAATGCAGTAGAAACAAAAGAAGATGAAGAAGAAGAGGGTGATGTAGAACTACAAGAAGAACTAGAAGAACAAGAAGAGCAAGAAGTAGAAAGAGAAGAATAAGACGAAAAAGAAGAAATAACAGAAGAATAAGCCAAAAAAGCAGAAATAACAGAAGAATAAGCTGAGGAAGAAGCAGAAGAAGCAAAAGTGAAATAGTATTTGAAAAAGCAAAATATGCAGAAGAAAGAGAAGAAGATGAAGACGAAGGAGATGTAGAACTACAAGAAGAACAAGAAGAACTAGAAGAACAAGAAGAGCAAGATGTAGAATCAGAATAATAAGACGAAAAGGCAGAAATAACAGGAAAATAAGCCGAAAAAGCAGAAATAACAGAAGAATAAGCTGAAGAAGAAGCAGAAGAAGCAGAAGAAGCAGAAGAAGTAACTGAAAAAGCAGAAAATGCACTAGAAACAGAAGAAGATGAAGAAGACCATGAGGGTGATGTAGAACTACAAGAAGAAAAAGAAGAACTAGAAGAACAAGAAGAACAAGAAGTAGAAAGAGAAGAATAAGACGAAAAATTAGAATTATAGAAGAAGCCCTAGAGGGAGGGGCGGGGTCACTGTCAGGGAGGGCACCCCCTGTAAGCCACAGGCAAGCGGCGAGCACAGCCTCTTCCAAAACGGCAGGAAGACAGGCCGGCGAGGAAAGCCCCGAGCAACCAAGCACCACTCAAAGGGTAAGAGTCCTCACCTGGCCCAGCAAAGGCTGATGAGCCCCAGGCACCGCCCCCGGCCACAGCATGACCCCGCCCACCGGACTCTGCATGCACAAAGTTGCACTTCTCAGTGCGGCCGCTAGGGGGCGCTGATGAGGGGGTCCGGAGCCCCTCAGCCCCCAGGGGAATAAGGGCCCTCTAACCGCATGGGGAGACGGGACCCTCTTTCCCCATGGTGGCACGGGGACCAATTCCACTTTGGGGATCGGTAAAGCTTTCCGTGGGGCACACCTGCACCCTCCTCCCGCACTCACAAACCCAGGGGCACTTGGGAAGCTAAAATACGCCCTAGAGGGAGGGGCGGAGTCACTGTCAGGGAGGGCACTCCCTGTAAGCCACAGGCAAACGGAGAGCGCGGCCTCTTTCAAAACGGCAGGCAGACAGGCCAGCGCGGAAAGCCCCGGGCAACAAAGCACCACTCAAAGGGGAAGAGTCCTCACCTGGCACAGAAAAGTCTGAAGAGCCCCAGGCGCCGCCCACGGCCGGAGCCTGACCCCGCCCACCGGACTCTGCATGCACAAAAGTTCACTCTCAGAGCCGCCGCTAGGGGGCGCTGGTGAGTGGGTCCGGAGCCCCTCAGCCCCAGGGGCATAAGGGTGCTCTAACCCCATGGGGAGACGGGACCCTCTTTCCCCATGGGGGTACGGGGACCCCTTCCCCTTTGGGGGAACGGTAAAGCTTTCCGCGGGTCACACCTGCACCCTCCTCACACACTCACAACCACAGGGGCGCTTGGGGCGCCCAAAGACACCCTAGAGTGTGGGGCGGGGTCACTGTCAGGGAAGGCAACCCTTGTAAGCCACAGGCAAGCGGCGAGCACGGCCTCTTCCAAAAAGGCAGGCCAAATGGCCAGCGCGGAAAGCCCCGCGCAACCCACCACCACTCAATGGGGAATAGTACTCACCTGGCCCAGAAAAGGCTTATGAGCCCAGGCGCCGACCCTGCCGGAGCCTCACCCCGCCCACTGGACTCTGCAATCACAAAGGAGCACCTCTCAGGGCCGCCGCTAGGGCGCGCTGGTGAGGGGGTCCGGAGCCACTCAGCCTCCAGGGGGATAAGGGACCTCTAACCCCGTGGGGAGACAGGACCCTCTTTCCCCATGGGGTACGGGGACCACATCCACTTTGGGGGAACGGTAAAGCTATCCGCGGGGCACACCTGCACCCTCCTCCCGCACTCAAACCCCCAGGGGCGCGTGGGGCCCCCAAAGACTCCCTAGAGGGAGGGGCGGGGTCACTGTCAGGGAGGGCACACCCTGTAATACACAGGCAAGTGGCGAGCGCGGCCTCTTCCAAAACGGCAGGCACAAAGGCCGGCGCGGAAAGCCCCGGGCAGCCCAGCACCAGACAAAGGGGAAGAGTCCTCACCTGTCCCAGCAAAGGCTGATGAGCCCCAGGCGCCGTCCCGGGGCGGAGCCTGACCACGCCCACCGGACACTGCATGCACAAAGGTGCACTTCTCCGGGTCGCCGCTAGGAGGCGCTGATGAGGGGTTCCCTAGCCCCTTAGCCACCAGGGGGATAAGGGCCCTCTAACCCTGTGGGGAGACGGGACCCACTTTCCCCTTGGGGGTACGGGGACCATTTCCCCTTTAGGGGAAATGTAAAGCTTTCCACGGGACACACCTGCACACTCCTCCCGCACTCACACACCCAGGGGCGCTTGGGGCGCCCAATGAGGCCCTAGAGGGAGGGACGGGGTCACTGTCAGGGAGGGCACCCTCTGTAAGCCACAGGCAAGCGGCGAGCGTGGCCTCTTCCAAAACGGCAGGCAGACAGGCCAGCGCGGAAATCGCCGGGCAACCCCACACCACTCAACGGGGAAGAGTCCTCACCTGGCCCAGCAAAGGCTGATGAGTCCCAGGCGCCACACTCGGCCGGAACCTGACCCCGCCCATGGGACTCTGCATGCAGAAAAGTGGACATCTCAGGGCCGCCGCTAGGAGGCGCTGATGAGGGGTTCCCTAGCCCCTCAGCCCCCAGGGGGATAAGGGCCCTCTAACCCCGTTGGGAGATGGGACCCTCTTTCCACATGGGGATACGGGGACACCTTCCACTTTTGGGGAACAGTAAAGCTTTAAGCGGTGCACACCTGCACCCTCCTCCTGCACTCACACCCCCAGGGGCGCTTGGGGCGCCCAAAGACACCCTAGAGGGAGGGGCGGGGTTACTGTCGGCGATGGCAACCCCTGTAAGCCACAGGCAAGTGTCGAGCACGGCCTATTCCCAAACGGCAGGCACACAGGCCGGCGCGGAAAGCCCCGAGCAACCCAGCACCACTAAAAGGGGAAGAGTCTTCACCTGGCCCAGCAAAGGCTGATGAGGCCCAGGCGCCGCTCCCGGCCGGAGCCTGACCCCGCCCACCGGACTCTGCATGCACAAAGGTGCACTTCTCAGGGCCGCCGCTAGGGGGCGCTGGTGATGGGGTCCAGAGCCCCTCAGCACCAGGGGGATAAGGACCCTCTAACCCCGTGGGAGACGGGACCCTCTTTCCCCAAGGGGTTCGGGGACCCCATCCCATTTGGGGGAACGGTAAAGCTTTCCGCGGGGCACACCTTGCACCCTCCTCCCGCACTCACACGCCTAGGAGCGCTTGAGGCGCCCAAAGATGCCCTAGAGGGAGGGGCGGGGTCACTATCAGGGAGGGCACCCCCTGTAAGCCACAGGCAATCGGCGAGCGCGGCCTCTTCCAAAACGGGAGGCACACAGGCCGGCGCGGAAAGCCCCGGGCAACCCAGCAACACTCAAAGGGGAAGAGTCCTCACCTGGCCCAGCAAAGGCTGATGAGCCCCAGGCGCCGCCCCCGGCCGGAGCCTGACCCTGCCGACCGGACTCTGCATGCACAAATGTGCACTTCTCAGGGCTGCCGCTAGGAGGCACTGATGAGGGGGTCCCTAGCCCTTCAGCCCCCCGGGTATAAGGACCCTCTAACCCCGTGGAGAGACAGGACCCTCTTTCCCCATGCGGGTACGGGGACACCTTCCCCTTTGGGGAAAGGTAAAGCTTTCCGAGGGGCACACCTGCACCCTCCTCCCGCACTCACACCTCCAGGGCCGCTTGGGGCGCGCAAAGACGCCCTAGAGGGATTCGTGGAGTCACTGTCAGGGAGGGCAACCCCTGTAAGCCACAGGCAAGCGGCGAGCGCGGCCTGATCCAAAACGGCAGGCAGACAGGCCAGCGCGGAAAGCCCCCGCAACCCAGCAGCAAAGTGTAGAGGCCTCACCTGCCCAGCATAGGCTGATTAGCGCCAGGCGCAGCCCCCTGCCAGAACCTGACCCCGAACACCGGACTCTGCATGCACAAATGTTAACCTCTCAGGGCCGCCGCTAGGGGGAGCTGGTGAGTGATGTCCGGAGCCCCTCAGCCCCCAGGGTGACAAGGGCCCTCTAACCCCGTGTTGAGACGGGACCCTCTTTCCCCATGAGGGTACGGGGAACCCTTCCCCTTTGGGGGAACAGTAAAGCTTTCCGCGGGCACACATGCACGCTCCTCCAGCACTCACACCCCCAGGGGCGCTTGGGGCGCCAAAAGATGCCCTAGATGGAGGGGCAGAGACACTGTCAGGGAGGGCACCCCCTGCAAGCCTTAGGCAAGCGGCGAGCGCGGCCTCTTCCAAAACGGCAGGCAGACTGGCCGGCTCGGAAAGCCCCTGGCAACCCATCACCACTCAATGGGGAAGAGTCCTCACCTGGCCCAGCAAAGGCTGATGAGCCCCAGGCACCGCCCCCAGCCGGAGTCTGACACCGCACACCGGACTCTGCATGCACAAAGGTGCACTTTTCAGGGCCGCCGTTAAGTGGCGCTGGTGAGTGGTGTCTTGAGCCCCTCATCCCACAGGGGGATAAGGGTCCTCTAACCCCGTGGGGAGACAGGACCCTCTTTCCCCATGGGGGTACGGGGACCCCTTCCCCTTTGGGGAAAGGTAAAGCTTTCCGCGGGGCACACCTGCACCCTCCTCCCGCACTCACTCCACCAGGGGTGCTTGGGGCGCCCAAAGACGCCCTAGAGGGAGTCGTGGAGTCACTGTCAGGGAGGGCAACCCCTGTAAACCACAGGCAAGCGGCGAGCGCGGTCTGATCCAAAACGGCAGGCAGACAGGCCGGCGCGGAAAGACCCCGGCAACCCAGCAGCAATCAAAGTGTAGAGGCCTCACCTGGCCCAGCAAAGGCTGATGAGCGCCAGGCGCAGCCCCCGGCCAAAACCTGACCCCGAACACCAGACTCTGCATGCACAAATGTTAACCTCTCAGGGCCGCCGCTAGGGGGAGCTGGTGAGTGATGTCCGGAACCCCTCAGCCCCCAGGGTGATAAGGGCCCTCTAACCCCGTGTGGATATGGGACCCTCTTTCCCCATGGGGGTACGGGGACCCCTTCCCCTTTGGGGGAACAGTAAAGCTTTCCGCGGGCCACACATGCACGCTCCTCCAGCACTCAAACACCCAGGGGCGCATGGGGCGCCAAAAGATGCCCTAAAGTGAGGGGCAGAGACACTGTCAGGGAGGGCAACCCTGCAAGCCTTAGGCAAGTGGGGAGCGCGGCCTCTTCCAAAACGGCAGGCAGACTGGCCGGCGCGGAAAGCCCCTGGCAACCCATCACCACTCAATGGGGAAGAGTCCTCACCTGGCCCAGCAAAGGCTGATGAGCCCCAGGCGCCGCCCCCAGCCGGAGCCTGACACCGCACACCGGACTCTGCATGCACAAAGGTGCACTTCTCATGGCCGCCGTTAGGTGGTGCTGGTGAGTGGTGTCTGGAGCCCCTCATCCCACAGGGGGATAAGGGCCCTCTAACCCCGTGGGGAGACGGGACCCTCTTTCCCATGGGGGTACGGGGACCCCTTCACCTTTGGGGGAACGGTAAAGCTTTCCGCAGGGCACACATGCACACTCCTCACGCAATCCAACCCAGGGGCGCTTGGGGCGCCCAAAGAAGCCCTAGAGGGAGGGTCCGAGTCACTGTCAGGTGCGTCACCCCCTGTAAGCCACAGGTAAGCGTCGAGCACGGCCTAATACAAAACGGCAGACAGACAGGCCGGCACGGAAAGCTCCAGGCAACCCAGCACCACTCAAAGGCGAAGAGTCCTCAACTGGCCCAGCAAAGGCTGATGAGCCCCAGGCGCCGCCCCCGACCGGATCCTGACCGAGCCCACCGGACTCTGCATGCACAAATGTGAACTTCTCAGGGCCCCCGCTAGGGGGCGCTGGTGAGGGGGTCCGGATCCCCTCAGCCCCCAGGGGGACAAGAGCCCTCTAACTCTGTGGGGAGACGGGACCCTCCTTCCCCATGGGGGTACGGGGACCCATTCTCCTTTGCGGGAACGATAAAGCTTTCCGCGGGGCACACCTGCACCCTCCTCCCGCACTCACACCCCCAGGGGCGCTTGGGCCTCCAAAGACTCCCTAGAGGGAGGGGCGGGTTCACTGTCAGGGACGGCACCCCGTGTAAGCCACAGGCAAGCGGCGGGCGCAGAATCTCAAAAACGGCAGGCAGACAGGCCGGCGCGGAAAGCCCAGGCAACCCAGCACCACTCAAAGGGGAAGAGCCCTCACCTGGCCAGCAAAGGCTGATAAGCCCCAGGCGCCGCGCCCAGCCAGAGCCTGACCCCGCCCACCGGAGTCTGCATGCACAAAGGTGCACTTCTCATAACCGCCGCTAGTGGGCGCTGGTGAGTGGGATCTCGAGCCCCTCATCCCCCAGGGCGATAAGGGCCCTCTAACCCCGTGGGGAGAGGGGACCCTATTTCCCCAAGGGTGTATGGGGATCCCTTCCTCTTTGGGGGAATGGTAAAGCTTTCCAAGGGGCACACCTGCACCCTCCTCCCGCACTCACACACCCAGGGGCGCTTGGGGCGCCCAATGAGGCCCTAGAGTGAGGGGCGGTGTCACTGTCAGGGAGGGCACCCCCTGTAAGTCACAGGCAAGCGGCGAGTGTGGCCTCTTCCAAAACGGCAGGCAGACAGGCCGGCGCGGAAAGCCGCGGGCAACCCAGCACCACTCAAAGGGGAAGAGCCCTCACCTGTCCCAGCAAAGGCTATGAGCCCCAGGCGCCGCCCCCGGCTGGAGCCTGACCCCGCCCACCGTACTCTGCACGTACAAAGTTGCACTTCTCAGGGCCGCCGCTAGGGGGCACAAGTGATGGGGGTCCGGAGCCCCTCAGCCCACAGGGGGATAGGGCCCTCTAACCCCGTGGGGAGACGGTACCCTCTTTCGCCATGGGGTACGGGGATCCCTTCCCCTTTGGGGGAACGGTAAAGCTCTCCGAGGGGCACACCTGCACCCTCCTCCCGCATTCACACCGCCAGGGGCGCTTGTAGCGCCCAAAGAAGCCCTAGAGGGAGGGGCGGGGTCACTGTCAGGGAGGGCACCCCTTGGAATCCAAAGGCAAGCGGCGAGCACGGCCTCTTCCAAAACAGCAGGCAGACAGGCCGGCGCGGAAAGCCCCGTGCAACCCAGCACCACTCAAACGGGAAGAGTCCTCAACTGGCCCAGCAAAGGTTGATGAGCCCTAGGCGCCGTCCCCAGCCGGATCCAGACCCCGCCCACCGGACTCTGCCTGCACAAAGGTGCACTTCTCAGGGCCGCCGCTAGGGGGCGCTGGTGAGGGGGTCCGGAGTCGCTCAGCCCCCTGGGGGATAAGGGCCCACTAATCCCTTGGGGAGACAGGACCCTCTTTTCCTCTGGGGGTACGGGGACCACTTCCCCTTTGGGGGAATGGTAAAGCTCTCCGCAGGGCACACCTGTAACCTCCTGCCGCACTCACACCCCCAGGGTTGCTTAGGGCACCCAAGGACGCCCGAGAGGGAGGGGCGGGGTCACTGTCAGGGAGGGAAGCCCCTGTAAGACACAGCCACGCAGCGAGCGTGGCCTCTTCCAAAACGGCTGGCAGACAGTCCGGCGCCGAAAGCCCTGAGCAACCCAGCACCACTCAAAGGGGAAGAGTCCTCACCAGTCCCAGCAAAGGCTGATGAGCACCAGGCACCACCACCGGCCGGAGCCTGACCCCGCCCACCGGACTCTGCATGCACAAAGTTGCGCTTCTCAGGGCGGCCTCTAGCGGTCGCTGTTGAGTGGGTCCGGAGCACCTTAGTCCCCAGGGAGTTAAGGGCCCTCTAATCCCGTGGGGAGACGGGACCCACTTTCCCCATGGGGGTACTGGGACCACTTCCCCTTTGGGGAACAGTAAAGCTTTCTGCGGGGCACACCTGCACCCTCCTCCGGCACTCACACCCCAGGGGCGCTTGGGGCGCCCAAAGACGCCCTAGAGGGAGGGGCGGGGTCAATGTCAGGTAGGGCACCCCCTGTAAGACACAGCCAATCGGCGAGCGTGGCCTCTTTCAAAACGGCAGGCAGACAGGCCGGCGCGGAAAGCCCCGGGCAACCCAGCACCAATCAAAGGGTAGAGTCCTCACCTGGCCCAGCAAAGGCTGATGAGCCCCAGGCGCCCACCCCGGCCGGAGCCTGACCCCGCTCACCGGACTCTGCATGCACAAAGTTGCACTTCTCAGGCCGCCGCTAGGGAACGCTGGTATGGGCGGTCAGGAGACCCTCAGCCCCCAGGGGTTAAGGGCCCTCTAACCCCGTGGGGAGACGGGACCCTCCTTCCCCATGGGGTTACGGGGACCCCTTCACCTTTGGGGAAATGGTAAAGCTTTTCGTGGGGCACACCTGCACTCTCCTCCCGCACTAAAACCCCAGGTGCACTTCGGGCGCCCAAAGACGCCCTAGAGTGAGGGGCGGGGTCACTGTCAGAGAGGGCACCCCCTGTAAGCCACAGGCAATTGGCGAGCGCAGATTCTTCCAAAATGGCAGGCAGACATGCCAGAGCGGAAAGCCCGGGCAAACCAGCACCACTCAAATGTGAAGAGTCCTCACCTTGCCCAGCAAAGGCTGATGAGCTCCAGGCACCGCCCCCGTCCGGAGCCTGACCCCGCCCACCGGACTCTGCATGCACAAAGGTGCACTTCTCAGGGTCGCCCCTAGGGGCGCTGGTAAGGGGGGTCCGGAGCCCCTCAGCCACCAGGGGGATAAGGGCCCTCTAACCCCGAGGGGAGACGGAACACTCTTTCCCCATGGGGGTACAGGGACCACTTCCCCTTTGGGGGAATGGTAAAGCTTTCCGCGGGGCACACCTGCACCCTCCTCCCACACTCACACCCCCAGGGGCGCTTGGGGCGCCCAAAGACGCCCTAGAGGGAGTCGTGCAGTCACTGTCAGGGAGGGCAACCCCTTTAAGCCACAGGCAAGCGGCGAGCGCGGCCTGATCCAAAACGGCAGGCAGACAGGCCGGCGCGGAAAGCCCCGGGCAACCCAGCACCACTCAAAGGGGAAGAGTCCTCACCAGTCCCAGCAAAGGCTGATGAGCCCCAGGCGACGCCCCCGGCCAGAGCCAGACCCGGACCACCGGACTCTGCATACACAAAGGTGCACTTCTAAGGGCCGCCGCTAGGGGGCGCTGGTGAGTGGGTTCCGAGCCCCTCAGCCCCCAAGGGAATAAGGGCCCTCTAACCCCGTGGGGACACGGGACCCTCTTCCCCATGGGGGTACGGGAACACCTACCACTTTGGGGGAGCACATGCTTTCCGCGGGGAGCACATGCACCCTCCTCACGCACTCCAACCCAGCGGTGCTTCGGGCGCCCAAAGACGCCTTAGAGGGAGGGGCGGGGTCACTGTCAGGGAGGGCACCCCCTGTAAGCCACAGGCAAGCATCGAGCGCTGCCACTCGAAAAACGGCATGCAATCAGGGCGGCGCATATAACCCCGGGCAACCCAGCACCACTCAAAGGGTAAGAGTCCTCACCTGGCACAGCAAAGGCTGATGAGCCCCAGGGCACGCAACCGTCTGGAGCCTGACCCCGCCCACAAGCCTCTGCATGCACAACGGTGCACTTCTCAGGGGGCGCTGGTGAGGGGGTCCGTAACCCTTCAGCGCCCAGGGGGATAAGGGCCCTCTAACCCCGTGGGGAGATGGGACCCCCTTTCCCAATGTGGGTACGGAGACCTCTTGCCCTTTGGGGGAACGGTCAATGTTTCTGCGTGGCACACCTGCACCCTGCTCCCGCACTAACACCCCCAGGGGCGCTTTGGGCGCCCAAACACGCCCTAGAGGGTGGGGCGGGGACACTGTCAGGGAGGGCACCCCCTGTAAGCCACAGGCAAGCATCGAGCGCTGCCTCTCGAAAAACAGCAGTCAGACAGGCCAGCGCGGAAAGCCCCGGGCAACACAGCACCACTCAAGGGGGAAGAGTCCTCACCTGGCCCAACTAAGGCTGATGAGCCCCAGGTGCCGTCCCTGCTGGAGAATGACCCTGCCCTTTGGATTCTTCCTGCACAAAGGTGCACTTCTCAGGGCCGCCGCTAGGGGCCGTTGGTGAAGAGGTCCGGAGCCCCTCAGCCCCCAGGGGGATAAGGGCCTTCTAACCCCATGGGGAGACGGGACCAACTTTCCCCGGTGGGTACAGGGACCACTTCACCTTTGGGGGAACGGTAAAGCTCTCCGCGGGGCACACCTGCACCCTCCTCCCACACTCACACCACCAGGGCCGCTTGGGGCCCCCAAAGACGTCCTAGAGGGGTTGCGGGTCACTGTCAGGGATGTCACCCCCTGTAAGCCACAGGAAGCGGCCAGCGCGGCCTCTTGCAAAACGGCAGGCAGACAGGCCGGCGCGGTAAGCCCCGGGCAACCCAGCACCACTCAAAGGGGAAGAGTCCTCACCTGGCCCAGCAAATGCTGATGAGCCCCAGGCGCCGCCCCCGGCCTGAGCCTGACCCCGCCCACCGGACTCTGCATGCAAAAAGGTGCACTTCTCAGGGCCGCCGCTAGAGGGCGCTGGTGAGGGAGGTCCGGAGCCCCTCAGCCCCCAGGGGGATAAGGGCCCTCTAACCCCGTGGGGAGACAGGACCCTCTTTCCCCCTGGGGTACGGGGACCACTTCCCCTTTGGGGGAACGGTAAAGCTCTCCACCGGGCACACCTGCACCCTCCTCCCACACTCACACCCCCAGGGGCGCTTGTTGCGCCCAAACAAGCACTAGAGGGAGGGGCGGGGTCACTGTCAGGGAGAGCACCCCCTTTAAGACACTGGCAAGAGGCGAGCGCGGCCTCTTCCAAAACGTCAGGCAGACAGGCCTGCGTGGAATGCCCTGGGCAACCCATCACCACTCAAAGGGGAAGAGTCCTCACCTGGCCCACCAAATGCTGATGAGCCTCAGGCGCCGTCACCGCCCAGAGAATGACCCCGCCCTCTGGACTCTGCATGCACAAACGTGCACTTCTCACGGCCGCCGCTAGGGGGCGCTGGTGAGGGTATCTGGAGCCCCTCAGCGCCTAGTGGGATAAGGGCCGACTAACCCCGTGGGGAGACGGGAACCTCCTTCCCCCTGGGGGTACTCAGACCCCTTCCACATTGGGGGAACTGTAAAGCTCTCCTTGGGGCACACCTGCACCCTCCTCCCGCACTCACACACCCAGGGGCGCTTGGAACGCCAAAAGACGCCCTAGAGGGAGGGGCGGGGTCACTGTCAGTGAGGGCACCCCCAGTAAGCCACAGGCAAGCGGCGATAGCGGCCACTTCCAAAACGGCAGACAGACAGGCCAGCGCGGAAAGCCCGGGGCAACCTAGCACCACTCAAAGGTGAAGAGTCCTCACCTGGCCCAGCAAAGGGTGATGAGCCCCGGGGGCCGCCCCCGTCCGGTGCCTGACCCCGCCCACCGGACTCTGCATGCACAAAGGTGCACTTATAATGGCCGCCGCTAGGGTCGCTTGTGAGGGGGGTCCGGAGCCCCTCAGCACCACTCAAAGGGGAAGAATCCTCACCTGGCCCAGCAAAGGGTGATGAGCCCAAGGCGCAGCCCCCGTCCGGTGCCTGACCCCGCCCACCGGACTCTGCATGCACAAAGTTGCACTTCTCAGGGCCACCGCTAGGGGCGCCGGTGTGTGGGGGTCCGGAGCCCCTCAGCCCCCAGGGGGATAAGGGCCCTCAAACCGCGTGGGGATTCGGGACCCTCTTTCCACCTGGGGTTACGGGGACCCCTTCCCCTTTGGGGGAACGGTAAAGCTCTCCGCGGGGCACACCTGCACCCTCCTCCCGCACTCACAGCCCAAGGGGCACTTGGGTCGCCCAAAGAAGCCCTAAAGGGTGGGGCGTGGTCACTGTCAGGGAGGACACCCCCTGTAAGCCACTGGAAAGCGACGAGTATGGCTTCCTCCAAAACGGCAGGCAGACAGGCCGGCGCGGAAAGCCCAGGCAACCCAGCACCACTCAAAGGGGAAGAGCCCTCACCTGGCCAGCAAAGGCTGATAAGCCCCAGGCGCCGCGCCAGCCAGAGCCTGACCCCGCCCACCGGAGTCTGCATGCACAAAGGTGTACTTCTCATAACCGCCGCTAGTGGGCGCTGGTGAGTGGGATCTGGAGCCCCTCAGCCCCCAGGGCGATAAGGGCCCTCTAACCCCGTGGGGAGAGGGGACCCTATTTCCCCAAGGGTGTATGGGGATCCCTTCTCTTTGGGGGAACGGTAAAGCTTTCTGCGGGGCACACCTGCACCCTCCTTCCGCACTCACACACCCAGGGGCGCTTGGGGCGCCCAATGAGGCCCTAGAGGGAGGGGCGGTAATACTGTCAGGGAGGGCACACCCTGTAAGCCACAGGAAAGCAGCGAGCACGGCTTCCTCCAAAACTGCAGGCAGACAGGCCGACACGGACAGCCCCGGGCAACCCAGCACCACTCAAAGGGGAAGAGTCTCACCTGGCACAGCAAAGGCTGATGAGCCCCAGGTGCTGCCCGCAGTTGGAGCCTGACCCCGCCCCCGGACTCTGCCTCCACAAAGGTGCACTTCTCAGGGCCGTCGCTAGGGGGCGCTGGTGAGGGGGTGGTCAGGAGCCCCTCAGCCCCCAGGGGGATAAGGGCCTTCTAATGCCATGGGGAGAAGGGACCCTCTTTCCCCCTGAGAGTTCGGGACACTTCCCCTTTGGGGGAACGGTAAATCTCTCCGCAGGGCAAACCTGCACCCACCTCCCACATTCACACACCCAGGGGCGCTTAGGGCGCCAAAAGATGCCAAGAGGTAGGGGCGTGGTCAACTGTCAGGAGGGCATCCCTGTAAGCCACAGGCAAGGGGCGAGTGCGGCCTCTTCCAAAAAGGGAGGCAGACTGTTTCTTCTGCACTTTTTCTTTTTTTCAATTAATTCTTCTGCTTCTTCTGCTTCTTCCTCAGCTAAATCTTCTGTTTTTTCTGTTTCTTCGGATTATTCTTCTGTTATTTCTGCTTTATCGCTTATTCTTCTGTATTTCTACTTTAATCGTCTTATTCTTCTGTTTCACACTTTGTTCTTATTTTTCTAGTTCTTCTTGTTCTTCTTGTAGTTCTACATGTCCTTCTTCTTCTTTTCATCTTCTTCTGTTTCTTCTGCACTTTTTGTTTTTTCAAT
>NW_023601962.1:2810043-2857133 GCF_014898055.3 Talpa occidentalis
TTGTTCTTCTTGTTCGTCTAGTTCTTGTTGTTGTTCTTGTACTTCTACATCTCCTTCTTCTTCTTCTTTCTTCTTCTTCTTCTTCTTCTTCTTCTTCTTCTTCTTCTTCTTCTTCTTCTTCTTCTTCTTCTTCTTCTCTTCTTCTTCTTCTTCATCTTCTTCTGTTTCTTCTGCATATTCTGCTTTTTCAATTACTTCTTTTTCTGCTTCTTCCTCAGCTGAATCGTCTGTATTCTGCTTTTTTGGCTTATTCTTCTGTTATTTTTGCTGTTTTGGCTTATTCTTCTCTGATTTCTGATTTTTTTGGATTATTCTTCTGTGAATTCTGCTTTTTTGACTTATTCTTCTGTTTTTTTTCTTGTTTTCTTGTTCGTCTAGTTCTTGTTGTTCTTCTTGTTCTTCTTTCTACTTCTTCTTCTTCTTCTTCTTCTTCTTCTTCTTCTTTATCATTATCATCTTCTGTTTCTTCTGCATATTCTGCTTTTTCAATTACTTCTTTTTCTGCTTCTTCCTCAGCTGAATCTTCTGTTATTTCTGCTTTTTTGGCTTATTCTTCTGTTATTTCTGATGTTTCGGCTTATTCTTCTGTGATTTCTGCTTTTTCGGCTTATTCTTCTTTTATTTCTGCTATTTTGACTTATTTTTCTGTTTCATCCTCTTGGTCTTCTTGTTCTTCTAGTTCTTGTATTTCTTCTATTTGTTTTTCGTCTACTATTTCTGATTTTTCTTCGATTTCTATTTATTCTTCTTTTTCTGCTTCTTCTTGTTATTCTTTTTCTTTTTTTTCTTCATGGCATTTTTCTTCATATTCTTCTCCTTCATCTTCTCGTTTTTCTTCTTCTTCTTTTTCTTCTTGTATTTCTATTCCTTGTCCTTCTTCTACTTCTATTTCGGCTATTCTTCAATTTATGCTTATTCTTCACATTTTGCTTCTTTTTGTTATTCTTTTTCATTTTATTCTTCTTTGCATTGTTCTTCATATTCTTCACCTTCATCTTCTTGTTCTTCTTCTTCTTACTGTTTTTATTACTCTTTTTCTTTTAGTTCTTCTTCTTCTTCTTCTTCTTCTTCTGTTTTTTCTTCTATTTCTGCTTCTTCTTCGATTTCTGATTCTTCTTAGCTTTTTGATTCCTCTTCTTGTTAAGAAGAAGAAGAACAAGAAGATGAAGGTGAAGAATATGAAGAACAATGCGAAGAAGAAGAAAAAGAAGAAGAATAACAAGAAGAAGAAGCAAAAAGCGAAGAATAAGCAGAAATAGAAGAAGATGCAGAAATAGAAGTAGACGAAAAACAAATAGAAGAAATACAATAAGAAGAAGAAGAGAAGAAGAAGAAGAAGAAGAAGAAGAAGAAGAAGAAGAAGAAGATGAAGGTGAAGAATATGAAGAACAATAGGAAGAAGAAGAAAAGGAAAAATAATAACAATAAGAAGAAGCAAAAAGCGAAGTATCAGCAGAAGTCGAAGAGGAGCAGAAATAGAAGTAGAAGAAGATAAAGGAGAAGTAATACAAAAAGAAGAAGAACAAGAAGATGAAGGTGAAGTATATGAAGAACAATGTGAAGAAGAAAAAGAAGAAGAAAAAAGAAGAAAAAACAAAAAGTGAAGAATAAGCAGATATCGAAGATTAAGCTGAAATAGAATTAGAAGAAGAACAAGGAGAAGAAATACAAGAAGAAGAAGAACAAGAAGATGAAAGTGAGGAATATGAAGAATAATGAGAAGAAGAAGAAAAAGAAGAATAACAAGCAAAAAGCGAAGAAGAAGCAGAAATCGAAGAAGAAGCAGAAATAGAATTAGTAGAAGAACAAGGAGAAGAAATACAAGAAGAACAAGAAGAACAAGAAGGACACAAATATGAAGGTGAATTATATGAAGAACAATGCTGGTGTCCTATCTGGGCGTTTTGGATAACCATTACCCTCCTGACAAACTTGTTCAGTTTGCTTCCAACCACCGCTTTGTCTTTCCCAAAACCACACAAAGATCGCCCCTTCTGTCTGTCCTCACAGTTTTTACCGACGGATCCTCCAATGGAACAGCCACATATGTGGTGCATGGTCATCCCACTGCCTGGAAAACCCCTCATTCCTCGGCCCAGCTTGTAGAGCTTGAGGCGGTGATCACTGTTCTTTCTTCCTTTGCCCATCAACCTCTTAATTTATATACAGATAGTGCTTACATCGCCCAGTCGGTCCCCCTACTTGAAACCGCCCCATTTATCAAAACATCCTCCATGGCTGCGACCCTTTTTCAGCAGTGCCAGGCGGCCATCCGGAACGGCACTGCCCCTTTCTTCCTTGGTCATCTTCGGGCCCATTCGGGTCTTCCGGGACCCTTGACACACGGAAACAACTTGGCCGATGCAGCCACTCAGACAATTCACGTTCTTTCGGTCACCCAGGCCCAACAAGCCCATGACCTCCATCATCTCGATGCCTGGTCCCTGCGTGTGTTGTTCCGTCTCACCCGAGACCAAGACAGGCACATTGTTCGCTCCTGCCCAACGTGTGCTACTTCCCTTCCTGTCCCTCACTTGGATGTCAACCCTCGTGGTTTGGCCCCTCGAGACCTCTGGCAAATGGATGTCACCCATGTTTCTGAGTTTGGTAATCTCAAGTATGTCCATGTTTCCATTGATACCTTCAGTGGATTTTTAGTGGCTTCTCCCCATGCTGGGGAGGCCACCAAACATGTTATTTCCCATCTCCTTTACGCCTTCTCTGTTTTAGGTGTGCCTAAGGCCCTTAAGACTGATAATGGACCAGGCTACACTTCCAAGGCATTTTCTAAATCCTGTGCCACCCTTTCCATTACTCATACTACTGGCATACCATATAATCCCCAGGGACAGGGCATCGTTGAAAGAGCCCACCGGACACTCAAAACCGTTATTCACAAAATCCACCAATCTTCCTGGTACCCCTCCCGGTTGGCGCCCCGCAATGTCCTGTGTCATGCCTTGTTTATTTTAAATTTCCTCTGCCTGGATGATGCTGGTAAAAGTGCAGCCGACCGCTTTTTGCACTCCTCCACCTCCACTCAGTTTGCGTTGGTCAAATGAAAGGACCCACTTACCGGCTCTTGGAATGGTCCAGACCCCGTTTTAATTTGGGCTCGTGGAGCGGTTTGTGTCTACCCCCACGATGCTGACACTCCTCGCTGGCTCCCAGAGCGCTTGGTTCACGCTGTACCTGCGCCACCCAGCACCACTACAAAACCTCCGGACGCCGCCGAGGCGCCCTGTCAACCCCTTCCGCCCACGGTGGCTGAGTCCCTCTGAGGCGTCTCTTTTGTTTCCTTTTCAGGATGCCTGTGGCCATCTGGATTCTCCCGGTTCTTCTACAGTACCCTGTCACCCGTGTCTTATCCGGCCTCGGACCACCCTCCTCTCTCACATCCGCGTCTTCTTCCTTGGATTCGCCATGCAACTGCAAGGCATTACCTCTGCCCTGGCCACGGGTGCCTCCGGTTTGGCCTTCTCCATTTCCAGGAACTTGCAACCAACCCCTTATGGACTGGCCTTAATGGACTTTTGCTGTATTTACTTCCCCTGTTGGGTCCCCCCTGTTATCTCTTTTATTGTTACCTGCTATAGGTCCTTGTGTTTTAAACAAAATTGTTGGGTTTTTAAGGCAACAAATACAGTCCCTTCAGGCGAGACCTATCCAGGTGCACTATCACCGCCTGGAAATGCTGGAAAGCGGGGACGCATATACGGATCTCTGGTCGCCGTCTGTGCCTGGCCAGTAGGTAGCACAGCCTACATGCTATGGGAGTCCCACCATCCTGACCTTTGGCAGCCTTTTAACTTCAGTCATTATCCAGCTTCCTGGCTGGGCCCCCTTGAGGATGCTGGAATGTATAGCCAATGACGGGTAAGATGGAATGCGGGACAAGACCAACCTAAGACAGCCCGCGCTCCCTTTCCATCTAGGACCGTCGGGTGATGACGGGTAAGGCTCGTCCCTGCAATTCACAACCTAAGACAGGCACATTCCTCCTCACTAACAAAGAGAAAAGGGGGATCTGTTGGTGCCTTACCTCGTGGCATCAGGATACTTCCCCCTTCCATGATTGGCTGTGCTCCTTTCGGCCCAGTGCGCATGACGACCTCCGGCGCACCAAATAAGGGCATGTGTCCTTCCAGGATTAGATTCTTTTGGCCCCGTGCGCATGACGGCCTCCGGCGATCCGTATATGTGTTTGATCATTGGCTAGGCACTGTTGGCCTACTTCTTCCGCTTCTGGTCCCCAGCTATAAAGCCCCGCCGAAACCGAAAGTAAACAAGACCTGCGATAGCTGAACGAAGAGTGCACGTGTCTCCCTCCGTGGTGTACCCCTGTTCTTCAGGTCGCTGCTCTCCCCTCGATAACCTCGTTGACCAGTCCACGGGCTCGGGCATGTTTTGACCCAACCCCTCCCCTCCCCGCCCCCCCACCTCCCATAGACTGTTTCTTTTTCATAGTTGTTGATTTCGAATTTCACATTCTTATAATTATTCATTTTCCTGGTCCCTAATTTAAGTTTTCTAGATTCCTGCTATGAGTGAGACCAACAGTAATTTTCTTTTTCTTTCTGGCTTATTTCGCTGAGCATGATCCCTTCCAGCGCCATCCATGTTGCTGCAAATTGCATGCATTTATCTTTTTTGAATGCTGAGTAATATTCCATGGTGTATATGTGCCACATCTTCTTGATCCAGTCATCTATTTTTGGGCATTTGGGTTGTTTCCAAAGCTTAGCTATTGTAAACAGTGCTGCTATAAACGTAGGGGTGCAGGTGCTCTTTGGAATTGATGTTTCTGTGTCCTTTGGGTAAATACCTAGGAGTGGAATTGCTGGATCATATGGAAGCTCCATCTTTAGCAGGTTGAGGAATCTCCACACAGCTCTCCATAGTGGTTGGACTAGTTTGCACTCCCACCAACAGAGCAGGAGAGTGCTTTTTTCTCCACAACCTCACCAACATTTGTTGTTGCTAGTTTTTTAATGTGTGCCATTCTCACTGGTGTGAGATGTTATCTCATGGTAGTTTTGATTTGCATTTCCCTGATGACAAGTGATGTTGACCATTTTTTCATATGCCTGTTGGCCATTTGCATTTCCTCTTCAGAGAAGTTTCTTTTTAGCTCTTCTGCCCAGTTTTTGACTGGATTATTTTCTTTGTTGTTGTTGAATCTCATCTGGTCTTTGTAGATTTTTGTGATCAGTCCTTCATCATTAGTGTTGTGTGCAAAAATGTTTTCCCAGTCGGTGGGGTTTCTCTTTGTTTTTGTTATTGTCTTTTTTGCTGTGCAGAAGCTCTTTAATTTGATGTAGTTCCAGCTGTTGATCTTAGCCTTCACTATCACTGCTTTGGGTGATGTCTGTAAAGATGTCTTTGATGTGCATATCACGTAGTGTTTGGCCTATATTTCCGACTATGTATTTTATGATTTCTGGTCTTATGTCTAGTTCTATAATACATTTTGAGTTGGTTTTTGCGTATGGTGTAAGGTAAGTAGTCAAGCTTCATTCTTTTGTATGTAGCGACCCAGTTTGTTCCCAGCATTGAACAAACTTTCTTTGTTCCAATGCATATTCTTTGCTCCTTTGTCAAAGATTAGTTGACCATAAATCTCTGGGTTTATTTCTGGATTTTCTGTTTGATTCCTTTGGTCTGTGTGTCCGGTCTTGTTCCAAACCATGCAGTTTTGATGATTATGACTTTGTAGTATAGTTTGAAGTCTGGGAGTGTGATGCCTCCATTCCCTTTTTTTTTTCAGGAGAGATTTGGCTATTCGGGGTTTTTGGTGATTCCATATGAATTTCATCAATAATTGTTCTATTTCTTTGAAGAATGACATTGAAATTTGTATTGGAATAGCATTGAATCTGTATATTGCTTTTGGTAGAATGGCCATTTTAATGTTTTTTCTTCCAATCCAGGAACATGGGATTTCTTTCCATTTCTTTGTGTGTTCTATTTCTTTCAACAGTGTTTAAAGTTTTCTTTGTATAGGTCCTTTACCTCTTTTGTTAGATTTATCCCAAGTATTTGATTTTTTTTGTTTCGATAATAAAAGGGATTTTTTTTTATTTCTTCTTCTTTAGATTTATTGTTTGTGTATAGGAAGGCTACTGACTTTTGCGTGTTGATTTTGTATCCTGCAACTTTACTGAACTGATTGATGAGTTGAATTAGTTTTTCTGTGGAGTTTTTGGGGTTCTCTATGTATATTATCATATCATCTGCAAATAGTGATAGTTTGACTTCTTTTCCTATTTGAATTCCTTGTATGTCTTTCTCTTGTCTTATTGCTCTGGCCAGGACTTCCAGTATTATATTGAAAAAAGCAGTGGTGAGAGTGGACATCCTTGTCTTATCCCAGATCTTAATGGAAATGCTTTCAGCTTTTCACCATTAAGAATGAGACTGGCTTTTGGCTTGTCATATTTGGCCTTTATGATGTTGAGTTATGTTCCTTGTATCCCAAGAATTTCAAGGGCTTTTTTCATGAATGGGTGTTGAACTTTGTCGAAAGCTTTCTCAGCATCTATTGATATTATCATATGGTTTTTATATTTCTTTTTGTTGATGTGTTGGATAACGTTGATTGATTTTCGGATTCTGAACCATCCTTGTGTCCCTGGAATGAATCCTACTTGGTCGTGGTGAATTATCTTATGGATACATTGTTGGATTCTGATAGCTAAAATTTTATTGACGATTTTTGCATCAGTGTTCATAAGCGAGGTTGGCCTGTAGTTTTCTTTTTTGTGTGTGTTGCCCTTGTTTGGTTTTGGTATTAGTGTAATGTTGACTTCATGGAACTTGTTTGGTATTATCCCTTCTTTCTCAATTTTTTGGAAAAGTTTGTGAAGTATAGGCACTAATTTGTCTCTGAATGTTTGCGAGAATTCATTTGTAAATCCATCAGGTCCTGGACTTACGTTTTTGGGGAGGTTTTTGATTACCATTTCAATTTCGCTGCTAGTAATTGGTCTGTTTAGGTGTTCTATTTGTTCTTTATCTAGCCTTGGGTGATTGTAGAGTTGTAGAAATTTGTCCATCTCCTCTAGATTGTTGAACTTGTTTTCATATAACTGATTATTCCATATTACTGATTATTCTTTTGATTTCTCCTCTGTCCGTTGTGATTTCTCCTCTTTCATTTGTGATCCTGTTTATTTGTACTTTCTCCCTTTTTCCTTTGTGAGCCTGGCTAAGGGTTTGTCTATTTTATTTATTTTTTTTTGAAGAACCAGTTCTTGGTTTCATTGATCTTTTGGATTATTTTTTTAGTTTTGATTTCATTTATTTCTGCTTTGTTTTTTTATTATTTCTTTTCTTCTACTGGTTTTGGGTTTTTTGTTGTTGTTTTTCTTTTTCCAGATCTTTGAGCTTCGAGATTAGATTTTTTCTTTAGTTATTTCTTGTTTCTTGATGTGAGCCTCTATTGCTATATATTTTCCTCTTATTACTGCTTTTGCTGCATTCCATACATTTAGGAAATTGGTGTCCTCCTTGTCATTCAATTCAAAGAATTTTTTAATTTCTTCTTTGATCTCCTCGTTAGTCCAGTGGTCTTCCAGTAGTGTGGTTTTCAATCTCCATGAGTTATGAGAGTACCTTGCCTTCTTTTAAGGTTTATTTCTAGTTTGATGCCTTCATGGTCAGAAAAGATGATGGTATGATTTCAATCTGAGTGAATCTGCTGTGTCCCAGTATGTGATCAATCCTGGAGAATGATCCATGTGAGCTTGAGAAAAATGTGTACTCAGTTTCTTTGGGTTTAGTGTTCTATAGATGTCTAGACCCAAGATCTCTAGATCCAAGCTCTCTAGATCCTTATTTAGAGCTTTAGTGTCTTTACTTATTTTTTGTCTTGTTGATCTATCCATTGTTGATAGTGGTGTGTTGAAGTCTCCCACTAAATATGTGTACAAAACGGACTTTAAAAGTTACTGGCGAGGACAAAAATCTCAGGTGCTCTAACTGTCTGCAAAACAGCACTAATGGCGATAATGCTGAATCACCATGGAAACTGCACTATCTAGCAGAGTTCAAAGTGGAGTGAAAAGAGCAACACCTAGTGATTCCGCCCTGGAAACTGAGTGAAATAAAGACAGTTCCCAATGGGGACTTTTGAATGTCACTGGGTGTGAGGGAAATCCCAAGTGCTGTACCTGCCTGCAAAATGCCACTATGGCCAGTAATGGTGAGTCAACATGGAAACAGCACTCAGACTCACAGTTCAGAGTTGAATGGCAAGTGATACAAAATGTGATTCCGCTCTGCAATCTGAGTAAAATTCTCAAAGTTCCCAATTGGGACTCTGAAAAGTCACTGGAGATAGGAAAAAACGTAGGCGCTATAACTCCCTAAGACCTGCACTACTGCCAGTGATGCTGAATCTCAAAGGAAACTGCAGTAACACACAGAGTTCAAAGTGGAGTGAAAAGAGCAACTCCTATGTTCTTCTGCACTGGAAACTGAGTGAAATAAACACAATTCCCAATGCGGAATCATAAAAGTCACTGCATATAACGGAATTCCCAGTGACCCCGCCCCTCAGCCTAAGGACGTCTTCGGGGTGCACAGCCTGCCCACAGGGGTGTGAGTTAGAGCAGAGGGTGCAGGTGTCCGCAAGTATGAAGAGGTCCCCGTTCCCCCAAGGGGGTAGAGGTCCCCGGACCCCCAAGGGGGCAGAGGGCCCCCAACACCTACCAAGAGCTCCCCCTACCACCGGATCTGAGAAATGCACCTTTGTGCATGCACAGTCAAGTGGGTGGGGAACGACACCCCTAGGGGGTGGAACTTGGGCCTCCTCAGTGCTGCAGGGCCACGTGAGGCCTTTTCCCCTTCAGTGATGCTGGGTTGCCCAGGGCTTCTCGCGCCGGCCTGTCTGCTGTTTGGGAAGAGGCCGCCATTTGTCTCTGGCTACGGGAGGGTGTCCTCCCTGACAGTGACCCCGCCCCTCCGCGTAGGGCGTCTTCAGGGCACACAGTCTGCACCTGGGGTTGTGAGTTTGAGCGGAGGGCGCAGGTGTCCCCAAGATGGAATAGGGCTCCGTTCCCCTAAGGTGGAAGAGGGCTCAGTTCCCCCAAGGGGGTACAGGTCACCAGACACCCAAGAGGGCTTCGGACCCAGACCCCTGGGGCGAGAGGGCCCGCGAACCCCTCCCACCAGTTCCCCCTGCGGTGCCACTGAGAAATGCACCTTTGCACATGCGCAGTCAGGTGGGCTTTGTCAGGCTCCCGCCCCGGGGTGAAACCTAGGGCTCATCAGCGCTGTTGGGCCAGGTTTGGCCTTTTACCCTTGAGTGATGCTGGGATGCCCGGGACTTCACGCGCTGGCCTGTCTGCTGTTTGGGAAGAGGCCGCGGTACGCCACTTGTCTGTTGCTACAGGGGGTGCCCTCCCTGACAGTGACCACGCCTCTCTGCGTAGGGCGTCTCGGGGTGCACAGCCAGCCCGGGCGAGTATGAATGAGAGCAGAGAGAGCAGGTGTCCCCAAGGGGCAAGAGGGCCCCGTTCCACCAAGTGGTTATAGGTCCCCGTTCCCCCAAAGGGGTAGAGGTTCCCTGACCCCAAGGGAGAAGAGGGCACCCGAACCACTCCCACCAGCGCCCCCAACCAGCAGTGCTGAGAAATGCACCTTTAGGCATGCACTGTTGGGTGGGCGGTGCCAGGCTCCCCCTGGGGGTGGAACCTGGGGCTCATCAGCGCTGCTAGGCTAGGTGTGGCCTTTTCCCCTTGAGGGATTCTGGGTTGCCCGGGGCATCGCACAGCGGCCTGTCTGCTCTTTGGGAAGAGGCCGCAGTTAACCGCTTGTCTGGCTACAGGGGGTGTCCTCAGTAACAGTGACCCTGCCCCACCGACTAGGGCATCTTGGGGCGCACAGCCTGCCCCGTGGGTGTGACTGAGAGAGGAGGGTGCAGGTATCCCCAAGGGGCAAGAGGGTCCCATTCCCACAAGGGGGAAGAGGGTCCCGTTCCCCCAAGGGGGTACAGGTCCACATTCCCCATGGGGGTAGAGGTTCCCAGACCCCCAAGGGGGAAGAGGGACCCTGAACCCCACCCACCAGCGCCCCAAACCGGCAGTGCTGAGAAATACACCTTTGCGCATTCACAGTCGGGTGGCAGTGTCAGGCTTCCCCGAGGGCGGAGCCTGGGGCTCATCAGCACTGCAGGGCCAGGTGTGGCCTTTTCCCGTTGAGTGATGGTGGGTTGCTCGGGGCTTCGCGCGACGGCCTGTCTACTGTTTGGGAAGAGCCCGCGGCTCGCTGCTTGTCTGTGGCTACAGGAGGTTTCCTTCCTGACAGTGACACTGCCTCTCTGCCTAGGGCATCTCCAGGTCGCACAAACTGCCCTGAGGGTGTGAGTGAGAGCTGAGGGGGCAGGTGTCTCCAAGGGGGAAGAGGGCCCCGTTCCCTAAAGGGAGTACAGGTCCCTGTACCCCCAAGGGGATTTCGGGACCCAGGCCCCCAAGGGGGCTTAGGGCCACTGACTCCCCCCAAAATGAACGCCCCCTAACGGCAGCTCTGAGAAATGCACATTTGCACATATGCAGTCGGTGGTTGGGGACAGTCTCCCCCCAGGGGCGGTGCCTAGGCCTCATCAGCGCTGCCAGGCCAGGTGTGGCCTTTTCTCCTTGAGTGATGGTGGGTTGCCCAGGGCTTCGCACGCCGGCCTGTCTGCTGATTGGGAAGACGCCGCGGTTCTCCATTTGTCTGTGGCTACAGGGGTTTCCCTCCCTGTCAGTGAGCCTGCACCTCTGTCTAGGGCGTCTCCGGGTCTCACAGCCTGCCCCTGAGGGTGTGAGTGAGAGCTGAGCGAGCATGTGACTCCAAGGGGGAAGAAGGCCCCGTTCCCCAAAGGGAGTATAGTTCCCTGTTCCCCCATGGTTGGAGAGGTTCCCGGGCCCCCAAGGGGGAAGAGGGCCCCCGAACAACTCCCACCAGCGACCCCTACTGGCAGTGCTGAGAAATGCACCTTTGCACATGCGCAGTCGGGTGGGTGGTGTCATGCTCCCCCCCGGGGGCGGAGCCTAGGGCTCATCAGTGCTGCCAGGCCAGGTGTGGCCTTCTCCCCTTGAGTGATGCTCAGTTGCCTGGGGCTTCATGCGCCAGCCTGTCTGCTTTTTGGGAAGAGGCCGAGATTTGGCGCTTGTCTGTGGCTAAATGGGTTGCCCTCCCTGACAGTGACCCCGCCCCTCATGCCTAGGGCGTCCTGGGGTGCACAGGTTGGCCCCGTGGGTTTGAGTGAGATTGGAGGGTGCAGGATTCTCCAAAGGGCAAGAGGGTCCTCTTCCCCGAAGTGGGAAAAGGGCCCATTCTCCCTAGGGGATATAGGTCCACTTTCCCCCATCATGGAGGAGGTTCCTAATACCCCCACTAGAGCCCCCTAAAGGCACATTTGCGCATTCCCAGTCGGGTGGGCAGGGTCAGGCTCCCCACGGGGGCAGAGCCTGGGGCTCATCAGCACTGCCAGGCCAGGTGTGGCCTGGGTTGCCCGGCGCTTCGCGTGCTGCCCTGTCTGCTGTTTGGGAAGAGGAAGCAGTTCCCCTCTTGTCTGAGTCAACAGGGAGTGCCCTCCCTGAGAATGAACCTGCCCCTTCGCCAAGGGTGTCTGGGGTCCCATAGCCTGCCCCCATGGGTGTGAGTGAGAGCTGAGGGTACAGGTGTCCCCAAGGGGCAAGAGGGTCCCGTTTGCCACGGGGCAAGAGGGTCCCATTCCCCCAAGGGGAAGATGTCCTCTTCCCCCAAGGGGAAAGAGGGCCCCGTTCCCCCAAGGGGATAGGGGTCTCCATTCCCCATGGGGGTATAGATCCCCATTTCCCCATGGGGGTAGAGGTTCCTGGACCCACAAGGGAGAAGAGGGCCCCCAAACCCCTCCCAAAAGCGCCCACTACCGACAGTGCTGAGAAATGCACCTTTGTGCATGCGCATTAGGGTGGGTAGGGTGAGGCTACCCTGGGGTCGGAGCCTGGGGCTAATCGGTGCTTCCAGGCCAGTTGTGGCCTTTTCCCGTTGAGTGACGGTGGTTTGACTGGGATTCACGTGCCGGCCTGTGTGCTGTTTGGGAAGAGGCTGTGGTTTGCCGCTTGTCTGAGGCTACAGGGGGTGCCCTCACTGACAGTGACCCCTCCCCTCCACCTAGGGGATCTTGGGGCGCACAGCCTGCCCCCGTGGGTTTCAGTGAGAGCAGAGAGAGGCTGAACCCGCCCATCCGACTCTGCCTGCGCATAGGTGCACTTCCTAGGGCTGCCGCTAGGGGGCGCTGGTGAAGAGGTTCGGGGACCCTCAGACCCTCGGGGCTAGGGGGGCCTCTGCACCCATGGGAGTATGGAAATTTCCTCCCCCATGGGAGAACGAGGCCCTCTTACCCCTCCGGGGAACAGCAAATCTTCCTCCCGGGGCACACCTGCACCCTCCTCTCCCACTCAGAGCCACAGCGGCGGGCCCTGCGCCCGCAGACGCCCTAGATGGAAGGACGGGGTCCCTGTCAGGGGAGGGCACCCCATGTAAGCCAGGGACAAGCGGTGACCGCGGCCTCTTCCAAAACTGCAGGCAGACAGACCGGTGCGGAAAGCACCGGGCAAGCAGGCACCACTCAAAGGGGAAGAGTCCTCACCTGGCCCAGCAGCGCTGATGAGCCTCAGGCTCCGCCCCTGGCCGGAGACTGACCACCCGCACCTGACTCTGCCTGCTCACAGTTGCACTTCCTAGAGCCGCCGATAGGGAGCGCTGGTGAGGGGTTCGGGGACCCTCAGCCCCCTCGTGGCTAGGGGGACCTCTGCACCCATGGGTGTATGGAACTTTCCTCCCCAATGGGGAAACGGGACTCTCTTCCGCTCGGGGGAAGCCCAAATCTTCTTCCGGGGCACACCTGCACACTCCTCTCCCACTCAGAACCCCAGCGGCGGGTCCTGCGCCCGCAGACGCCCTAGACAGAGGGCCGGGGTCCCTGCCAGGGACAAGCGGCGACTGCGGCCTCTTCCAAAACTGCAGGCACGCAGCCCGGCGCGGAAAGCCCCGGGCAAGCCACCACCACTCATATGGGAAGAGTCCTCACCTGGCCCAGCAGCGCTGATGAGCCTGAGGCTCCGCCCCTGGTCGGAGCCTGACCCCACCCACCCGACTCTGCCTGCGCACAGGTACACTTCCTAGGGCCGCCGCTAGGGGGCGCTGTTGAGTAGGTTCGGGGTCCCTCAGCCCCCTCGGGGCTAGGGGGACCTCTTCACCCATGGGGGTACGGAACTTTCCACCCTCTGGGGGAACGGGGCCCTCTTCCCCCTCCGGGAAAGCCCAAATCCTCCTCCAGGGGCACACCTGCAACCTCCTCTCCAACTAAGAGCCTCAGCGGCGGGATCTGCGCCTGTAGATGCCTTAGACGGAGGGCCGGGGTCCTAATCAGTGGAAGGCACATGCTGTAAGCCAGGGACAAATGGCGACCACGGCATCTTCCAAAACTGCAGGCAGACAGACCGGTGCGGAAAGCCCCCGGCAAGCCAGCACCACTCAAAGTGGAAGAGCCCTCACCTGCCCCGGAAGCGCTGATGAGCCTCAGGCTCCTCCCCTGGCTGGAGCCTGACTCCGCCCACCGACTCTGCCTGCGCACAGGTGCAATTCCTAGGGCCGCCGATAGGGGGCGCTGGTGAGGGGGTGAGGAGACCCTCAGCCCCCTCGGGGCTGGGGGGACATATGCACCCATGGGGGTACGGAACTTTCCTCCCCCATGGGGGAACAAGGCTCTCTTCCCCTCGGGGGAAGCCCAAATCTTCCTCCCGGGGCACACCTGCAAACTCCTCTCCCATTCAGAACCCCAGCGGCGGGCCCTGCGCCCGCAGACGCCCTAGACGGAGTGCCGGGGTCCCTGCCAGGGACAAGCGGCAACCGCGGCCTCTTCCAAAACTGCAGGCACGCAGGCCGGCGCGCAAAGCCACCGGCAAGCCAGCACCACTCAAAGGGGAAGTGTCCTCACCTGGCCCAGCAGCGCTGATGAACCTGAGGCACCGCCCCTGGCTGGAGCCTGACCCCGCCCACCCGACTCTGCCTGCACACAGGTGCACTTACTACGGCCACCGCTAGGGGGCGCTGGTGAGTGGGTTCGGGTACCCTCTGCCCCCTCGGGGCTAGGGGGACCTCTGCAACCATGGGGGTATGGAACTTTTCTCCCCCATGGGGGAACGGGGCTCTCTTCCCCTCTAGTGTAGCCCAAATCTTCCTCCCGGTGCACACCTGCAACCTCCTCTCCCACTCAGAGCCCCAGCGGCAGGCCCTACGCCCGTAGACACCCTAGACGGAGGGCTACAGTCCCTGTCAGCGGAGGGCACACCCTGTAAGCCAGGGAAAAGCGGCTACCGCGGCTTCTTCCAAAACTGCAGGAAGACAAGCCGGCCTGTAAAGCCCCGGGCAAGCCAGCACCACTCAAATGGGAAGAGTCCTCACCTGGCCCAGCAGCGCAGATGAGCCTCAGGCTCCGCCCCTGGCCAGAGCCTGTCCCCGCCCACCCGACTCTGCCTGTGCACAGGTGCACTTCCTAGGGTCGCCGCTATGGGGCGCTTTTGAGTGGGGTTCGGGGACCCTCAGCCCCCTCGGGGCTAGGGGGACCTCTGCACCATTGGGGGTATGGAAATTTCCTCCCCCATGGGTGAACGGGGCTCTCCTCCCCCACGGGGAAGCCCAAATATTCCTCCCGGGGCACACATGCACACTCCTCTCCCACTCAGATCCCCAGTGGCGAGCCCTGCGCCCGTAGACTCCCTAGACGGAGGGCCGGGGTCCCTGTCAGGGGAGGGCACCCCCTGTAAGCCAAGGACAAGCGGCGACTGTGGCCACTTCCAAAACTGCAGGCAGACATGTAGGCGCGGAAAGCCCAGAGCAAGCCAGCAACACGCAAACGGGAAGGGTCTTCACCTGGCCCAGCAGCGCTGATGAGCCTGAGGCTCCGCCCCTTAACGGAGCCTGACCCCGCCCACCCGACTCTGACTGCGCACAGGAGCACTTCCTAGGGCCGTCGCTAGTGGGCGCTGGTGAGGGTGGTCCGTGGACCCTCTGCCCCCTCGGTGCTATTGGGACCTCTGCACCATGGGGATACGGAACTTTCCTCCCCCATGGGGGAACGGGGCTCTCTTCCACTCGGGGAAGCCGATATATATCTACCGGGGCACACCTGCACACTCCTCTCCCACTCAGAACCCCAGTGGGGGCCCCGCGCCCGCAGACGCCCTAGACGGAGGGAGGAGTCCCTGCCAGGGACAAGCGGCGACCGCGGCCTCTTCCAAAACTGCAGGCACACAGGCCGGTGCAGAAAACCCAGGGAAAACCAGCACAACTCAAAGGGGAAGAGTCCTCACCTGGCCCAGCAGGGCTGATGATCCTGAGGCTCCGCCCCTGGTTGGAGCCTGACCCCGCCAACCTGACTCTGCCTGCTCACTGGTGCACTTCCTAGGGTCGCCGCTAGGAGGCGTTGGTGAGGAGGTTCGGGGACCCTCAGCCCCCTCCGGGCTAGGGGGACCACTGCATCCATGGTGGTACGGAACGTTGCTCCCCCATGGTGGAACGGGACTCGCCTCCCCTCCGGGGAATCCCAAGTCTTCCTCCCGGGGCACACCTGCACCCTCCTCTTCCACTCAGAGCGCCAGCGGTGGGCCCTGCACCCGCAGACGCCCTAGACGGAGGGTTGGGGTCCCTGTCAGAGTAGGGTAACCCCTGGAAGCCAGGGACAAGTGGCGACCCGAACTCTTTGAAAACTGCAGACACACAGGCCGCCGCGGATAAAATCCCCGGGCAAGCCAGCACCACTCAAAGGGGAAGAGTCCGCACCTGGCCCAGCAGCGCTTGATGAGACCCAGGCTCTGCCCCTGGACAGAGCCTGACCCCGCCCACCAGATTCTGGCTGCGCACATGTGCACTTCCTAGGGCCGCCGCTAGGGGGCGCTGGTGAGGGGGTTCGAGGACCCTCAGCTCCCACCGGTCTTCAGCCACCCCTGCACCCATGTGGTTACGGGATTTTCCTCACTCATGGGGGAACGGGGCCAACTTACCCTTCATGGAAGCCCAAAATTTCCTCCTGGAGCCTGCACCCTCCTCTCACACTCACAGCCCCAGCGGCGGGACCATGCGCCCGCAGATGCACTAGATGGAGGCCCGGGGTCCCGATCAGGGGAGGGCACCCCTTGAAGCCAGGGACAAGCGGCGACCACGGCCTCTTCCAAAACTGCAGGCACGCAGGCCGGCGCGGAAAAAAGCCCCGGGCAAGCCAGCACCACTCAAAGGGGAAGAGTCCAAACCTGGCCCAGCAGCGCTGATGAGCCCCAGGTTCCGCCCCTGGCCGGAGCCTGACCCCGCCCACCCGACTCTGGCTGTGCACAGGTGCACTTCCTAGGGACGCCGCTAGGGGGCGCTGGTGAGGAGGTTCTGGGACTCTCATCCCCCACCGGGCTGGAGCCTCCCCTGCACCCATGGGAGTACGGGATTTTCCTCCCCCATGGGGGAACAGGGCTCACTTCCCCTTCATGGAAGCCCAAAATTTCCTCCCGGGGCACGTCTGCACCCTCCTCTCAAACTCACAGCCCCAGCGGACGGGCCATGAGACCGCAGACGCCCTAGATGGAGGGCCGGGTTCCGGGGCAGGGGAGGGCACCCCCTGGAAGCCAGGGACAAGCAGCAACCACGGCCTCTTCCAAAACTGAAGGCACACAGGCCGGCGCGGAAAAAAGCCCCAGCAAGCCAGCACCACTCAAAGGGTAAGAGTTCGCCCCTGGCCCAGCAGCGCTTGATGAGCCCAAGGCTCCGCCCCTTGCCGGAGCCTGTTCTGCCCACCCAACTCTGGCTGCGCACAGGTGCACTTCCTAGAGCCGCCGCTAGGGGGCGCTGGTGAGGGGGTTCGGGGACCATCAGCCCCCACTGGGCTGGGGCCACCAGTGCACCCATGGGGGTATGGGATTTTCCTCCCCCATGGGGGAACTGGGGCCTCTTCCCCTTCGCAGAAGCCCAAACCTTCCTCCCGGGGCACGCCTGCACCCTCCTCTGGAACTCACAGCCCCAGCGGCGGGGCCGTGCGCCCGCAGACGCCCTAGACGGAGGGCCGGGTCCCGGTCAGGGGAGGGCACCACCTGGAAGCTAGGGACAAGTGGAGACCGCGGCCTCTTCGAAAACTACAGGCACACAGGCCCGCGCGGAAAAAAGACCCGGGCAAGCCAGCATCACTCAAAGGGGAAGAGACCGCACCTGGCCCAGCAGCGCTTGATGAGCCCCAGGCTCCGCCCCTGGACAGAGCCTGAACCCGCCCACCCAAATCTGGCTGCGCACAGGTGCACTTCCTAGAGCCGCCGCTAGGGGGCGCTGGTGAGGGGGTTCAGGGACCCTCAGCCCCCACCGGGCTGGGGCCACCCCTGCACCCATGGGGTACGGGATTGTCCTCCCCCATGGGGGAACAGTGCCGACTTCCCCTTCGCGAAAGCCCAAACCTTCCTCCCAGGGCACGCCTGCACCCTCCTCTCGCACTCGCAGACCCAGCGGCAGGGCCGTGCGCCTGCAGAAGTCCTAGACAGAGTGCCGGGTCCCGGTCAGGGGAGGGCTCCCCCTCGAAGCCAGGGACAAGCAGAGACTGCGGCCTCTTCCAAAAATGCAGGCACACAGGCCGGCGCGGATAAAAGCCCCGGGCAAGCCAGCACCACTCAAAGGGGAAGAGTACGCACCTGGCCCAGCAGCGCTGATGAGCCCCAGGCTCCGCCCCTGGCCAGAGCCTGACCCCTATGACCCGACTCTGGCTGCGTAGAGGTGCACTTCCTAGGGCCGCCGCTAGGGGCCGCTGGTGAGAGGTTCGCGGACCCTCATCCCCCATCGGGCTTGGGACACCCCTGCACCCATGGGGGTACGGGATTGTCCTACCCATGGGGGAACGGGGCCTTCTTCCCCTTCGCGAAAGCCCAAACCTTCCTCCCGGGGCACGCCTGCACCCTCCTCTCGCACTCGCAGACCCAGCTGCGGGGCCGTGCGCCTGCAGAAGTCCTAGACAGAGTGCCGGGTCCGGTCAGGGGAGGGCACCCCCTTGTATCCAGGGACAAGTGGCAACCGCGGCCTGTTCCCAAACTGCAGGCACACAGGCCGGCGCAGAAAAAAGCCCCGGCAAGCCAGCACCACTCAAAGGGGAAGAGTCCGCACCTGGCGCAGCAGCGCTTGATGAGCCCCAGGCTCCGCCCTGGCCGGAGCTTGACCCCGCCCACCAGACTCTGGCTGCGCACAGGTGCACTTCCTAGAGCCGCCGCTAGGGGGCGCTGGTGAGGGGGTTCGGGGACCCTCAGCTCCCACCGGGCTTCAGCCACCCGTGCACCCATGTGGGTACGGGATTTTCCTCACCCGTGGGGGAACGGGGCCCACTTCCCCTTCATGGAAGCCCAAAATTTCCTCCCGGGGCCCGCCTGCACCCTCCTCTCACACTCACAGCCCCAGTGGCGGGACCATGCGCCCGCAGACGCCCTAGATGGAGGGCCGGGGTCCAGATCAGGGGAGGGCACCCCCTGCAAGCCAGGGACAAGCGGCGACCGCGGCCTCTTCCAAAACTGCAGGCACGCAGGCCGGCGCGGAAAAAAGCCCTGGGCAAGCCAGAACCACTCAAAGGGGAAGAGTCCGCACCTGGCCCAGCAGCGCTGATGAGCCCCAGGCTAGGCCCTGGCCAGAGCCAGAACCCGCCCACCCGACTCTGCCTGCAAACTGGTGCACTTCCTAGGGCCTCCGCTAGTGGGCGCTGGTGAGAGGGTTTGGGGACCCTCAGCCCACATGGGGCTAGTGGGACCTCTGCACCCATGGGGGTACGGAACTTCCCTCCCCCATTGGGGAACGGGGCTCTCTTCCCCTCGGGGGAAGCCCAAATCTTCCTCCCGGGGCATGCCTGCACCCTCCTCTCCCACTCACAGCCCCAGCGGCGGGGCCATGCGCCCGCAGATTTCCTACGGAGGGCCGTGGTCCCTGTCAGGGGAGGGCAACCCCTGTAAGCCAGGGACAAGCGGCGACCGCGGCCTCTTCCAAAACGTCAGGCACACAGTCCGGCGCGGAAAGCCCCGGGCTAGCCAGCACCACTCAAAGGTGGAAGAGTCCTCACCTGGCCCAGCAGCGCTGATGAACCCCAGGCTCCGCCCCTGACTGGAGACTGACCCCGCCCACCTGACTCTGTCTGAGCAAAGGTGCACTTCCTAGGGCCGCCGCTAGGGGGCGCTGGTGATGGGGTTCGGGGACCCTCAGCCCCCACGGGGCTGGAGCCTCCTCTGTACCCACGGGTGTACGGGATTGTCTTCCCTCTTGGGGGAACGGGGCCCACTTCCCCTCGGGGGAAGCCCAAATCTTCCTCCCGTGGCACGCCTGCACCCTCCTCTCGCACTCACAGCCCCAGCGGCGGGGCAGTGCCCCCGTAGACGCCCTAGACGGAGGGCCAGGTTCCCTCTCAGGGGAGGGCACCCACTGTAAGTCAGGGACATGCGGCTAGCACGGCTTCTTCCAAAACTGCAGGCACACAGGCCGGCGCGGAAAGCTCCGGGCTAGCCAGCACACTGAAAGGGGAAGAGTGCTCAACCAGGCACAGCAGCGCTGATGGGCCCCAGGCTCCGCCCCTGGCCGGAGCCTGTCCCAGCCCACCTGACTCTGGCTGCGCACAGGTACACTACCTAGGGCCGCCACTAGGGGGCACTGGTGAGGGGGTTCGGGTACCCACAGCTCCCACGGGGCTGGGGCCACCTCTGCACACATGGGAGTACAGGATTGTCTTCCCCCAAGGGGGAAAGGGGCCCTCTTCACCTCGGGGGTAGCCCAACTCTTCTTTCCGGGGCACGCCTGCACCCTCCTCTCGCATTCACAACCCCAGCGGTGGGGCCTTGCGCCTGCAGACGCCCTAGACGGAGGGCCGTGGTCCCTGTCAGGGGAGGGCAACCCCTGTAAGCCAGGAACAAGCGGTGACCGCTGCCTCTTCCAAAACTGCAGGCACACAGACTGGCGCGGAAAGCCCCGGGCAAGCCAGCACAACTCAAAGGGGAAGATTCCGCACCAGGCCAAGCAGTGCTGATGAGCGCCAGGCTCCGCCCCTGGCCGGAGCCTGAAACCGCCCACCCAATGATGGCTGCGCAAAGGTGCACTTCCTAGGGCCGCCGCTAGGGGCTGCTGGTGAGGGGGTTCGGGTACCCTCTGCCCCCACCGGGCTGGGGCAACTCTGCACAAAAGGGGGTCCGGAACTAACCTCACCCATGTGGGAACAGGGCCATCATCCCCTTCACGGAAGCACAAACTTTCCTCCCGGGGCATTCCTGCACATTCCTCTCGCACTCACAGCCCCAGCGGCGGGACCGTGCACCCGCAAACGCCCTAGTTGGAGGGCCGGGGTCCCGGTCGGGGGAGGGCACCCCCTGGAATCCAGGGACAAGCGGCGACCGCGACCTCTTCCAAAACTGCAGGCACACAGGCCGGCGCGGAAAAAAGCCCCGGGTAAGCCAGCCCCACTCAAAGGGGCAGAGTCCGCACCTGGCCCAGCAGCGCTGATGAGCCCCAGGCTCCGCCCCTGGCTGGAGCCTGACCACGCCCACCCAACTCTGGCTGTGCACTGGTGCACCTCCTAGGGCCGCTGTTAGGGGTCGCTGGTGAGGGGGTTCGGAGACCCTCCGCCCCCATGGGCTGGGGCCACCTCTGCACCCATGTGGGTACGCGCACAGGTGCACTTCCTAGGGCCGGCTGTAGGGGGCGCTGGTGAGGGGGTTCGGGGACCCTCGGCCCCCACCGGGCTGGGGCCACACCTGCACCCATGGGGATACGGGATTGTCCACCCCAATGGGGGAACGGGGCCCTCTTCCCCTTCGCGGAAGCCCAAACCTTCCTCCCGGGGCACGCCTGCACCCTCCTCTCGCACTGACAGCCCCAGCGGTGGGCCGTGCGCCCGTAGACGCCCTAGAAGGAGGATCGGAGTGCCAGTCGGGAGAGGTCACCCCCTGGAAGCCAGGACAAGCGGCGACCACGGCCTCTTCCAAAACTGCAGGCACACAGGCCGGCGCGGAAAAAAGACCGGGGCAAGCCAGCACCACTCAAAGCGGAAGAGTCCCCACCTGGCCCAGCAGCGCTGATGAGCCCCAGGCTCCGCCCCTGGCCGGAGCCTGACCCCGCCCATCCGACTCTGGCTGCGCACAGGTTCACTTACTAGGGCCGCCGCTAGGGGGCGCTGGTGAGGGGGTTCAGGGACCCTCAGCCCCCACCGGGCTGGGGCTACCCCTGCACCCATAGGGGTACGGGATTATACTCCCCCATCAGGGAACGGGGCCCTCTTCCCATGCGGAAGCACAAACCTTCCTTCCGGGGCACGCCTGCACCCTCCTCTTGCACTCACAGCCCCAGCGCCGGGGACGTGAGCCCGCAGACGCCCTAGATGGAGGGCAGGGCTCCCAGTCAGGGGAGGGCACAAACTGGAAGCCAGGGACAAGCGGAGACCGAGGCCTCTTCCAAAACTGCAGTCACAAAGCAGGCGCGGAAAAAGCCCCGGACAAGCCAGCACAACTCAAAGGGGAAGAGTCCGCACCTGGCCCAGCAGCGCTGATGAGCCCCAGGCTCCGCCCCTGGCCGGATCCTGACCCCGCCCACCCGAATCTGGCTTCGCACAGGTGCACTTACTAGGGCCGCCGCTAGGGGGCGCTGGTGAGGGGGTTCGGGGACCCTCAGCCCCCACCGGGCTGGGGCCACCCCTGCACCCATGGGGTACTGGATTGTCCTCCCGCATGGGTGAACGCGGCCCTCTTCCCCTTCGCGGAAGCACAAACCTTCCTCCCGGGGCACGCCTGCACCCTCCTTTCGCACTCACAACCCCATCGGCGGGTCGTGCACACGCAGACGCCCTAGACGGAGGACTAGGGTCCCGGTCAGGGGAGGGCACTCCCTGGAAGCCAGGGACAAGCGGCGATCACGGTCTCTTATAAAAAAGCAGGCACACAGGCTGGCGCGGAAAAAAGTCCCTGGCAAGGCAGCACCACTCAAAGGGGAAGAGTCCGCACCTGGCCCACCAGCGCTGATGAGCCCTAGGCTCCGCCCCTGGCCGGAGCCTGACCCCGACCTCCCGACTCTGCCTTCGCACAGGTGCACTTCCTAGGGCCGGCTGTAGGGGGCGCTGGTGAGCAGGTTCGGGGACCCTCAGCCCCCACCGGGCTGGGGCCACCCTGCACCCATGGGGGTACGGGATTGTCCTCCCCCATGAGGGAACAGGGCCCTCTTCCCCTTCGCGGAAGCCCAAACCTTCCTCCCGGGGCACGCCTGCACCCTCCTCTCAAACTCACAGCCCCAGCGGCGGGGCCGTGAGCCCGCAGACGCCCAAGACGGAGGACCGGGTTCCTGGTCAGGGGAGCGCTCCCCCTGGAAGCCAGGGACAAGCGGCGACCGCGGCCTCTTCCAAAACTGCAGGCACACAGGCCGGCACGGAAAAAAGCTCCGGGCTAGCCAGCAACACTCAAAGGGGAAGAGTCCACACCTGGCCCAGCAGCTCTAATGAGCCCCAGGCTATGACCCTGGCTGGAGCCTGATCCCGCCCACCCGACTCTGGCTGCGCACAGGTGCACTTCCTAGGGCCGCCGCTAGCGGGTGCTGCTGAGGGGGTTTGGGGACCCTCAGCCCCCACCGGGCTGGGGCCACCACTGCACGCATGGAGCTACGGGATTGATCTCCCCCATGGGGGAACGGTGCCCTCTACCCCTTCACAGAAGCCCAAACCTTCCTACCGGGGCACGCCTGCACCCTCCTCTCGCACTCACAGCCCCAACGGCGTGGCGGTGCGCCCGCAGACGCCCTAGACGGAGGGCCGGGGCCCTGTCAGTGGAGGGCACCCCCTGTGTCCGGAGCCGCATGGAGCATGTGCTGTGTTGCACATGCTCGCATATGTCCGGAGCCACATGGAGCATGTGCCGTGTTTCGCATGCTCGCAAGTTAGGTTTCGATTCCTGTTTCGCCTTCGGAGAAACCACTGCGTTTCT
The DNA here is from genome assembly GCF_014898055.3 of Talpa occidentalis. Taxonomy (NCBI): domain Eukaryota; kingdom Metazoa; phylum Chordata; class Mammalia; order Eulipotyphla; family Talpidae; genus Talpa; species Talpa occidentalis. Next base: position 2,833,023 of record NW_023601962.1, read on the forward strand.
GGAAAATCACGTGGGACTGAGAGATACGAGGGGAGGAGCAAGGGGGATAAGAAGGGAACCACGGGAGAGACTGGAGAGCCTGCGTAGAGGATAAGGAGGGAGACTCTGTTGAGGATAAGGAGAGAGACTGCGTAGAGGAGAAGGAGAGAGACTGCGTAGAGGAGAAGGAGAGTGTGGAAAGGATACTCTGTAGAGACTTTGAGAGAGGATACTGAAAAACGTACTGAGAGAGGAGCATAGAGAAAGCCAGGGAAGGTAGTAGGACAGGGAAAGGAAAAAACATTTAAAAGTAGGAAAAGGAAAAAGGAAAAATAAAAAAGCAAACGCTAGCGTAAATTTGTCAAGCCCCTCATTTCAATCCTCAGCCCTTCTCTTTCTGTGCCTCTGAATCCCGCCGGTCGGGACAGGTGCACCCAATGTGGGGCACGAAATAGAACGAAGGAACCGCTGAAGGACCAGCTGTGGTGAGCAGACAAGTAAAGTAATGTTAAGTAAGGTAAGGTAGCTGGGATCATGGACAATTCAATGTACAAGGGGCAGTTAGTTATTTCCCTGGAAGCTCTTCTAAAAGAGTTTGGGGTTCCTCTCAGTAGAAATATTCTTAAAGGATTTGTAGAGACCCTTAGTATTACTAGTAAATGGTTTCTGAAGCAGGATCAGGTCGATAGTGACAATTGGAAAAAGGTGAAAGGAGATATTGTCTTGCATCAGCAATTATATGGCCTTGAGTCTCTTCCTGGCACTACTTTGATGGTCTGGAGAGTGCTGGGAGACGCTCTTAATGCCGGTGGCACTGTTGCCATTCAGTTAGCCACTGAGGCAGTCAGGACAGCGAGACAAATGGAGGAAGAAGATAGAAGTTCCATTAAGAGTTCTACATCGGTGGGCCTCCCCGGTGGCGCAGCGGTTGAGCGCTGGGTTGCGATGCTGCCCGCGGCCTCTGCGGCGCCGGTTCGATCCCCGGCTGCTCCCCGGCCACCGGAGGAGGATCCCACATGGTGCGCAGACCTCTCCTGCCGCCCACTGCTCCCCTCAGCAGTGTACTTCAGCCCTTCTGCCTGCTCTGCTCCCCGCTCTGGCTCTGGTGAATTCTCTCACCCTCCCGCGCTTCTGACTGTACCCAGTGCATGTATAAACAAGACAAACAAATATAATAAATAAATAAATAAAAACATGCCTCTATTAAAAAAAAAAAAAAAAAAGAGTTCTACATCGGTAAGTCCCCCTTCCTCTACTCAAGAAATAACAACAGCCCCTTCTCCAGATGATTCTACTGATGAGTCGGGAGGAGACGAGGAACAGGATGAGAAAGGCCTCGGTTGTTATAAGGCAGGGAAGCGTAAAAGGAGATGGAAAACACCTGGGGAGTCACCTTCTAGAACCCTATTCAGGGTTGATCTTCCATTAATGGAAAGACTGTGCTCTATGATGGAAAGAGTTCTGGCTTCCCAGGCCCCTAATTATGCTTATCCAGTCGTGGAAGGGACAGATCCCCAAGGGGTGCGTACTAGAGTACATGTCTCCACATCTTTTAAAGATTTGAAGGATTTGAAGGAATCAGTTACTCAGTATGGCCTCCAGAGCGCTTTTACGCATACCTTATTGGATAGCTGGATCGGCACAAATCCGACTCCTAATGATTGGAAGGCGCTAGTCAGAGCAGTGACTTCCCCAGGGGATTATTTGGTATGGAAAGGTATATTTTTAGAGAACTGCACCTATACAGCTAAACTCAATGCTGAGGCTGGATTTCCGGTTAGAAACACAGATATGTTAGCAGGAGAAGGGCAATATGATAGTAATGCCAAACAAAAGGATTACGATCCGGCTGTATTTGCCCAAGTTGCAGCAGCTGGACGGTCAGCCTGGAAGGCAATAGGCGATAGAGGAGGAGCCAACATTCAATTAACAAAGGTCATTCAAGGGTCGACAGAACCTTATGCGGAGTTCCTAGCAAGATTGATGACTGCAGCTGGCAGAATTCTAGGTAACACTGATGCCTCCCTACCAATAGTTAAACAGCTTGCATTTGAGAATGCTAATAAATGGTGTCAGGAAGCTATTAGACCCTGGAAAGCTAGGGCTAGTTTGGATGATTATGTAAGACTTTGTAAAGATATTTGTGATGCGCAAGTTACCGGTGCGGTGATCGCTCAGGCCTTGCATGGTCCAGTAACTGGACCCCGAAACCGTGTCTGTTTCGCTTGTGGTCAGAAAGGGCATATAAAGGCCTCCTGCCCGGTTTTGGGGTGGAGCGGGGGTGCTACGGCACCACGAATTGCTAACCCTCAAAAGAAACCAGGCGTTTGTCCATGGTGCCGAAAGGGCAATCATTGGGCAAACGAGCGTCGGTCTAACACAGATTATCAGGGAAATCCGCTGACCCCCCATATGGGAGGACAGCCGGGAAATGCGTAGGGGAGGGCGCAGCCCCGGTGACACTCTCAGCCAATTATAGGGGCAGTTCAGAGCAAACCCCAAATAAGGCAAAGTTTTTCTCTGACCTCTTCCACACCTCTCCAGGAAGTGGTGGATTCGATTTGTGTGTCTCCACATATACTGTTCTTACTGCTAACATGGGAGTGCAATGTTTACCTACGGGCCAGTATTGTCCTCTCCCCGATGGAATTGTGGGGCTAATAATTGGCTGCAGCTCCAGTGCCCTTAAAGGCCTGCAGGTCATCCCAGGCCTCGTTGATACTGATTACACTGGAGAAATTAAGATTCTTTCGTTTGTTGCTCATGGAGTTATCTCTATATCCCCCGGTGACAGAATAGCTCAAATTATACCATTACCAAGATTAGCCAGTGACGGAAAAGTCCACTGTGTAACTCGCAGTGCTGAAGGTTTTGGCTCTTCAGGTAACCCCGTTGTGAATTTGGCTCTGACAATAGATAGGAGGCCTCTAATTGAATTGATAATTAATGGCCAAACATTGAAGGGCCTTTTGGATACTGGGGCAGACACTTCCATTATATCCAAGGAGCATTGGCCTTCACAGTGGCCTGTGGCTACCGCTTACACCTCCTTGCAGGGTCTGGGAATATCCCAAAATCCTTCCAGGAGTACTATTGTGCTCCGCTGGAGAGACAATGAGGGCCATAGTGGGCAATTTCAACCTTATGTCCTCCCTGGAATCCCCATGAACCTCTGGGGACGAGATGTTCTGGTGGAGATGGGAGCTTCCTTAGTCACGGATAGTCCAGCTGGCCAAATGATGGTTAATCAGGGCTACGTGCCTGGACAAGGTTTGGGTAAACAACAGCAAGGGCCTCCCTCTTTTAATCTACAGGAAGTGACGAGGGAAGCAGGGGATAAACGAGGGCCTGGTTACCCTTTTTTGTAGGGGCCGCTGTGATTAGGCCTCCACCTATGCCCGTTTCTATCACTTGGAAATCTGACACACCTGTGTGGGTACCACAGTGGCCCCTGCCGAAAGAGAAGTTAGAGGCTGCAAGAATGTTAGTAGAAGAACAGCTACAGGTCGGACACATAGTCCCATCTACTCCCCCCTGGAATACTCCCATCTTTGTTATCAAAAAGAAGTCTGGAAAATGGAGACTATTACAGGACCTTAGGGCAGTGAATGCAACTATGGAGATTATGGGACCAGTGCAACCTGGTATTCCCTCTCCAGGTGCCATTCCGCTAGATCATTATATCTTGATCCTAGATCTTAAGGATTGTTTTTTCACTATTCCATTACATGATCAAGATTCCAAACGCTTTGCATTTTCTATCCCGGCCATTAATTCTGCTGCCCCACATGACAGATATCAATGGGTGTGCCTTCCTCAGTGTATGGCAAACAGTCCCACCATCTGTCAAATTTATGTCTCCAGAGCCATTGCTCCTGTTAGAGTCAAACATTTGCAAGTGCATGTATATCATTATATGGATGATTTGTTTCTGGCAGCTCCCACGTCTGACCTGCTGTATGCCTGTTTCCAGGACCTGGAGAATCATTTACTGACATCAGGTCTAAAGATTGCTCCTGAGAAGTTACAAATGGCTGAGCCTTTTCAGTATTTAGGATACCATTTGAGTAAAGGTAGTTATGCTCCAGCAGTACCAAAATTGGCAGTAGCTCACCTTCGCACCTTGCATGATTTCCAACGCCTATGCGGCAATCTAGCATGGATACGTTCTTCACTCTCTATTACATCAGGAGAGCTGAAGCCTCTTTTCGACATGCTGAAAGGAGAAGCAGACCCTGCTTCTCCTAGAGTCATTACGAAGGAAGCTCGTGAAGCGGTTACCAGAGTCGAAAAGGCTCTAGCCCAGGTGACCTTAAATAGATTGTCTGTCTCTCGCCCTTTTGATGTCTTGATATTTTGTAGTAACCTTACTCCCACAGCACTTTTATGGCAAGATGGTCCCGTTTACTGGATCCATCTTAACATCTGTCCAAAACGAGTCTTAGAGCCTTATTTTCATTCGGTTGCCAGAATTGTATAAACGGCTCGACTCTAGCCTACATCTTTCAGGTACTCACCCACGAGCGGTGATTCTCCCTTATAACAAAGAACAAATTTAGTGGTTAATACGCCACAATGAAACATGGAGTATCCTTTATTTTACCACTTCAGTACCTTTTGATTCGCATTATCCCAGCAACCCTTTATGTAAATTTTTACAAAATCATCCAGTCTGTTTCCCCAGGATCCTCGTTACTGAACCTATTGCAGGGGCGCGGACAGTGTTTACAGATGGCTCCAGTAATGGTACAGCCTCCTTTGTCTCTGAAGGGGATCGGAAGGTGGTCTCGGTGCCCAGTGGTTCGGCCGAAGTCGTTGAGGTGACTGCCGTCCTCTCGGCTCTTGAGACCTACTCACAAGAACCTATCAATTTTTATTCTGACAGCAAATATTTGGTACATGCTTTAAATGTTTTGGAAACCGTTGCTCATATTTCTGTTCACAGCTCCATTGCACCCCTCTTTCATCAGTTGCAAACACTGATTTGTAAGAGAACTCATCACCTTTTTGTGGGTCACATCAGAGGTCATCTTCCATTGCCAGGACCTTTAGTGGCTGGCAATGCCGCAGCTGACTCTCTTACTAGGGGACATCTAATTTCTCCAGCACTTCAGAGTGCTATGGAAGAACATGCAGTCTTGCACACCAACGCCACATCACTTAAAGGTCGTTACGGGTTGACTCGTCGTCAAGCTCGTGACATTGTTCGTACTTGTCAGAAGTGTGCACCTTTTGCTCCAGCAGCTGTGCCTCCCCCAGCTGTGCCTCCCCCAGCTGTGCCTCCCCCACGATGCTGCAAGTGAGTTAACCCCCGGGCCATCCTCCCTAACCATATTTGGCAAACCGATGTGACTCATGTACCCTCTTTTGGATGACAGAGTCTGGTCCATGTCTCCGTTGACACATTCTCTGGTTTTCTTTCGCCTCCCCACATTGCGGTGAAAAGACTTCTGATGTCCGCTCACATTTGCTACATGCATTTGCGGTAATGGGCCGCCCACATGTCATTAAAACAGATAATGGTCCTGTTTATACCAGTAAGGCTTTTGCCTCCTTTTGTGCGGTCCATCCCATTGTGCACAAAACAGAAATTCCATACAATCCGCAGGGGCAGGGTATAGTTGAACATCCTCATGGTTCTCTGAAAACTATGCTTTTAAAACAAACTGAGGGAGAACACTCCCCCAGGGACCATTTGACTACAGCTCTCTTTACCCTTAATTTTTTAATTTTTTTTTTAATAGAGGCATTTTTTTTATTTATTTATTTGTTTGTTTGTTTATACAAGCACTGGGTACAGTCAGAAGCACGGGAGGGTGAGAGAATTCACCAGAGCCAGAGCAGGGAGCAGAGCAGGCAGAAGGACCGAAGTACACTGCTGAGGGGAGCAGCGGGCGGCAGGAGAGGTCTGCGCGCCATGTGGGACCCTCCTCCGGTGGCCGGGGAGCAGCCGGGGATCGAACCAGCGCCGCAGAGGCCGCGGGCAGCTTCGCAACCCAGCGCTCAACCGCTGCGCCACTGGGGAGGCCCCTTTACCCTTAATTTTTTGACCCTAGATATTCAGGGGCGGTCAGCTGCTGATCGGCCCTGGTCGCCAGACCCTCGGCAGGTCACGATGCTGCAAGCGAGATGGAAGGACCCAGTTAATAATGAGTGGCAACCACCCGCGCCAGTATTAATACAGCTGCCAGGCAGCATTTGTCTTTTCCCACAGGATGCAGAAGCACCCCGATGGGTTCCTGCTCGATTGGTTCGGTTTGTCAATATACCTGACCCTGCTAACATTGATGACACAAGCATCCCAGATGTTAGTACGATGGGCGATTGTGCATCAGCTGCCGCGTTTGCTCCTCATTGATCATCATGATTCCACTTTTCCGCAAGTATTTGCCACTAATCTTACTATTGGTCTGGCTTCCAAGCCATTGGATAGTGCCCTATTGGGCCAGGGTGAGGTGAAATTATTTAATGGCATTTATTCTGTAAACATTAGTTCTACCATTGAATAATTTGTTAGTATTCGGAATAATAGATTATAGAGTTTGTCTGCTGCTGTCTGTCTGTCCCCTCCTTTCTTTTTTGTCCTCCCCAATAATGCAGGAGTTGCCACTGGGTTGAGCTGTTCAGCGGAGACTTGCCCCCTCTCTGCCTCCTGGGCCCAGAGTGCGGAGAGAGCGATGATCGTTGTCTACCTTCTATTTTAGTCATGCCTGTGGATGTTTCTGCACACCTTTCCCCTGTCCTACCTAGGAGGAGACGTGATTTTAGCATCACTGCAGCTACTGTTGCCGTTTCAATAGCAGAGGACGCGGCTGCGGCTGCTGCCGCTGTTGCTGTCACTTAAGCTGCTGTAAATACGGACACTATGGACAATTTAGCTGCCGGGGTTGCTTCTGCACTGTCAATACAGTAATATATGAATGGACATTTGCAGAATGGACTTTTTATGCTTAGTCAGCAGTTAGCTCATGTAAGAAGAGATAGACACACTTTTGTTAACCACTCACATGCATTGTGACTTTTTGTACAGTTTTATTTGTGTAATTCCTGTTATGGTGAAAAATATGTTTATGGAAGAAAATAGGTTAAATAGTGTAATCAGAGGACCTTAGAACCACCAGCTCCTGAACCTGACCTCTGAATTGGCGAGACAGCTCATAACTGTTAACAACACTTGGGTTACCCTGTTTCGAGTAAGGGTCTCATTGTCTGGTTTAGAGGGCTCCTCCCAGAGTTTCTGTTTGTGCATTCGGCATATGGTTTCTCCGTCGGCTACGGAAGCGAAACAAAAAACGTGCTATTGTGGTCCGGCAAGTACTTGGCGCCATGGTACTTGACCAGGACTCCCCAGTAGCATCCGGATGGGTCAACTTAGCCCTAGAGAACCTGTGAGCCAAAGACGGGTAAGAGCATAGGCCGTCCAGACCAACCTAAGACAGCGGTCCAGACCAAGTGCGCCGGATTAGCAAAGACAGGTAAGGCTGGTTACGGGATATGCCAACCTAAGACAGGCCATGTATCTCATTTAAAAGAAAAAAGGGATGATGTCCGGAGCAGCATGGAGCATGTGCCGTGTTGCGCATGCTCGCAAATGTCCGGAGCAGCATGGAGCATGTGCCGTGTCGCGCATGCTCGCAAGTTAGGTTTCGATTCCTGTTTCGCCTTCGGAGAAACCACTGCGTTTCCAGAAAATCACGTGGGACTGAGAGGTACGAGGGGAGGAGCGAGGGGGGATAAGAAGGAAACCACGGGAGAGACTGGAGAGACTGCGCAGAGGATAAGGAGAGAGACTGCGTAGAGGATAAGGAGGGAGACTGCGTGGAGGATAAGGAGCGAGACTGCGTAGAGGATAAGGAGAGAGACTGTGTAGAGGAGAAGGAGATTGTGGAAAGGATACCGTGTAGAGACTTTGAGAGAGGATACTGAGAAACGTACTGAGAGAGGAGCATAGAGAAAGCCAGGGAAGGTAGTAGGACAGGGAAAGGAAAAAACATGTAAAAGTAGGAAAAGAAAAAAGGAAAAATAAAGACGCAAACGATAGCGTCAATTTCTCAAGCCCCTCATTTCAATCCTCAGCCCTTCTCTTTCCGTGCCTCCGAATCCCGCGGGTCGGGACAACCTGTAAGCCAGGGACAAGCGGCGACCGCAGGCTCTTCCAAAACTGCAGGCACACAGGCCGGCTCGGAAAGCCCCGGGCAAGCCAGCACCACTCAAAGGGGAAGAGTCCGCACCTGGCCCAGCAGGGCTGATGAGCCCCAGGCTCCGCCCCTGGCCGGAGCCTGACCCCGCCCACCCGACTCTGGCTGCGCACAGGTGCACTTCCTAGGGCAGCCGCTAGGGGGGGCTGGAGAGGGGGTTCGGGAAGCCTCAGCCCCCTCGGGTCTGGGGCCACCTCTGCACCCATGGGGGTACGGGATTGTCTTCCCCCATGGGGGAACAGGGCCCTCTTCCCCTTCGCGGAAGCCCAAATCTTCCTCTCGGCACACGCCTGCACCCTCCTTTCGCACTCACAGCCCCAATGTCGGGGCCGTGCGCCCGCAGACGCCCTAGAATGAGGGCCGGGGTCCCTGTCAGGGGAGGGCACCCCCTGTAAGCCAGGGACAAGCGGAAACCGCGGCCTCTTCCAAAACTGCAGATACACAGCCGGCGCGGAAAGCCCCGGTAAAGCCAGCACCACTCAAAGGGGAGGAGTCCGCAACTGGCCCAGCAGCGCTGATGAGCCCCAGGCTCGGCCCCTGGCCGGAGACTGAACCCGCTCACCCGACTCTGCCTGTGCACTGTTGCACTTCCTAGGGCCGCCACTAGGGGGCGCTGGTGAGGGGGTTCTGGGACACTCCGCACCCACCGGGCTAGGTCCACCTCTGCACCCATGGGGGTACGTAACTTTCCTCCCCCATGGGGGAACAGGGCTCTCTTCCCCTCGGTGGAATCCCAAATATTCCTCCCGGGGCACGCCTGTACCCTGTACAGGCACCTGTACAGGCGCCTGTACAGCACCCTGTACTCTTCACCCATGGGGGTACGGGATTGTCTTCCCCCATCGGGTAACGGGGCCCACTTCCCCTTCGAGGAATGCCAATCTTCCTCCAGGCACACACCTGCAACCTCCTCTCGCACTCACAGCCCCAGTGGCGGGGCCGTGCGCTCGCAGAGGCCCTGGACGGAGGCCCAGGGTCCCTGTCACGGTAGGGCACCCCCTGTAAGCCAGGGACAAGCGGCGAACGCGGCCTCTTCCAAAACTGCAGGCACACAGGCCGGCGCGGAACGCCCTGTGCAAGCCAGCACCACTCAAAGGGGAAGAGTCCGCACCTGGCCCAGCAGCGCTGATGAGCCCAAGGCTCCGCCCCTGGCCTGAGCCTAATCTCGCCCACTGGACTCTGGCTGCGCACAGGTGCACTTCCTAGGGCCGCAGCTAGGGGACGCTGGTGAGGGGGTTCGGGGACCCTCTGCACCTACCGAGCTGGGGCCACCACTGCACCCATGGGGGTATGGAACTTTCCTCCCCCATGGGGGAACGGGGCCCTCTTCCCCTTCGCTGTAGCCCAAAACTTCCTCCCGGGGCACGCCTGCACCCTCCTCTCGCACTCACAGCTCCAGTGGCGGGGCCGTGCGCCCGCAGACGCCCTAGACTTAGGGCCGGGGTCCCTGTCTGTGCAGGGCACGCCCTATAAGCCAAGGACAAGCGGCGACCGCGGCCTCTTCCAAAACTGCAGGCACACAGGCCGGCGCGGAAAGCTCCGGGCAAGCCTGCACCACTCAAAGGGGAAGAGTCCGCACCTGGCCCAGCAGCGCTGATGAACCCCAGGCTCCGCCCCTGGCCGGAACCTGACCCTGCACACCCGACTCTGGCTGAGCACAGGTGCACTTCCTAGGGCCGCGGCTAGGGGGCGCTAGTGAGGGTCTTCGGGGACCCTCAGCCCCCACGGGGCTGGGGCCACCTCTCCCCTCATGGGGGTAGGGATTGTCTACCCCCATGGGGGAACGGGGCCCTTTTCCTAACGGGGGAAGCCCAAATATTCCTCCCGGGGCACGCCTGCACCCTCCTCTCGCATTCACAGCCCCAGCGGTGAGGCCGTGCGCCCGCAGACGCGCAAGACGGAGGGCCGGGGTCCCTGTCAGGGGTGGGCAACCCCTGTAAGCCAGGGACAAATTGCGACCGCCGCCTCTTCCGAAACTGCAGGCACATAGGCCTGCGCGGAAATCCCCGGGCAAGCCAGCACCACTCAAAGGGGAAGAGTCTGCACCTGGCCCAGCAGCGCTGATGAGACCCAGGCTCCGCTCCTGGCTGGAGCCTAATCCCGCCCACCTGACTCTGGCTGCGCACAGGTGCACTCCCTAGGGCCGCTGCTAGGGGGCGCTGGTGAGGGTGTTCGGGGACCCTCTGCCCCCACAAGTCTGGGGCCACCTCTTCACCCACGGGGGTATGGGAATGTCTTCCCCCATCGGGTAACGGGGCCCTCTTCCCCTTCGAGGAATCCCAAATCTTCCTCCAGGCACACGCCTGCAAGCTCCTCTCGCATTCACAGCCCCAGCAGCGGGGCCGAGCGCCCACAGAGGCCCTGGACAGAGGGCCGTGGTCCCTATAACGGGAGGGCACCCCCTGTAAGCCAGGGACAAGCGGCAACCAGGGCCTCTTCCAAAACTGCAGGCACACAGGCCGGCGCGGAGAGCCCCGGGCAAGCCAGCACCATTAAAAGGGGAAAAGACCGCACCTGGCCCAGCAGCGCTGATTAGCCCCAGGCTGCGCCCCTGGCCAGAGCCTGATCCCGCCCACCCGACTCTGGCTGCGCACAGGTGCACTTCCTAGGGCCGCCGCTAGGGGGCGCTGGTGAGGGGTCGGGGACCCTCAGCCCCCACGGGTCTGGGGCCACCTCTGCACCCATGGGGGTATGGAACTTTCCTCCCCCATGGGGGAACGGGGCTGTCTTCCACTTGGGAGAAGCCCAAATCATCCTCTGGGGCAGGCCTGCACCCTCCTCTCGCACTCACAGCCCCAGCCTCGGGGCCATGTGCCTACAGACGCCCTAGACGGAGGGCCTTGGTCCCTGTCAGGGGAGGGCACCCCTGTAAGCCAGTGACAAGAGGCGACCGCGGCCTCTTCCAAAACTGCAGGCACACAGGCCGGCGCGGAAAGCCCTGGGCAAGCCAGCACCACCCAAAGGGGAAGAGTCCGCACCTGGCCCAGCAGCGCTGATGAGCCCCAGGCTCCGCCCCTGGCCTTTTTATTATTATTATTTTTTTAATAGAGGCATGTTTTATGTATTTATTTGTTTGTTTGTTTGTTTGTTTTGTTTTGTTTCTACATGCACTGGGTACAGTCAGAAGTGCGGGAGGGTGAGATAATTAACCAGAGCCAGAGCCGGGAGCAGAGCAGGCAGAAGGACCGAAGTACACTGCTGAGGGGAGCAGCGGGCAGCAGGAGAGGTCTGCCACCATGTGGGACCCTCCTCCAGTGGCCGGGTGCAGCCAGGGATCGAACCTGTGCCACAGAGGCCGCGGGCAGCTTCAAAACCCAGTGCTCAACCGCTGCGCCACCGGGGAGGCCCAAGAAAAATCTCATAGTTTTGAGGACAATAATACAAATTAATTACACACATAAAATGAACTTGTAATTACTGAGCATAACCAATGAAAATTCAACATAAAAACTGCTGTTGTGCATGTACAGAAGAAAACAAAAAGAAAAGAGAAAACACTAGATAAATGACTGATTGATGATAGAGGGATGGATGTATAGATCAATCAATCGATCGATCGTGGGCCAATTGATAAACAAAGACAAGAGATATAGATGAATGTGGTAAAGTTTCTAAACAAAAGGTTTAGAAAGAATCTTCTAAAATTCTAGAGATCTTTCAGAAAATTTTGATCTCTTGTAGAGAAACACATAAAGTCACACCTTCTTGTTGATATTAGATGCAGGACTCCCTCGTGGCGCAAGGGCATAAGACACAACCTATGAAGCTATCCGCTGTCATGCATCACAAGTTCGATCTCTGGATAGGGAGCTTCCCATATGGTTTAGCAGACCTCTCCTGTCTCTCTGCTGCTCCCCTCAGCAATGTATTTCATTAGTCTGACTGTTCTGTTCTCCACTCTGTCTCTGGTGAATCCTCTCACCCCTTGAGCTTCTGGCATGTACCCCAGCTCTTATGGACATGTTTCATTTTGTGGCTTCTATAGGAATTCTTTGTGAAAGTTGAATTTGACCTGAAGCAAGAAAAAAGAACCTGCTGCTTTGTTTGTGGGGTTCCAGAGACATCCAAAGAGGGTGAGGAAGCTTGCCTCCATTGGCAGGACTCGACAACTGGGGGAAAAAAAAAAGTTCTGGTAACCTGGAGAATAGGAAACTCCAGGTGGAAACCAACTTTGTTTCTGAAGCCTACACGGACTAGATGTCAAGAGTTCACTCTGATCTTATATGGAGTTTGCCAGCAAAGTTAGCTGGAATTGCTGTTTGGTTACTCTGCCTTGTGATTTTATGCAAAAATAAGTAAATTGGTCTGAGAGTATATTCAGATTGCAAATATTTTGCTGTACTATTGTATAAAATTGGGTCAAGGTGGAGAAAACTTGTTCTTAGAAAAGTTAAACCGGACCTCCCTGGTGGTGCAGGGTGTTAAAGACAGCATTATCGAACTATTGCCAGCCACTGAAGCATGAGTTCGATCCCCGGCTGGCCAGGGAGCTACACACATGGCACTGCAAACCTCTTCTGCCTTGCCTGCTGCTCCCCTCAGCAGTGTATTTCAGTAGATCTTCCTGTTCTGCTCCCCACTCTCTCTGGTGAATCTTCTCACCCCCACCCCCATGGACTGAGTAATTTCCAGGAATGAAGGACTATCATACTAGACACGTACGGACAACACTGGCAGCTGATTGTTATTCTCCAGCACATACTAAAATCCTGAGATCGGGGTTTAAAATACAAAAAATAGTGGGTGTCTAGAAGAAAACGTGTGCCTATCGGTACTTATATACAACATTTTATTTACTTTTAAATTCTTGAATTGCAACTGCTTTGGTCTAACAACTGTTGAGCAACATCTCATCCCTACTTCCTCAGGGCAGTGGAGCAGCATTTTATGACAGCAACACCAAGCCCTAGGCCCCTGGTCATAGATTACTGTCCATCGCAAGGGCCAACTTGGCTGGGACCTTAAAACACTGAACATGGGGTCCCCCCTGGAGGTGCAAGGGCTTAAGGCACAACCTATGAAGCTGTCTGCAGCCACCGCAGCAGGAGCTGGATCCCCCGGTCGGCCAGGGAGCTTCCTACATGGTGCAGCAGACCTCTCCTGACTCACCCACTGTTCCCCTCAGTGGTGTACTCCGGTCAATCTGCATGTTCTGTTCCCCACTCTGTCTCTGGTAAATCCACTCTCTCTCACACACACACACCCACACTTCTGGCCGTTATTCCAGCTCTTGTATGCATAAATAAATAAATATTAAAAAAAAACACTGAACATGGGGGAGAGGGTATGTTACTGTTTCATTACCTACAGGACCACTTTGGATTCCAGCAGAAAAGGACCCATCTTATTCCAGAGCTCCGGTCATTAGCCATCTAGCTGGCACCTGGGATGCCACCTATGTAGGCCGCTAGGAGAAAAGAGGACCCTTCCCACTGACTGTGCTGTTCTCCGGAACCTCAGATCAAGACTCGATGCCCTTCAGGCTGCTGTACGCTGACATGATGGACATCAACAAGCCCCCTAGACACCACCAACTCTGTTGTGTTTTGTTGTGACACTGTTCTACCAAACTCCTATTCTGATATCACGGACCTTAGAGACAAACTATAAGGACAACAGAAGGTAAAATTGTCAAGAGATCAGCTAAAAACTGTACAGACCCAACTGTCTTAGCCCTGTGACTGGACCTGTACATCCATCTGTGTAACTCCATTTGTATATAATCAGACTCAGGCTACATGGAAACATATTAAGCTACAATTTCAAGGAAATGTAAATATGTCTGAGCAAATGCAACACTTGCAACAAAATACACAGGGGACATTTGTTAAATGCTTATCAGCAGTAGGAGGGAAATATGTTGTAAATTTAATGATGGGGTTTAGCCAATTTAAATAAACTGAACTATGTAAAAGCTTTGGGAATTATCTTCATGTTAATTGCACTAATCCTTATTTTTGCATATCTGTTACTTTAAATCCTCTTCTACAAAAGTAAAGGAAGAAGCATGTGAGAGTGAAAACAACTGAATGTTGCTGACATAGTCATTGTCAAGGCTACACTAAAAAACAAAACAAAAAAAGGGGACCTCCTTGCTGGTGCAAGGGGTTGAGACGCAACCTATGAAGCTGTCCAATGCCAGTGAACACGAGTTTGATCTCCACCCAGGGGGTTACCCACATGGCACAGCAGACCTCTCCAGACACCCCGCTGCTCCCCTCAGCAGTGTATTTCCATTAGTCCACCTGTTCTGTTCTCCACTCTGGTGAATTGTCTCATTCCCCCACACATCTGGCCTGTACCCCAGTTCTTGAATGCAGAAATAAATAAATCTTTTTTTTTAAAAAAAGTGGGGGAGATGTGGAGACCTCTATGGCATAAAGTGTTGAGGCAAGGAAACTATCACGGTCATGGCTGAAAGACTGGGCATGGCTAAAAGATGGATCAGCCCAGGTCAGAAGATTGGCCCTCCTGCAGATCACAGATCAGGATGTTGTGTCAGCGAAACCAGGCCTGTGAGAGAAACTAGATTAGAAGATAGAACAGAATAATCTGATACCGCAGAACCTTGGCTGTGCATGTGTGCCAGAATAATGCTGAATACTAAGGAACAAAAGTATAATCCACCGTTTTGTAACTAACCTAGGAGGTGGTCTGTCTCCATAAATCTGAGTTGTTCTGGGTGCTCCGGACAACTGAGCCAGAATGAGAAGACTTGCGTCCCCTGTGTATGTTTTCTTCTCCCTGTTGTTTGCTTTCTATTTAGTTCTATGCATTGAGACGCTGTGCCATTGGTGTTGGCGAGCATCTCTTTGGAGTGCTCCTCTAGGGGTGTCGGAAACTGTTCACCAGACTGAGACTCTGGAGACCTGCACACAGCCCCGGGCTGGCCGGTAAGCATGCTCAGAAAAGCGGCGTGCTGGAAAAGCAAATGCAGATCGGGATCGCTCGGAAAAGCGGCGCGCTTGAAAAGCAAACGTGGATCAGGATCAGTTAGTTGGTGATTTTGTTCTGGTCATGAGGGGGCACCAGAGACCTGTCCTTGCTGACCTTTGCTTTTTCCCAGTGGTTCTCGGCTGGCCTTAGGCTATTTGTAGGTCTCCATGGAGTCCTAGTCTTCCTCTGATGGCGCCCGGAGCCACTCGATCACCTCTGTGGTGATTTCATCACCGTTCTCCACAGTTCCCATTTGTAGGGTGCGGTGCCTGAAATTGTTCCTCTCTACTCAGTGTCCCACTTGATCTGTAGTTTGTTTTTGCTGGGTTTTTTTTTTCCTTCTTTCCTTTGGTCAGAGAGTGCCTACTCAGTGGGTGGAGGAGGTAGCAGGGTTCTGACTCTTTCCCTTTTTTAAAAAAAAGTAATAATAAAACTTCTCCTTGGCAGAGACTAAAAGTCTCTGTCTTGTGGGGAAACTCACTGTGTATGTGAAAGGGGGAATCTGGTGAAACTTTTCTCAGACGTGACCCAAGAACTCCAACTGTGACCCCAACACCTCTACAAAATATCACTCCTCACCAATGTCAATGTTATAAAAACAAGCAAAGTCAGAGAAACAGTCAGCAAGAGGCACATCAAAGAGAACTGGCTGTAACTGAATGAGGCAATTTGGATTATGGAACATAAAATGTACATTAGGAAAATCTAATGAAATTAAGCACGGAGTTTGGTAATTGTGTCAATATTGCTTCATTAGCTGTAAAAAAAATACAAAAAAAATCATGTAAGATGTTAAAGTGGAAATGGTGTGGGATAAATAAGAACTGTACTATCTTTGCAACTTTTCTGTAAATTTAACAGTATTCATTAAATGTTATATATATTTTTAATGTTCTCAATACTAAATAGGTTGTAAAAGGAAAAAACAATCTACTTTCCTGTTTCCCCAGGTTTTGATATCCAGAGGCTGGAGAGAGGGATTCTGGGGAGCAAAGCTGGAAACCTCACACCCAGGGCATTCCCCCGAGTCTCCTCTCCTCTGAGCCCTGCTTCTCTGAATCCTCACAGAGCATCTCACCACCAGGATGCTGCCCGCCAGGACCCCCAACTCTTCCCATTTCAGAACCGGCCGTGTCCTTGCAGCTCCACCAGAATCGAAATATTCCACCAGAATCGGGAAACAGTCAGACAACCATTTTTATACCAGGGTTGCCCTGTAAGAGTTTGGCTCAGTAAAGAAAGGGGGAGCCAAGCTAAACTTTCTCAAAGGAAGGGAAAATTCATTGCACCCCCGGGCGAGCTTTGGGGTCCCAAGAAGGGGGGGGTCCCTGAAGTTGTGCCCGTTGTGGGGGGAGATGTCATTTTATAGGGTGAGGAGAGGTTAGGCAGGAAACCTGGGTTGGCGGGGCGGGGGGAACAGGTTTAGGGGGAACAAAGTTTTTTTTGTTTTTTTCATGGAGCCGAATTGTTTTTTCCTGATTATGGCTTCAGTTTCGGTTTGATGGAATCAGGGATACTGGTGTCAGGACCATCTTGTTGTTTGTATGTGGGCTTCCTCATTCCTGGTCCCTGCATCAACCTTTCATACCAGCCTTTTGTTGAAAAGGGCCAATGGTTCTTTCTTTGGCTACTTTCTGCTGGACAGCGGCGAAGACCAGGGTGGGGGCTCAGGGCTGGTTATGAGATAGTCTTTGCAGGGACTCTAGGATATGGGTGGAGAAGGAGTTGGTTAAAGGTGGTATGGGACAGATCTTGGATCTGGTGTTGGATGAAACAGAGTAAGCATGGTGCAAAAAAAAAAAAAATTAGGAGATTAGGATAAGAGGCCCTATGAGTGGTAATACTTTGCCCGAGGCTGTGTTGATCTGAAATTGCCAGGCATAGACAGAAGAAAGGGAAGTGGCTTGAAGAGATGGGATTAGAAACAGAGGAAGGAGAGGAGCCTCCCAGGTGGTGCAGCGGTGGACGATTGAGCGCTGGATTGCCAAGCTGCCCGCAGCCTCTACAGCACCGGTTCAATTCCTGGCCTCAAGGCGAGGGTCCCACAAGGCGGGCAGACCTCTCCTGCCGCCCACTGCTCCCCTCAGCAATGTGTTTCGTCAAGTCTGCCTGTTCAGCTTTTCGCTTTGTCTCTGGTGAGTTCTCTCACCCTCCTGTGCTTCTGACTGTACCCAGTGCTTGCATAAATAAATCTTAAAAAAAACAGAGGAAGGTGAATCAGAGGGCCTCTACTTTATAGGCTGAGTGGGATGTGGACCAGGGGCGCAGTGATGTGTACCCGAGTTGGGCCCATGTGCTCGCATACATACTGCTTGTCCACAGGGACCGGTTTGACCCTGCAAAGCTGATGCCAGGACGTGTTGCCCAAGACCTTGACAGCCGTTGGTGTAGTCGGGATGATCATGTGTGGACCCATCCACTTTGGCAGAAGTTGTTTTGGAGAGATGGCTATCGGAAGAACCTGGTCTCCAGGGCACAGCAGGTTGACAGGTGCATCAGGGGACAGAAGCACAGGTTGTGGCAGACAACAGTCTGCGTATTCTTGGAGCAGCTGTCTGAGCAAAGAGAAATATGAAAATATCCAGCCAATGTGTCAGTTGGACGGGGAGTTAATGGTTAGTAAGAAGAGGTCTGCCATACATCCGTTCAAGGCGGGGTCAGGAACAAGGGGCCACAGGGAGTGGCTCGGAGGTGCTCTAAAGCCAGTGTGAGCAGCTCTACCCAGGATTTACGCAGCTCAGTGGAGAGTTTGGTTAGGTGATCTCTGGTAAGACCATTCACCCGATCTACCTTACCAGAGGATTGCGGTCCAGAGGGAATGTGTAGTTTCCATGTGATGCCCAGGGAGGAGACCTGTGGAGTAATCTTTGAGATAAAGGCGAGTCCATTGTCCAACTGGTGATGGTGTCCACCATAGTAAGAAGTGGGTGTTATCTGCGTTAGGGAGTGGGACACCCTTGAGGCCTGGCATGATTGAGAGTTGAGGATTGGGAGAGGGAGATGAGATAAGAGGGTCTTTGACAAAGAGAGTAGAATCTAACAGACAAGAAGGTGATGGAGGGGAGAGAGCCTGTTGAATGAGCAGGTCCTGGAGCCTAGGTGGAGAACTAACATTTACAGGTTGGCCCAGTGTGGGTTTTAAGGCCTGTCTAGCGAGACAAGCAGCTGCCACAAGTGCACGCAGGCAGGGCTGCCATCCTCTTACAGTGGGATCCATTTTTTTAGAGAAATAAGCAACTGTTTGCTGGACTGGCCCAGGTTGGTCCAGAATCCCTAGAGCAATGCCCTGTTGCTCATCTGTCCATAACAGGAATGGCTTTCCCGGGTCTGGGAGAGAGAAGGCTCATCTCAGAGAGCGTTGTATGGATAAAGCAGAAAAAACGGGGTGTAGAAACAAAGAAAAGCTTAATCATGATCACTGGGCCTACTAGGGGCAGCATCCATGGCAGTAAAGGAGAGCTTGTCCACGTTTGGTTGTACTGGCCCCAGCTTCGGCTGACAAAGTTTCGATCAGAGGGGGCTTTGCTGGTCAGATGAGCAAGCCCATGAATGTGTTGAAAGAGGGGGAGACACCTGAGTACACACAGATTCTCACCAAAATCTCCCTCTCAGACATTCAACACTTTATTTTGCTTTCTTTCTTATGCCATTTCATTTTACTCATCCTGCTTTACATTATCTTAAGGCTCTTCAGAATATCCCTCTTCCATACATTTCTTTTTTCAAACACACATACCTCACCTCACTTGCATTTACCAGACTTAGCTAAACCTTAGTTTTAGAAGAGAATTGAACATCATCTAAACAATGATGAAAAAGCACAAATTTAAGGTAGATAGCCCCTGTAGCTTTTCGTTCCTGTACCCAGTGATTTAATTGGCAGAGACCGGTGTCCCAAGCGTGCATCTGTTGGGTGATATTAATGTTTCCAATTTGGCTAAGGTCACATTGTGGGGTTTGAATCCAGGGAGGAGGAGGGGTGGGTGGCCATCTGGAGAGGATTTTTAAAAGGAGAAATTCCAGCTGGGCTGACACTGTGTAAGAATCCCAAGCTGCAAAATCCCTCCTGCACGTACTACATGACAAGCTGCAGCTTCGGCCCAGGGGACACTGGACACCTAGGTGTGCTCGCTGGGGGACTGAGATTGATCATAGCCTAGGCTTCGAGGAGCAGGAAGATGTGCGGATTTTCCAGCTGAGCAGGTCGTGGTGGAGTAGGGCTGCTCTGTGAATAACCTCTGCCCACCTTGGAGAGTCCCATTTGGATTCTAATATACTGGTCCCCGAGTCTTTCTTAAGGGGAGCTAGAGAGCCTCTCTATCTGCTACTTGCAATCTGCACGTTTTACCACCTGGGGCCAAGCCTTTGCAAGAGCTCCTGCATCCTCTGCACCATCCGTGTGCCCAGGGGTGAGCAGCAGGTCTCTCCTACCAAGGGGGCAGAACCTAAGATGGGCGAGAGAGGTCCAGGGTTCCCCGCCTCTGGCCCTGGGACCACTGGAGGCTCTGCCCACACAGCCCCACACCCCTCTCCTGGTCCTGTACCTGCTCACCTCTCCCCAACCCTTCCACACCATACCCCTCACCCACTCTTCTCCCCTCCAGGTGCTTCACCAGTTTTGTTGCCCGCCTGGCCCTTCACCTGCTCTGCTCCAGGGACGTCTGTGCACCAGGGACATCTGTGCTGCCCAGACTTCTGTGCTGCAGTCCTGTGAGTCTCATGCTGCTCCTGGCCCCTCTGACTGGGCCCAGCCCCTGGGCCTCTCCAGAGCCTCAACCTTCCCTGGTGTACTCCTGTTCCCCATGGCCACTGAGTGGTAGTGCTTTGGGGGTGGGTGTCTTCTGCCAGCTATGGCGCTATTTTCAATCTTTGTTGCTCTCCAGTTCCAATGCTGCACAGCAGCAACAAAATTCCAGGATAATTTCGAATACTCTATCTCTGGCCCTGATGATTGCTGAAGGGGCCACTGCACTGGAACGCCAGCCACGTCTTGGGGGAGGTCTTAGGGTGGTGCTGCAGGGCTGGGGAGCTGGACAGATTGTGTTGGCCCTGCTTTCCTGGTCCCTCTCCAGCTGGGGGCCTGTCTCAGTAGTGCTGCCGTGCTCCCCAGCGTCCTCCAGCTGGAGGACTGACACCGAGGTGCTGCTGTGCTCCCCGGCATCCTCCTGATGGGGTCTGGCCACAGAGGTGCTGGTGTCCCCCCAGGCGTCCTCCAGCTCTGGGCCTAGCATGGAGGGTCTGCCCTTTGGGGTGTCCTCTAGCAGGGGGCCTGGCCCTGTGGCAGTGGTGTGCTTCTGGGCGTCCTCCAGCTCAGGGACCTGGCGGAGATGACCCTGTTGCCCGGGGTGGCATCCTTTCCCCTCTTTTGGACTTCCAGCTTTCGCAGGATACCTGGCCTTCGGGCATTCCCCAAAACTTCAGGCTGCGGGAGGGGGGCGGGTGGGCATCCTTTCCGCTCTTTTGCACTGGGTGCTTTCCCAGGATAACTGGCTTGGTGTATTCCCCGAAACCTCGGGTCACCAGGCTCCCAGAAGTTAACGCACTCCGGCACCTGGAAAGTGACGCGCCTTGGCCGCTCCCCCCTCCTCCTCATAGTCCTCCTCCCCGCCTGCTTCCTGGAGCGGAGGATCAGGTAGGTGGTCATGACCTCATCCTACTTGTTAGCGTCAATGGCCTCCCGAATTTCCTGCCTCTGGTAGCCCAGGCGCTCCATACCTTTGGTTATGGCTGGGTCCTGGGGGCAGAGTGACAGCTCGCTGAAGGGCAGGAGTCCCTTGCTCGTTTCTGCTACCCAGGCATGCTGCTGGATGCTCTCCAGGGGGCAGAGCCTCCAGGGGTCCCGTGCCAGCATTTTGGCCAGCAGGTCCCCACCCTGGACCGTGAGGTAGGAGGGCAGGTGGACGTTCCCACCCAGGATGCGCTCCCTGATCGCCCTGAGGCTGGGACCCCTGAAGGGCAGTGTGCAGGTCACCATTTGGTAGGACATGATGCCCAGGCTCCACACATCCAACTTTGGGCCTTTATACCTCTGGCCAAGGTAGACCACGGGGTCCCTGTGTTCTGGGCGACAGCAGCATGTGCTCAGTGCCCGGTTGAAGCCCTGGACGCTGATTCCGAAGTCTGCCAGCCTGACTTTTCCCTCTCGGGTCAGCACTCACCAGCCCTGACTGTGCTCACTGCCCTTGCGCTACCTCCACTGACAACTGACTCTCCTACGATATTAATAAATATTACTAGTACTAATAGTACTCAAGTATTCACTAAACCTCACTAAATACTGACAATGCTAACTTAACTCAACCAGCAATACTATCTTCACTCTCTTTACTAGCAATACTAACTACACTACAAATACTATGGTATAAATTTCTATTTCCCTGTGTTTTCCTAATCTTAAAATCTGACTGTTTATTGTAAAAATTGCTAAGTTACTTTGGACTTCTAATAATCTATACAGGACACTTAATGGTTGAGAAAACTTCCAAATTGCTTATCGGGTCTCTGTAAAGTTTTGTTAAAACTACATAGCCTGCTAAAACTATAGAGTGAAAATTTCAGCTCTTGCGAGTTAAATTCCAAACCTAAGATTTATTTTTTTTTAAAGATTTATTTATTTATTTATACAAGCACTGGGTACAGTCAGAAGCACAGGAGGGTGAGAGATTTCACCAGAGCCAGAGGGGAGAGCAGATCAGGCAGACCAACCAAGTATACTGCTGAGGGGAGCAGCGGGTGGCAGGAGAGGTCTGAGCGCCATGTGGGACCCTCAAACGGCAGCCGGGAATCGAACCAGCCAGCCACGCAACCCAGTGCTCAACTGCTGTGCCACCGGGGAGGCCCCAAAATCAGATTTCTAGTGAGAGTCCAGGAATAAGCGAACTATAAAATAAGATCTTAATGTGTCTCTTCTCCTGTATATCTCATGGTATAAAAAAAAAAAGTTAAAGCCAACAAGTCACTCTTAAAAATATAAATTTGAGGGCCTCCCCTAGTGGCCCAGTCGTTTGAGCGTAGTGTTGTGAAGCTGTCCACAGCCTCTGCAGTGCCAGTTCGATCCCGGCTGGCTAACGAGGGTTCCACATGGCACTGCAGACCTCTCCTGTGGCGCCCGCTGCTCCCCTCAGCAGTGTAGTGGCAGGATAGGCACAGCACAGTGCAGGTTCTCTGATCTGGCAGACAGGGTAAAGGAGAGTCTTGGAGTCCTCAGTGGCTTTCTCAAGATTCTATTGAGCTTTACATGCATTGCAGCAACCAGGTACACGGCAGGCTGGGGTGCCAGGGGGCCAAGAGGCCGGCTGGCCTCCAAGCCCTAAGTCTTCACTCTGGGCTTCTCTGGCTTTTTTTCTCCCCTTCTCTCTCTCTCTGTCTCTTGTCTCTCTCCTCTCTCCTGCTTCTGCTTCTCTTGGTGACTATCTCTCAGGACTCCTCTCATGTCCCACAGAAGTAAAGAAGACAGTTTGCTACAATGTAACAACTGCAGGTGCCCCATCAGGCAGGGCAGTCCTGATGGTGGGAAGGCAGAAAAGCCTGAAAACCATTTGGTCTACAATCAGTCTGCCACTCTGTCTCTGGTGAATCCTCTCACCCTCCCTGGCAACTGGTCTGTACCCTGGTTCATGTATAAATAAATAGTAGGGCGGAGCAAAATGGCGGTGAGGAGACACTGTGAGTAAGATCTCCCATTTAAAAAAAAAAATAATAGGGAGGAAAAGTGGCGGGTCCCAATGAGAACTGGGGCACGGAAGATAAATGGACGACTCCAGCAAACTACCCGAAGCAGAAAGTTGCCATAAAAGAGGACTAGAAGGGAGGAAAGTGCAGAACCCTGCCCCCCCCACAAAGTCGGCACTCTCCAACCAACAGAAAGGAGGAAAAAAAACAAACTAAAACAAACAACAAGAACAAACTACGCAGCAAGTGGGACTGGGAGTGGAAAGGAAATACTTCAGCCACCACACCCCGTGAACGGGAGCTGTGGAGAACCCTGCAGGATTCACCACGGTGGTGAGCAAACAGCTCCAGGCGCCATTAGAGAACAACAAAGACTCTGGAGACCTGCACACAGCCCCGGGCTGGCCGGTAAGCATGCTCAGAAAAGCGGCGTGCTGGAAAAGCAAATGCAGATCGGGATCGCTCGGAAAAGCGGCGCGCTTGAAAAGCAAACGTGGATCAGGATCGCGGCTGCCCTGGTCCCCGCGCCTGCGACCTAGGCTTGCGGGGAGACACGCAGGGGCCCTCACTGAGGTGAAAGTCCCTCACTGAGTAATCAGAAACCAGGCGCCTGGACACGGGAGCAGGGTGCAAAAGACGCCATTCCTGGGGCCACTGAACTGGGCTACAGCCCACGTCCTGGACCTGAGGGCTTTGGAACTAAGACCCGGGGCAACGAAATTCGGGGCATGGGCCCTCCACGTCGGTGGGCACAAGGCAGACACAGCACCCCAAAGCCATTGAGGTTTTCCCTACCATTCCCACTCTGTTCCCTGTCCCACGGGGTTGAAAATCACAGCTCCCCAAGGGCTCTAGGAGAGATCTCTGGCGCCACCTAGTGACCAGAAAAAAAGTCACTAACACCTTTCTTCAGAAAAGACTGCTTGACCAGCAGAAGGCTCCTGGAGGAGCCCGTGGCCAGCTGGGGAGTTAGCCCACCCCGGCCCCTTCAGACCAGCAGTCTGAGCCCACAGGGTGAGCGGGCACCCACAGCCGGGGGCCTACGGGCATGCAGAAGAGTGTGCCTGAGACTGGACGCGCAGGGAGTGCGTCCCACATCCCCATTTTTGAACAGGGACATTTTCTTCAGTAAAGACTGCCTGCGAAGTCTCCCTCAGGAGCCAGAGGTGGTTGGGGAAGCTCGCCCCATGCCAGGCCCCTTCTGGCCTGCAGTCCCACCCAGAGGGGGCGCGGGAACCCACCGCCAGGGCAGACCCAGCGCACAGGGGAGTGTGTCCCCACATCGGCATTTTAGAACAGGCACCTCTCTTCAGTAAAGACTGCTTGA
>NW_023601962.1:2857233-2895729 GCF_014898055.3 Talpa occidentalis
TTGCTCCTGACAAGATTCAGCGTGACCGCCACTTAACTATTTGGGAAAAACTATTCATGATGCTTTTATCATGACTCAAATCTCCAAATCCGTCTTGATAAACTTTCCACGTTAAATGACTTTCAAAAATTGCTTGGAAATATTAACTGGATTCTTCCTTATCTTAAGATCTACTGGTGATTTACACCCTCTTTTGAAATTTTGCAAGGAGATCCTAATCCTAAATCCCCTTGGACTTTAATGGCCGAGGCCCTTTCAAAGCTACATCTGGTTGAACAGAGACTTTCTGAAGCTAAGGTCTCCCAAATTGACTATACGTCACCCTGGGACTTACTTGTCCTTAAAACTGAATTTGCTCCTACTGCCTGCCTATGGCAATCTGGTATTCTTGAATGGCTCTATTTGTCACACAACCAAAAAAAATGGTCACATCTTATGCCTCCATGTGTGCATTTTTAATTATGAAAGGTTTAACACGCTCCAAGAGATGTTTTGCCAAACTCCCACCTCTATTGTTATTCCATATACTAAACACAGTTTGAATTTCTACTTCAAAATGATGATGACTGGGGCATAGCATTACTTAATTTTCCTGGTCAGGTTTAAATTCCACCTGCCCCAGCACCCTATTTTAAAATTTGCGAGGGAAACTGCTTTTACTTTTCCAAGAATCGTTTCCTCGCAGCCTTTGCCCGGGGCTACTGTTGTTTTTAACTGATGGTTCCTCGTCTGGAATGTCGGCAGTTTATCATCCTAATCTGCCTCCTATACAACAATTTTCTAAAAACATCTCTCCCAACAGGCTGAAATCATCGCTGTGACACTTGCTTTCAAACATTATCGGTGTCCTCTAAATCTATACTCTGATTCTAAATATGTGGTTTCTTTGTTTCCGGCAAATTGAAACCACCTTAATATCTGGGTTATCTCACATCTCCTCCTTGCTGGCTCATTTACAAGCCCTGCTACGAGCCAGAACACATAAATTGTTTATTGGCCACATCAGAGGTCATTCTAACCTACCTGGACCTCTGTCCTTAGGTAAACCACATGGCGGACTTACTTACTAAGTCCCCAGCTGTTTTGACGGTGACTCAGGCTCAAGAGAGCCATGCCCTTCATCACCAAAATGCTAATGCTCTACGTCACGTTTCCAAATTACCAGAGAACAAGCCAGACAAATAGTTCGTGATGTCCCTCCTGTCCGGAAGTACATCATCCTCTCAAATTGGGAGTTAATCCCCGAGGTTTGAAACCTCAGGTCCTCTGGCAAATGGATGTAACTCATGTCCCCTCTTTTGGGAATCTGCTTTGTTCATGTAACCGTAGATACTTTCTCCCATGCCATTCACGCCACTGCTCGTACTGGCAAGCAGTCAAGGATGTTATTAAGCATCTTACTGCGTGCTTTGCTGTTTTGGGTAAGCCATTTAAAATAAAAACTGACAATGCTCCAGCATATACTTCAAAATCATTTCAATCATTTTGTGCCCAATGGCCTATTGCTCATGTTACTGGCATCCCATACAATCCTCAGGGACAAGGATAATAGAAAGAACTCATCAAACATTGAAACCCAAATTGACCGTCTGCAAAATGTTGCCCGTTTTTATTCCCCTCAACATCGTCCTTCAACATGGCCCTATTTTGTAATTAATCATCTTAACTCTGATGATAAAGGTATTACCCCTATGGTGCAGCATTGGGATACACTGATGTCTCCAATCTGCCTCAGGTTAAATGGAAAGACCTACTCACTGGTGCCTGGAAAGGCCCAGATTTGCTACTCGCCTCAGGGCGAGGTTATGCTTGCATTTTTCCTCAGGATGCCGACTCCCCTGTCTGGATCCCGGAACAGACTCATCCGCCACTGCACCGCCGGTCCCGACGTCCTCGAGCACGAGCCCAGATTCTCCGGCACCGATGGAAGATGGCACGCTTGACGAGGAAAATGTGTCATCTTCAGCTCCAGCGGGAAACTCCAGCTGCCTTCCGACATGGGATCACATAAAGGCCCTTACGACGATGGCTGAACATCTAGTTCAACAAAATAATGCTCCACGCACAGCCACATCAATCTTCCTGCTATCATTGCCATCTTGGCGACTCAATCCACGCCTGTACAGTCGGCCCACTTTTGGGCTTATGTACCGAGCCGCTTTTCTTCATCCCGTTCCCTGGACTGAAAATTCTGCCATAAAAGTTTACGTCAATGACACTAACCTCCTTGGTGGGTTAGCTGATTTTCACCCTGACATATGGTTTCTTCCCCTATTGATTATGAGGGTTTCTCTGATGACCCTCCACTCTGTGTCTTACTAACTCTGTATCCCTTCCCGGTTGTGTATGATGCTCATTATGTTTCCATGCTCACTGATGCACCACCTCGTACCCCTCCGGAGAACCACCGCACGGACAACAGAGACCGTGTTGTCTGGGGCCTGACGTTTATGGCTTTGGACCAACTGACGGCAGACAATGAAATCCGCACCTTCTCCTCATCATCCTTTACTCCCCCTTTTCCCAACTGTGTTCAAAAATACCGGGAATTGACCAATTCTGGGATTCCCTTATTTCTAACCAGTTTGTCTACATTGTGGTTTTTCTCAGGCAATGCCTATATCCCCTCTCAGGTCTCAGTTTACTGTGTATGATTTTTCATTTGCTGTTCCAGCCCTTCACTACAGAAGTTTTCTGTTGGATGGGTACCACCTATGTTGCTTTTCATCATCATAATAAGACTTATTTCCAGCCTGAACTTTTTCGCCTCTTGGGTGCTGTTGATGCAGTTCACTTCAAACAACCTGGATACAACACAACCAAAGTTCCTGTGCGTGCCTGTGTTGGATACCCCTTTGCTCTGCTCCAGGGAAATGCTTCATCCACACGTATCCAATCCCGCGAGAACTCTTTTTTTATCCAATGTTCGGGTTGTGTGGTTACTAATTGTATTACCCCCTCTCTTGCTCGTATATATCCTGTGGTGGTCTTGCTCAAAGACCCTCCAATGTTATGTTACCTGTTGATTTACATGATATGCCTTGGTATGATAATACGGCCATGCAAGTTTTAGATGAAGTACATGCTCTTTCTTCTTCCCAAACGTTTTATTGCAACCCTTATTCTAGGCATTGCCGCTCTGATTTCCTTAGTTACCTCTTTAGCTGCTTCCTCTGTTGCTTAAATTCAGGAAGCTAAGACAGCTTCTTTTGTAAATGACCTTACCAAAACGTGTCCATGGCGCTTGCAATACAGCGGGACATTGATTATAAAGTAGAAAGAAAGTTAAATGCTATGGAAGAAATTGTTATTGCTATTGGCAATGAGGTTCAACTTCTCAACACAACTATCTACTCGTTGCCATGTTCAGTTTCGTTTCATTTGTGTTACGCCTTTACATTATAACTCCTCCTTACATTGGAATCTTACCAAACATCACCTATTGGGCATCTGGCAAGACAATGACCTTTCTCATGACCTTTCGTCTCTCCAAGCTGAAATTTCTGCTATCAGTGTCTCATCTGCACACTTCACTCTCTTCCTTTGCTCATTCTCTAGTTTCCACTCTCCAATCTTTGACTCCTACTCACAGGTATCATCTCGTTCTCTCCTTTATTGTTCTTTCCCTACTCGTCCTGCTCCTTTGTTTACTCCTTCCCCTCTGTGCCCGCTTACTTCACAGGTCCATTCATTGTCTTCAACGTGATATGTACACCTTCCAGCTCATTCTAAAAACAAAGGGGGACCTGCTGCACCTCCCCCTGCAGTGGACCTTTAGGGTTAACCGGCCCTAGGTCCGGCTGGGCAACCAGCACGCAGGGGGAGAACAGCAAAACCCTACATACCTGCTGCACCTCCCCCCACAGTGATCTTTAGGAATGGCTTTCTCCACGGTCCCTAGGTCCGGCTGGGCAACCAGCAAGCAGGGGGAGAACAGCATAACACCCTGAAGCAAAGGAAGTTCAGCAGAAGTTCCCTGAAAAGGCAGAAGCTTATCAAAAGGTAAGACCACCAAGAACCACTACAAGAATGCTAAAAATCTTATCCTGTCTTTCTAGAACTACAAACTATAATCCCTTATTTGTCTTTCTAAACTTCCTTCTTTCTTCTATAATCGTCATTGATTGTTATGTAGATCACCTCCCTGATGGTGATAGACTGAGCCCATGAGCAAGCTAATTTCATTGATATTCATTCCTGTGCTTTTGGAAAACATATATATACTGGTCACAACTCAAAGAAAATTACACTCAGATTTTCACTCTTGAAGTGTGTCTGTTTGTCATTTCTTTCACGGACGCCCTGACCACCACGCATGCTTCTCTCAACACTGAGGTGGCCTCATCATCTACTGCTGAGCTGGTCCGCGGCACCCGGCCCTCCGTCTAGGACGTCTGCAGGTGCATGGCCCCGCCGCCACTGGGGCAGTGAGTGTGAGAGGAGGGTGGAGGCGTGCCCCGGGAGTAAGGTTTGGGCATCCCCCGAGGGGAAGAGGGCCACGATCGCCCATGGGGAGGAAAAGTTCCATACCCCCATGGGTGCAGAGGTGGCCCCAGCCCGGTGGGGGCTGCGGGTCCCCGAAACCCCCTCACCACACCAGCGCCCCATAGCGGCGGCCCTAGGAAGTGCACCTGTACACAGCCAGAGTCGAATAGACAGGGTCGGCTCCGACCAGGGGCGGAGAATGGGGCTCATCAGCACTGCTGGGCCAGGTGCGGACTCTTCCCCTTTGAGTAGTGCTGGCTTGCCCGGGGCTTTCCGTGCCGGCCTGTGTGCCTGCAGTTTTTGGAAGAGGCCGGGGTGGCCGCTTATCCCTGGCTTAGAGGGGGTGCCCTCCACTGACAGGGACCGCAGCCCTTCGTCCAGGCGTCTGCGGGCACACGACCCCCCCCCGCTGGGGCTGTGAGTGCGAGAGGAAAGTGCAGGTGTGCCCGGGGAGGAAGGTTTGGGGTTTCTGCGGAGGGGAAGAGGGCCCCTTTCCCCCATGGGTGAAAACAATCCCGTACCACCATGGGTGCAGAGGTGGCCCCAGACCCGTGGGGGCGAGGTCGACGAACCACCTCACCAGGGCCCCCTAGCGGCGGCCGTAGTAAGTGCACCTGTGCGCAGCCAGAGACGGGTGGGGGGGGTCAGGCTCCGGCCAGGGGCGGAGCCCAGGGCTCATCAGCGCTGCTGGCCAGGTGCAGAATCTTCCCTTTGAGTGTTCTTGTTTGCCCGGGACTTTCCGCGCCGGCCTGTGTGCCTGAATTTTGGAAGAGGCCGCGGTCGCCACTTGTCCCTGGCTTACAGGGGGTGCCCTCCCTGATTGGGACCCTGGCCCTCCGTCTAGGGCGTATTGGGCGCACGGCCCCGCAGCTGGGGCTCTGAGTGCGTGAGGAAGGTGCAGGCGGGCCCCGGAAGAAAATTTGGGCTTCCCCGAGGCAGAGAGCACCGTTCCCCCATGGGGGAGGAAAGTTCCGTACCCCCATGGGTGAAGATGTGGCCCAGCCCTGTGGGTGCTGAGGGTCCCCGAATCCCTCACCAGCAACCGATAATGGCGTCCCTAGGAAGTGCACCTATGAGCACTATGCGCAGAGTCGGGTGGGCGGGGTCAGGCTCCAGGGCCGGAGCCTGGGGCATCAGCGCTGCTGGGCCAGGTGCGGACTCTTCCCCTTCGAGTGGTGCTGGCTTGCTCGGGGCTTTTTTTCCGCGCCCAGCCTGTGTGCCTGACTTTAGGAAGAGGCGCGGTCGTCGCTTGTCCCTGGCTTCCAGGGGTGCCCTCACCTGACCAGGACCCCGGCTCTCCATCTAGGGCGTCTGTGGGGCAAGGCCCCGCGCTGCGGCTGTGAGTGCGAGAGGATGGTCCAGGCATGCCCCGGGAGGATGGTTTGGGCTTCCAGGAATGGGAAGAGGGCCCCGTTCCCCCATGGGGGAGGACAATCCCGTACCCTCATGGGTGAAGGGGTGGCCCCAGCCCGGTGGGGGCTGAGGGTCCCCGAACCCCCTCACCAGCGCCCCTAGCAGCAGCCCTAGAAGTGCACCTGTGCGCAGCCAGAGTCGGGTGGGCGGGGTCAGGCTCCGGCCAGGGGAGGAGCCTGGGGCTCATCAGCGCTGCTGGGCCAGGTGCGGATTCTTCCCCTTTGAATGGTGCAGGCTTGCCCGGGGCTTTTCCGCGCCGGCCTGTGTGCCTGCAGTTTGGAAGAGGCCGCGGTCGCCGCTTGTCCCTGGTTCCCTGCCCTCCCTGACCGGGACCCTGGCCCTCCTCTAGGGCGTCTGCGGCGCACGGCCCCGCCGCTGGGGCTGTGATGCGAGAGGAGGTGCAGGCGTGCCCCGGAGGAAGTTTGGGCTTCCGCGAAGGGAAGAGGGCCCCGTTCCCCATGGGGGAGGACAATTCCGTACCCCCATGGGTGCAGGGGTGGCCCCAGCCCGGTGGGGCTGAGGGTCCCGAAACCCCTCACCAGCGCCGTAAGGCGCCCTAGGAAGTGCACCTGTGCGCACCTAGCCAGAGTCGGGGGGGGGGGGGTCAGGCTCCAGGGCGGAGCCTGGGCTCATCAGCGCTGCTGGGGCAGGTGCGGACTCTTCCCCTTGAGTGTGCTGGCTTGCCGGGGCTTTTTTCCCCGCGCCGGCCTGTGTGCCTGCAGTTTGGAAGAGGCCGCGGTCGCCGCTTGTCCCTGGCTTCCAGGGGGTGCCCTCCCTGACCAGGACCCCGCTCTCCATCTAGGGCGTCTGCGGGGCACGGCCCCGCGCTGGGGCTGTGAGTGCGAGAGGAGGTGCAGCGTGCCCCGGGAGGAAGGTTTGGGCTTCCGGAAGGGAAGAGGGCCCCGTTCCCCCATGGGGAGGACAATCCCGTACCCCCATGGGTGCAGGGGTGGCCCCAGCCCGGTGGGGGCTGAGGGCCCCGAACCCCCCTCACCAGCGCCCCTAGCGGCGGCCCTAGGAAGTGCACCTGTGCGCAGCCAGAGTCGGGTGGGCGGGGTCAGGCTCCGGCCAAGGCGGAGCCTGGGGCTCATCAGAGCTGCTGGGCCAGGTGCGGACTCTTCCCCTTTGAGTGGTGCTGGCTTGCCCGGGGGCTTTTTCCGCGCCGGCCTGTGTGCCTGCAGTTTTGGAAGAGGCCTTGGTCGCCGCTTGTCCTTGCTTCCAGGGGTGCCCTCCTTGACCAGGACCCCGGCCCTCCGTCTAGGGCGTCTGCGCGGGCGCACGGCCCGCCGCTGGGGCTGTGAGTGCGAGAGGAGGGTGCAGGCGTGCCCCAGGAGGAAGTTTTGGCTTTTCCGCGAAGGGGAAGATGGCCCCGTTCCCCCATGGGGGAGGACAATACCGTACCCCCATTGGTGCAGGGGTGGCCCCAGCCCGGTGGGGGCTGAAGATCCCCGACCCCCTTCACCGGATCCCCCTAGCGGCGGCCTTAGGAAGTGCACCTGTGCCCAGCCAGAGTCGGGAGGGCGGGGACAGGCTCCGGCCAGGGGCGGAGCGTGGGGCTCATCAGCGCTGCTGGGCCAGTGCGAACTCTTCCCCTTTGAGTGGTGCTGCCTTGCCCGGGACTTTTTTCCGCGCCGGCCTGTGCCTGCAGTTTTGGAAGAGGCCATGGTCGTCGCTTGTCCCTGGCTTCCAGGGGGTGCACTCCCCTGACCGGGTCACCGGCCCTCCATCTAGGGCATCTGCGGCCCACGGCACCGCCGCTTGAGCTGTGAGTGCAAGAGGAGTGTGCAGGCGTGCCCCGGGAGGAAGGTTTGGGCTTCCGCGAAGGGGAAGAGGGCCCCGTTCCCCCATGGGGGAGGACAATCCCGTACCCCCATGGTTGCAGGGTGGCCACAGCCCGGTGGGGGCTGAGGGTCCCCGAACCCCCTCTCCAGCGCCCCGCAGCAGCGGCCCTAGGAAGTGCACCTGTGCAGAGCCAGAGTCAGGTGGTCGGGGTCAGGCTCTGACCAGTGGTGGATCCTGGGGCTCATCAGCGATGCTGGGCCAGGTGTGGACTCTTCCCTTTGAGTGGCGCTGGCTTGCCCGGGGCTTTTTTCCGCGCCGGCCTGTGTGCGTGCAGTTTTGGAAGAGGCCGCGGTCGCCGCTTGTCCCTGGCTTCCAGGGGGTGCCCTGCCCTACCGGGACCCTGGCCCTCCGTCTAGGGTGTCTGCGGGCGCACGGCCCCGCCACTGGGGCTGTGAGTGGGAGAGGAGTGTGCAGGCGTGCCCCGGGAGGAAGGTTTGGGCTTCCGCGAAGGGGAAGAGTTACCCGTTCCACCATGGGGGAGGACAAAACCGTACCCCCATGGGTGCAGGGGTGGCCCCAGCCCGGTGGGGGCTGAGGGTCCCGAAACCCTCACCAGCTCCCCCTAGCGGAGGCCCTAGGAAGTGCACCTGTGCGCAGCCAGAGTCGGGTGGGCGGGGTCTGGCTCCGGCCAGGGGCGGAACCTGGGGCTCATCATTGCTGCTGGGCCAGGTGCGGACTCTTGCCCTTTGAGTGGTGCTGGCTTGCCCATGACTTTTTTCCGCGCGGACCTGTGTGCCTGCAGTTTTCGAAGAAGCTGCGGTCGCCGCTTTTCCCTGGCTTCCAGGGGGTGCCCTCCCTTGACAGGGACCCCGGCCCTCCATCTAGGGCGTCTGCGGGCGCAAGGCCCCGCCGATTGGTCTGTGAGTGCGAGAGGAGGTGCAAGCGTGCCCCGGTAGGAATTTTGGGCTTCCGCGAAGGGGAAGAGGGCCACGTTCCCCATGTGGGAGTACCATCCCGGACCCGCATGGGTGCTGGGTGGCCCCAGCCTGGTGGAGGCTGAGGGTCCCCGATCCCACTAAGCAGCGCCCCATCGCGGCGGCACTAGGAAGTGCATCTGTGCTCAGCCAGAGTCGGGTGGGCAAAGTCAGGCTCCAGTCAGGGGCGGAACCTGGGCCTCATCAGCGCTGCTTGCCCAGCTGCGGAATCTTCCCCTATGAGTGGTGCTGGCTTGCCTGGGGCTTCTTTCCGGGCAGGCCTGTGTGCCTGCAGTTTTGGAAGAGGCCGCGGTCGTCGCTTGTCCCTGGCTTCCAGGGGGTGCCCTCCCCTGACCGGGACCCCGGCCCTCCGTCTAGGGCGTCTGCGGGCGCACGGCCCCGCCATTGGGGCTGTGAGTGCGAGAGGAGGGTGCAGGCGTGCCCCGGCAGGAAGATTTGGGCTTCCGCAAGGGGAAGAGTGCCCCCTCCCCCATGGGGGAGGAAATCCCGTACCTCCGTGTGCGCAGGTGTGGCCCGAGCACGTTGGGGGCTGAGGGTCCCCGGACCCCCTCACCAGCGCCCCCTAACTCGGCCCTAGGAAGTGCACCTCTGCGCAGCCAGAGTCGGTTGGGGGTCGTCAGTCTCCGGCCAGGGGCGGAGCCTGGGGCTCATCAAGCGCTGCTGTGCCAGGTGCAGACTCTTCCCCTTTGAGTGGCGCTGGCTTGCCCGGGGCTTTTTTCCGCGCCGGCCTGTGTGCCTGCAGTTTTGGAAGAGGCCGCGTTCGCCGCTTGTCCCTGGCTTCCAGGTGGTGCCCTCCCCTGACCGGGACCCGGCCCTCCGTCTAGGGCGTCTCCGGGCTCACGGCCCCGCAGCTGGGCCTGTGAGTGCGAGAGGAGGGTGCATACGTGCCCCGGGAGGAAGGTTTGGGCTTCTGCGAAGGCTCCCCCATGGGGGAGGACAATCCCGTACCCCCATGGGTGCAGGGGTGGCCCAGCCCGGTGGGGGCTGAGGGTCCCCGAACACACTCGCCAACGCCCCCTAGCGGCGGTCCTAGTAAGTGCACCTGTGTGCAGCCAGTGTCAGGTGGGCGTGGTCAGACTCTGGCCAGGGGCGTAGCCTGAGGCCCATCAGCGCTGTTGAGCCAGGTGCGGACACTTCCCCTTTGAGTGCTGCTACCTTGCCCGGGACTTTTTTTCCGCGCCAGCCTGTGTGCCTGCAGTTTAGGAAGAGGCCGTGGTCGCCGATTGTCCCTGGCTTGCAGGGGGCCATCCCCTGAGTGGGACCCGGCCCTCTGTCTAGGGCGTCTGCGGGCCCATGGCCCCGGCGCTGGGGCTGTGAGTGCGAGAGGCCGGTGCAGGCTTGCCCCGGGAGGAAGGTTTGGGCTTCCGCGAAGTGGAAGAGGGCCCCGTTCACCCATGGGGGATGACAAACCCGTACCCACATGGGTGCAGGTGTGTCCCCATCCCGGAGGGGGCTGACGGTCCCCGAACCCCCTCAACATGGCCCCCTAGCGGCGGCCCTAGGAAGTGCACCTGTGCACAGCCAGATTCGAGTGGGCCGGGTCAGGCTCCAGCCAGGGGCAGTGTCTGGGGCTCATCAGCGCTGCTGGGCCAGGTGCGGACTCTTCCCCTTTGAGTGGTGCTGGCTTGCCCGGGGCTTTTTTCGGCACAGGCCAGTGTGCCTGCAGTTTTGGAAGAGGCTGCGGTCGCTGCTTGTCCCTGGCTTCCAGGGGGTGCCCTCCCCTGACCGGGAATCCGGCCCTCCGTCTAGGGCGTCTGCGAAAGCAGGGCCCCGCCGCTGGGGCTGTGAGTGCGAGAGGAGGATGCAGGCCTGTCCCGGGAGGAAGGTTTGGGCTTCCTCGAAGGGGAAGATGGCCCCGTTCCCCCATGGGGGAGGACAATCCCGTACCCCCATGGGTGCAGGGGTGGCCCCAGCCTGGTGGGGGCTGAGGATCCCCGAACCCTATCACCAGCGTCCCCTAGCGGCTGCCCTAGGAAGTGCACCTGTGTGCAGCCAGATTGGGGTGGGCGGGGTTAGTCTCAGGCCAGGGGCGGAGCCTGGGGCTCTTCAGAGCTGCTGGGCCGGGTGCGGACTCTTCCCCTATGAGTGGTGCTGGCTTGCCCAGGGCTTTTTTCCGCGCCGGACTCTGTGCCTGCAATTTTGGACGAGGCCACGGTCGCCGCTTGTCCCTGGCTTCAGGGGCTGCCCTCCCCTAACCGGGATCCCAGCCCTCCGTTTAGGGCGTCTGCAGGCGCATGGCCCCGCAGCTGGGGCTGTGAGTGCGAGAGGAGGGTGCAGGCGTGCCCCAGGAGGAAGGTTTGGGCTTCCGCGAAGGGGAAGAGGGCCCCGTACCCCCATGGGGGAGGACAATCCCGTACCCCCAAGGGAGTAGTTGTGGCCCCAGCCCGGTGGGGGCTGAGGGTCCCAGATCCCACTCAACAGCGCCCCCAAGCGGCGTCCCTGGGAAGTGCACGTGTGCGCAGCCAGATTCGGGTGGGCGGGGTCCGGCTCTGGCAAGGGGCGGAGCCAGTGGCTCTTCAGTGCTGCTGGGCCAGGTGTGGACTCTTCCCATTTGAGTGGTGATGGCTTGCCCGGGGCTTTTTTCCGCGCCGGCCTGTGTGCCTGTAGTTTTGGAAGTGGCCGCAATCGCCGCTTGTCCCTGGCTTGCAGGGGGTGCCCTACCCTGACTGGTACCCCGGCCCTCCGCCTAGGGCGTCTGCGGACGCACGGCCACGCCACTGGGGCTGTGAGTGAGAGAGGAGGGAGCAGGCGTGCACCGGGAGGAAGGTTTGGGCTTCCGCGAAGGGGAAGAGGGCCCTGTTCCCCCATGTGGGAGGACAATCCCGTATCCCCATGGGTGCAGTGGTGGCCCCAGCCCGGTGGGGGTGAGGTTCCCCGAACGCCCACACCAGCACCCCCTGGCGGCGGACCTATTAAGTGCACCTGTGCGCAGCCAGAGTCGGGTTGGTGTAGTCAGGCTCCGGCCAGGGGCTGAGACTGGGGCTCATCAAGCACTGCTGGGCCAGGTGCGGACTCTTCCTCTTTGAGTGGTGCTGGCTTGCCCGGGGCTTCTTTCCGCGCTGGCCTGTGTGCTTGCAGTTTTGGAAGAGGCCTAGGTCGCCGCTTGTCCCTGGATTCCAGGGGCTGCCCTCCCCTGACCGGGTACCCGGCCCTCCGTTTAGGGCGTCTGCGGGCGCATGGCCCCGCAGCTGGGGCTGTGAGTGTGAGAGGAGGGTGCAGGCGTGCCTCGGGAGGAAAATTTTGGGCTTCCATGAAGGGGAAGTGGGCCACGTTCACAAATGGGGGAGGAAAATCCCGTACCCCCATGGGTGCAGGGGTGGCTCCAGCCCGGTGGGGGCTGAGGGTCCTCGAACCCCCTCAACAGCGCCCCCTAGGGGCGGCCCTAGGAAGAGCACCTGTGAGCAGCCAGAGTAGGGTGGGCGGGGTCAGGATCCGGCTACAGGCGGAAACGGGCTCATCAGCGCTGCTGGGGCAGGTGCGGACTCTTCCCCTTTGATTAGTGCTGGCCTTCCCGGGGCTTTTTTCCGCGCCGGCCTGTGGGCCTGAAGTTTTGGAAGAGGCCGCGGTCGCCGCTTATCCCTGGCTTCCAAGGGGTGCCCTCCACTGACCGGGAACCCAGCCCTCCGACTAGAGCGTCTACGTGCACACGGCCCCACCGCTGGGGATGTGAGTGCGAGTGGAGGGTGCAGGCGTGCCCCGGGAGCAAGGTTTCGGCTTCTGCGAAGGGGAAGAGGGCCCCGTTCCCCTATTGGGGAGGAAAATCCCTTACCCCCATTGGTGCAGCTGTGGCCCCAGCCCGGTTGGGGCTGAGGGTCCCCGAACCCCATCACCAGCGTCCCCTTGCGGCTGCCCTAGGAAGTGCACCTGTGCGCAGCCATAGTCGGGTGGGCGGGGTTAGTCTCCGGCCAGAGGCGGAGCCTGGGGCTCATCAGAGCTGCTGGGCCAGGTGCGGACTCTTCCCGTTTGAGTGGTGCTGGCTTGCCCGGGGCTTTTATCCGCGCCGGCCTGTGTGCCTGCAGTTTTGGAAGAGACCGTGGTCGCCGCTTGTCCCTGGCTTCAGGGCGTGCCCTCCCCTGACCGGGACCCTGGCCCTCCATCTTGGGCGTCTGTGGGAGCTTGCCCCAACGCTGGGGCTGTGAGTGCGAGAGGAGGGCACAAGCGTGCCCTGGGAGGAAGGTTTGTGCGTTCGCGAAGTGGAAGTGGACCCCGTTTCCCATAGGGGAGGACAATCCCGTACACATATTGGTGCAGGGGTGGCCCCAGCCTGGTGGGGGCTGAGGGTCCCGAAACCCCTTACCAGCGCCCCCTAGCGACGGCTCTAGGAAGTGCACCTGTGCGCAGCAGAGTCGGGTGGGCGGGGTCAGGCTCCGACCAGAGGCGGAGCCAGGGGCTCATCAGCGCTGCTGGACCAGGTGCGGACTCCTCCCCTTTGAGTGGTACTGGCTTGCCCGGGACTTTATTCCGCGCCGGCCTGTGTGCCTGCAATTTTGGACGAGGCCGCGGTCGCCGCTTGTCCCTGGCTTTCAGGGGGAGCCCTCTCCTTACTGGGACTCCGGCCCTCCGTCTAGGGCGTCTGTGGGAGCACGACCCGCCGCTGGGATGGTGAGTGCGACAGGAGGGTGAAGGCTTACCTCGGGAGGAAGGTTTGGGCTTCCGGGAAGGAGATGAGGTCCCCGTTCCCCCATGGGGGCGGACAATCCCGTACTCCCGTGGGTGCTGCAGTGGCCCCAGCCTGGTGGGGGCTGAGGCTCCCCGAACACCTCACCAGCGCCGCATAGCGGCGGCCCTAGGAAGTGCACCTCTGTGCAGCCAGAGACTTATGGGCTGTGTCAGGCTCTGGCCAGGGCGGAGCCTGGGGCTCATAAGCGCTGATGGGCCAGGTGCAGACTCTTCCCCTTTGAGTGGTGCTGGCTTGCCCAGGGCTATTTTCTGCGCCGGCGTGTGTGCCTGCAGTTTTGGAAGAGGCCGCGGTCGCCGCTTTTCCCTGGCTTCCAGGGGGTGCCCTCCCCTCACCGGGACCCCGGCCCTCCGTCTAGGGTGTCTGCGGGCGCACGTCTCCGCTGCTGGGGCTGTGAGTGCGAGAGGAGGGTGCACGCTTGCCCCGGGTGGTAGGTTTGGGCTTCCGCGAAGGGGAAGAGGGCCCCGTTCCCTGATGGGGGAGGACAAACCCGTACCACCATGGGAGCATGCGTGGCCCCATCCCGGTGGTGGCTGAGGGTACACGAACCCCCTCACCAGAGCCCCCTAGGGGCGGCCCTAGGAAGTGCACTTGTTGCCAGCAATCGTCGGGAGGGCGGGGTCAGGCTCCGGCCAGGGGCGGAGCCTGGGGCTCACCATCGCTGCTGGGCCAGGTGCGGACTCTTCCCCTTTGAGTGGTGCTGGCTTGCTCGGGCTTTTTTCCGCGCCGGCCTGTGTGCCTGCAGTTTTGGAAGAGGCCGCGGTCGCCGCTTGTCCCTGGCTTCCAGGGGGTGCCCACCCCTGACAGGGCCCCCGGCCCTCCGTCTAGGGCGTCTGTGGGCCCACGGTCCCGCCGCTGGGGCTGTGAGTGCGAGAGGAGGGTGCAGGCGTGCCCCGGGAGGAAAGTTTTGGCTTCCGCGAAGGGGAAGAGGGCCCCCTTCCCCCATGGGGGAGGAAAATCCCGTACCTCCGTGTGTGCAGGTGTGGCCCCAGCACGCTGGGGGCTGAGGGTCCCCGAACCCCATCTCCAGCGCCCCCTAGCGGCGGCCCTATGAAGTGCACCTGTGCGCAGCCAGAGTGGGGTGGGCGGGGTTAGTCTCCGGCCAGGAGTGGAGCCTGGTGCTCCTCAGAGCTGCTGGGCCAGGTGCGGACTCTTCCCCTTTGAGTGGTGCTGGCTTGCCCGGGGCTTTTTTCCTTGCCAGCCTGTGTGCCTGCAGTTTTGGACGAGACTGCGGTCGCCGCTTGTCCCTGGCTTCAGGGGGTGCCCTCCCCTGACCAGAACACGGCCCTCCATTAGGGCGTCTGGGGGCTCACGGCCCAGCAGCTGGGGCTGTGAGTAGGAGAGGAGGGTGCAGGCGTGCCCCGGGAGGAAGGTTTGGTCTTCCGCGAAGGGGAAGAGGGCCCCGTTCACCCATGGGGGAGGACAAACCCATACCCCCATGGGTGCAGGTGTGTCCCCAGCCCGGTGGGGGCTGAGGGTCCCCGAACCCCCTCACCAGCGCCCCCTAGCGGCGGCCCTAGGAAGTGCACCTCTGCGCAGCCAGATTCGAGTGGGCGGGGTCAGGCTCCGGCCAGGGGCGGTGTCTGTGGCTCATCAGCGCTGCTGGGCCAGGTGCCCAGTCTTCCCCTTTGAGTGGTGCTGGCTTGCCCGGGGCTTTTTTCGGCGCAGGCCAGTGTGCCTGCAGTTTTGGAACAGGCCACGGTCGCAGCTTATCCCTGGCTTCCAGGGGGTGCCCTCCTCTGACCGGGACCCCGGCCCTCCGTCTAGGGCGTCTGAGGACGCACGGCCCCGCCGCTGGGGCTGTGAGTGGGAGAGGAGGGTGCAGGCGTGCCCCGGGAGGAAGGTTTGGGCTTCCGCGAAGGGGAAGAGGGCCCCGTTCCCCCATGGGGGAGGACAATCCCGTACCCCGTGTGTGCAGGTGTGGCCCCAGCCTGGTGGGGGCTGAGGGTCCCCGAGCCCACTCACCAGCCCCCCATAGCAGCGGCCCTAGCAAGTGCACCTGTGCGCAGCCAGAGTCGGGTGGGCGCGGTCCGGCTGCGGCCAGGGGCGGAGCCTGGGGCTCATCAGCGCTGCTGGGCCAGGTGCAGACTCTTCCCCTTTGAGTGGTGCTGGCTTGCCCGGGGTTTTTTTCCGCGCCGGCCTGTGTGCCTGCAGTTTTGGAAGAGGCCGCGGTCGCCGCTTGTCCCTGGCTTACAGGGTGTCCCGACCTGCGGGATTCGGAGGCACGGAAAGAGAAGGGCTGAGGATTGAAATGAGGGGCTTGACAAATTGACCCTAGCGTTTGCTTCTTTATTTTTCCTTTTTCCTTTTCCTACTTTTACATGTTTTTTCCTTTCCCTGTCCTACTACCTTCCCTGGCTTTCTCTATGCTCCTATCTCAGTACGTTTCTCAGTATTCTCTCTCAAAGTCTCTACACAGTATCCTTTCCACAGTCTCCTTCTCCTCTATGCAGTCTCTCTCCTTATCCTCTACGCAGTCTCTCTCCTTATCCTCTACGCAGTCTCTCCAGTCTCTCCCGTGGTTCCCTTCTTATCCCCCCTCGCTCCTCCCCTAGTACCTCTCAGTCCCACGTGATTTTCAGGAAACGCAGTCGTTTCTCCGACGGCGAAACAGGAATCGAAACCTAACTTGCGAGCATGCGCAACACGGCACATGCTCCATGCTGCTCCAGACATTTGCGAGCATGCGCAACAGGGCACATGATCCATGCGGCTCTGGACATCTCCCCCTTTTTTATTTTAAATGAGATACCTTGCCTGTCTTAGGTTGGCCTATCCCGTAACCAGCCTTACCCATCTTTGCTAATCCGGCGCACTTGGTCTGGACCGCTGTCTTAGGTTGGTCTGGACGGGCTACGCTCTTACCCTCTTTGGCTCACAGGTTCTCTAGGGCTAAGTTGACCCATCCAGATGCTACTAGGGAGTCCTGGTCAAGTACCATGGTGCCAAGTACTTGCCTGACCACAATAGCACGTTTTTTTTTTTTTTTTCGCTTCCGTACCTGACGGAGAAACCATATGCCGAATGCACAAACAGCAACTCTGGGAGGAGTCCTCTAAACTAGGCAATGAGACCCTTACTCGAAACAGGGTAACCCGAGTGTTGTCAACAGTTATGAGCTGTCTCGCCAATTGAGAGGTCAGGTTCAGGAGCTGGTGGTTCTAAGGTCCTCTGATTACACTATTTAACCTATTTTCTTCCATAAACATATTTTTCACCATAACAGGAATTACACAAATAAAACTGTACAAAAAGGTACAATGCATGTGAGTGGTTAACAAATGTGTGTCTATCTCTTCTTACATGAGCTAACTGCTGACTAAGCATAAAAAGTCCATTCTGCAAAGGTCCATTCATATATTACTGTGTTGACAACGCAGAAGCAACACCGGCAGCTAAATTGTCCATAGCGTCTGTATTTACAGCAACTTAAGTGACAGCAACAGCGGCAGCAGCCGCAGCCGCGGCCTCTGCTATTGAAACGGCAACAATAGCTGCAGTGATGCTAAAATCACGTCTCCTCCTAGGTAGAACAGGGGAAAGGTGTGCAGAAACATCCACGGGCATGACTAAAATAGAAGGTAGACAACGATCATTGCTCTCTCCGCACTCCGGGCCCAGGAGGCAGAGAGGGGGCAAGTCTCTGCTGAACAGCTCAACCCAGTGGCATCTCCTGCATTATTGGGGAGGACAAAAAAGAAAGGAGGGGACAGACAGACAGCAGCAGACAAACTCTATAATCTATTATTCTGAATACTAACAAATTATTCAATGGTAGACCTAATGTTTACAGAATAAATGCCATTAAATAATTTCACCTCACTCTGGCCCAACGGGGCACTATCCAATGGCTTGGAAGCCAGACCAATAGTAAGATTAGTGGCAAATACTTGCGGAAAAGTGGAATCATGATGATCAATGAGGAGCAAAAACGGCAGCTGATGCACAATTGCCCATCGTACTAACATCTGGGACGCTTGTGTCATCAATGTTAGCAGGGTCAGGTATACTGACAAACCGAACCAATCGAGCAGGAACCCATCGGGGTGCTTCTGCATCCTGTGGGAAAAGACAAATGGTGCCTGGCAGCTGTATTAATACTGGCGCGGGTGGTTGCCACTCATTATTAACTGGATCCTTCCATCTCGCTTGCAGCATCGTGACCCGCCGAGGGTCTGGCGACCAGTGCCCATCAGCAGCTGACCGCCCCTGAGTATCTAGGGTCAAAAAATTAAGGGTAAAGAGAGCTGTAGTCAAACGGTCCCTGGGGGAGTGTTCTCCCCCTGTTTGTTTTAAAAGCATAGTTTTCAGAGAACCATGAGCACGTTCAACTATACCCTGCCCCTGCGGATTGTATGGAATTCCTGTTTTGTGCACAATGCGATGGACCGCACAAAAGGAGGCAAAAGCCTTACTGGTATAACCAGGACCGTTATCTGTCTTAATGACACGTGGGCGGCCCATTACCGCAAACGCATGTAGCAAATGTGAGCGGACATCAGAAGTCTTTTCACCGCAATGTGGGGAGGCGAAAAGAAAACCAGAGAATGTGTCGACGGAGACATGGACCAGGCTCTGTCGTCCAAAAGAGGGTACATGAGTCACATCGGTTTGCCAAATATGGTTAGGGAGGATGCCCCGGGGGTTAACTCCTGGGGGAGGCACAGCTGCTGGAGCAAAAGGTGCACACTTGTGACAAGTACGAACAATGTCACGAGCTTGACGACGAGTCAAACCGTAACGACCTTTAAGTGACGTGCTGTTGGTGTGCAAGACTGCATGTTCTTCCATAGCACTCTGAAGTGCTGGACAAATTAGATGTCCCCTAGTAAGAGAGTCAGCTGCGGCATTGCCAGCCGCTAAAGGTCCTGGCAATGGAAGATGACCTCTGATGTGACCCACAAAAAGGTGATGAGTCCACTTACAAATCAGTGTTTGCAACTGCTGAAAGAGCGGTGCAATGGAGCTGTGAACAGAAATATGAGCAACGGTTTCCAAAACATTTAAAGCATGTACCAAATATTTGCTGTCAGAATAAAAATTGATAGGTTCTTGTGAGTAGGTCTCGAGAGCCGAGAGGACGGCGGACGCCTCAACGACTTGGGCCGAACCACTGGGCACCGAGACCACCTTCCGATCCCCTTCAGAGACAAAGGAGGCTGTACCATTACTGGAGCCATCTGTAAACACTGTCCGCGCCCCCGCAATAGGTTCAGTAACGAGGATCCTGGGGAAACAGACTGGATGATTTTGTAAAAATTTACATAAAGGGCTGCTGGGATAATGCGAATCAAAAAGTACTGAAGTGGTAAAATAAAGGATACTCCATGTTTCATCGTGGTGTATTAACCACTGAATTTGTTCTTTGTTATAAGGGAGAATCACCGCTCGTGGGTGAGTACCTGAAAGATGTAGGCTAGAGTCCAGAGCCGTTTATACAATTCTGGCAACCGAATGAAAATAAGGCTCTAAGACTCGTTTTGGACAGATGTTAAGATGGATCCAGTAAACGGGACCATCTTGCCATATAAGTGCTGTGGGAGTAAGGTTACTACAAAATACCAAGACATCAAAAGGGTGAGAGACAGACAATCTATTTAAGGTCACCTGGGCTAGAGCCTTTTCAACTCTGGTAACCGCTTCACGAGCTTCCTTCGTAATGACTCTAGGAGAAGCAGGGTCTGCTTCTCATTTCAGCATGTCGAAAAGAGGCTTCAGCTCTCCCGATGTAATAGAGAGCGAAGAATGTATCCATGCTAGATCGCCGCATAGGCGTTGGAAATCATGCAAGGTGCGAAGGTGAGCTACTGCCAATTTTGGTACTGCTGGAGCATAACTACCTTTACTCAAATGGTATCCTAAATACTGAAAAGGCTCAGCCATTTGTAACTTCTCAGGAGCAATCTTTAGACCTGACATCAGTAAATGATACTCCAGGTCCTGGAAACAGGCATACAGCAGGTCAGACGTGGGAGTTGCCAGTAACAAATCATCCATATAATGATATACGTGCACTTGCGAAAGTTTGATTCTGACAGGAGCAATGGCTCTGGAGACATAAATTTGACAGATGGTGGGACTGTTTGCCATGCCCTGAGGAAGGCACACCCATTGATATCTGTCATGTGGGGCAGCAGCATTAATGGCCGGGATAGAAAATGCAAATCGTTTGGAATCTTGATCATGTAATGGAATAGTGAAAAAACAATCCTTAAGATCTAGGATCAAGATATAATGATCTCGCGGAATGGCACTTGGAGAGGGAATACCAGGTTGCACTGGTCCCATAATCTCCATAGTTGCATTCACTGCCCTAAGGTCCTGTAATAGTCTCCATTTTCCAGACTTATTTTTGATAACAAAGATGGGAGTATTCCAGGGGGGAGTAGACGGGACTATGTGTCCGACCTGTAGCTGTTCTTCTACTAACATTCTTGCAGCCTCTAACTTCTCTTTCGGCAGGGGCTACTGTGGTACCCACACAGGTGTGTCAGATTTCCAAGTGATAGGAATGGGCATAGGTGGAGGCCTAATCACAGCGGCCCCTAGAAACAAGGGTAACCGAGCCCTCGTTTATCCCCTGCTTCCCTCGTCACTTCCTGTAGATTAAAAGAGGGAGGCCCTTGCTGTTGTTTACCCAAACCTTGTCCAGGCACGTAGCCCTGATTAACCATCATTTGGCCAGCTGGACTATCCGTGACTAAGGAAGCTCCCATCTCCACCAGAACATCTTGTCCCCAGAGGTTCATGGGGATTCCAGGGAGGACATAAGGTTGAAATTGCCCACTATGGCCCTCATTGTCTCTCCAGCGGAGCACAATAGTACTCCTGGAAGGATTTTGGGATATTCCCAGACCCTGCAAGAGGTGTAAGCGGTAGCCACAGGCAACTGTGAAGGCCAATGCTCCTTGGATATAATGGAAGTGTCTGCCCCAGTATCCAAAAGGCCCTTAAATGTTCGGCCATTAATTATCAATTCAATTAGAGGCCTCCTATCTAATGTCAGAGCCAAATTCACAACGGGGTTACCTGAAGAGCCAAAACCTTCAGCACCGCGAGTTACACGGTGGACTTTTCCGTCACTGGCTAATCTTGGTAATGGTATAATTTGAGCTATTCTGTCACCGGGGGATATAGAGATAACTCCACGAGCAACAGACGCAAGAATCTTAATTTCTCCAGTGTAATCAGTATCAACGAGGCCTGGGATGACCTGCAGGCCTTTAAGGGCACTGGAGCTGCGGCCAATTATTAGCCCCACAATTCCATCGGGGAGAGGACCATACTGGCCCGTAGGTAAACATTGCACTCCCATGTTAGCAGTAAGAACAGTATATGCGGAGACACACAAATTGAATCCACCACTTCCTGGAGAGGTGCGGAAGAGGTCAGA
This sequence comes from Talpa occidentalis, assembly GCF_014898055.3. NCBI lineage: Eukaryota > Metazoa > Chordata > Mammalia > Eulipotyphla > Talpidae > Talpa > Talpa occidentalis. Next base: position 2,877,980 of record NW_023601962.1, read on the forward strand.
GAAAAACTTTGCCTTATTTGGGGATTGCTCTGAACTGCCCCTATAATTGGCTGAGAGGGTCGCCGGGGCTGCACCCTCCCCTACGCATTTCCCGGCTGTCCTGCCATACGGGGGGTCAGCGGATTTCCCTGATAATCTGTGTTAGACCAACACTCGTTTGCCCAATGATTGCCCTTTCGGCACCGTGGACAAACGCCTGGTTTCTTTTGAGGGTTAGCAATTCGTGGTGCCGTAGCACCCCCACTCCGCCCCAAAACCGGGCAGGAGGCCTTTATATGCCCTTTCTGACCACAAGCGAAACAGACACGGTTTCGGGGTCCAGTTACTGGACCATGCAAGGCCTGAGTGATCACCGCACCGGTAACTTGTGCTTCACAAATATCTTTACAAAGTCTTACATAATCATCCAAACTAGCCCTTGCTTTCCAGGGTCTAATAGCTTCCTGACACCATTTATTAGCATTCTCAAATGCAAGCTGTTTAACTATTGGTAGGGAGGCATCAGTGTTACCTAGAATTCTGCCAGCTGCAGTCATCAATCTTGCTAGGAACTCCGCATAAGGTTCTGTCGACCCTTGAATGACCTTTGTTAATTGAATGTCGGCTCCTGCTCTATCGCCTATTGCCTTCCAGGCTGACCGTCCAGCTGCTGCAACTTGGGCAAATACAGCCGGATCATAATCCTTTTGTTGGTCATTACTATCATATTGCCCTTCTCCTGCTAACATATCCTTGTTTCTAACCGGAAATCCAGCCTCAGCATTAAGTTTAGCTGTATAGGTGCAGTTCTCTAAAAATATACCTTTCCATTCCAAATAATCCCCTGGGGAAGTCACTGCTCTGACTAGCGCCTTCCAATCATTAGGAATCGGATTCGTGCCGATCAGCTATCCAACAATGTATGTGTAAAAGCGCTCTGGAGGCCATACTGAGTAACTGATTCCTTCAAAGCCTTCAAATCTTTAAAAGATGTGGAGACATGTACTCTAGTATGCACCCGTTGAGGATCTGTCCCTTCCACGACCGGATAAGCATAATTAGGGGCCTGGGAAGCCAGAACTCTTTCCATCATAAAGCACAGTCTTTCCATTAATGGAAGATCAACCCTGTCGAGGGTTCTAGAAGGTGACTCCCCAGGTGTTTTCCATCACATTTTACGCTTCCCTGCCTTATAACAACCGAGGCCTTTCTCATCCTGTTCCTTGTCTCCTCCCGACTCATCAGTAGAATCATCTGGAGAAGGGGCTGTTGTTATTTCTTGAGTAGAGGAAGGGGGACTTACTGATGTAGAACTCTTAATGGAACTTCTATCTTCTTCCTCCGTTTGTCTCACTGTCCTGACGGCCTCAGGGGCTAACTGAGTGGCAACAGTGCCACCGGCATTAAGAGCATCTCCCACCACTCTCCAGACCGTCAAAGTAGTGCCAGGAAGAGACTCAAGGCCATATAATTGCTGATGCAAGACAATATCTCCTTTCACCTTATTCCAATTGTCACTATCGACCTGATCCTGCTTCAGAAACCATTTACTAGTAATACTAAGGGTCTTGACAAATCCTTTAAGAATTTTTCTACTGAGAGGAACCCCAAACTCTTTTAAAAGAGCTTCCAGGGAAATAACTAACTGCCCCTTGGACATTGAATTGTCCATGATCCCAGCTACCTTACCTTACTTTACTTTACTTTACTTGCCGGCTCACCACAGCTGGTCCTTCAGCGGTTCCTTCGTTCTTTTTTGTGCCCCACATTGGGCCCCGATGTCCCGACCCGCGGGATTCGGAGGCACGGAAAGAGAAGGGCTGAGGATTGAAATGAGGGGCTTGACAAATTGACGCTAGCGTTTGCTTTTTTATTTTTCCTTTTTCCTTTTCCTACTTTAACATGTTTTTTTTCCTTTCCCTGTCCTACTACCTTCCCTGGCTTTCTCTATGCTCCTCTCTCAGTACGTTTCTCAGTATCCTCTCTCAAAGTCTCTACACAGTATCCTTTCCACAGTCTCCTTCTCCTCTACGCAGTCTCTCTCTTTATCCTCCACGGAGTCTCCCTCCTTATCCTCTACGCAGTCTCTCCAGTCTCTCCCGTGGTTACCTTCTTATCCACCTTGCTCCTCCCCTCATACCTCTCAGTCCCACGTGATTTTCCGGGAAACGCAGTCGTTTCTCCGAAGGCGAAACAGGAATCGAAACCTAACTTGCCAGCATGCGCAACACGGCACATGCTCCATGCGGCTCCAGACATTTGCGAGCATGCGCAATACAGCACATGCTCCTTGTGGCTCCGGACACAGGGGGTGCCCTCCACTGACAGGGACTCCGGCCCTCCGTCTAGGGCGTCAGCGGGCGCACGGCCCCACCGCTGGCGCTGTGAGTGCAAGAGGAGGGTGCAGGCGTGCCCTGGGAGGAAGGTTTGGGCTTTGGCGAAGGGGAAGAGAGCCCCGTTCCCCCATGGGGGAGGAAAGGTTTTTTTTTTTAAATAATAAATTTTATTGTTATATTCCCCATACAATTGCAGCCCCCCCATTCTGACCCCAATCCCTCCCATCCCGCCCCCGCCAAAAAGTGACTCTGGTTCGTAGTTTTTTGTTGATTTTGATTTTCATTTTCTTATAGTTATTCATTTTCCTGGTCCCTTAATTAAGTTTTCTAGATTCCTGCTATGAGTGAGACCATCCGGTATTTTTCTTTTTCTTTTTGGCTTATTTCACTGAGCATGATCCCTTCCAGCACCATCCACGTTGCTGCAAATTGCATGTGTTTATCTTTTTTGAAAGCTGAGTAATATTCCATGGTATATATGTACCAAATCTTCTTGATCCAGTCATTTATTTTTGGGCATTTGGGTTGTTTCCAAAGCTTAGCTATTGTAAACAGTGCTGCTATAAACATAGGGGTGCAGGTGTTCTTTGGAATTGATGTTTCTGTGTCCTTTGGGTAAATACCTAGGAGTGGAATTGCTGGATCATATGGAAGCTCTATGTTTAGTAGGTCCAGAAATCTCCACACAGCTTTCCACAGTGGTAGGACCATTTTGCACTCCCACCAACAGTGCAGAAGAGTTCCTTTTTCTCCACACCCTCGCAAACATTTGTTGTTGCTAGTTTTTTTTAATATGTGCCATTCTCACTGGTGTAAGATGGTATTTCATGGTAGTTTTGATTTGCATTTCCTGATGACAAGTGATGTTGAACATTTTTTCATATTGCTGTTGGCCATTTGCATTTCCTCTTCAGAGAAGTTTCTTTTTAGCTCTTCTGCCCATTTTTTGACTGGATTATGTCCTTTGTTGTTGTTGAGTCTCATCAGCTATTTGCAGATTTTTGTAATCAGTGCACTTCCTAGGGCCACAGCTAGGGGGCGCTGGTGACGGGGTTCGGGGACCCTCAGCACACACGGGGCTGGGGCCACCTCTGCACCCATGGGGGTATGGGATTGTCTTACCCCATGGGGGAACAGGGCCCACTTCCCCTTCATGGAAGCCAAAGCTTCCTCCCGGCACACGCCTGCAACCTCCTCTCGCACTCACAGCCCCAGCAGAGGGTTGTGCGCCCTCAGACGTCCTAGACGGAGGGTCGGGGTACCTGTCAGGGGAGGGCAACCCCTGTAAGCCAGGGACAAGCGGAGACCACGGCCTCTTCCAAAACTGCAGGAACACAGGCCAGCGTGGAAAGCCCGGGGTAAGCCAGCACCACTCAAAGGGGAAGAGTCTGCACCTGGACAGCAGCGCTGATGAGCCCCAGGCTCCGCCCCTGGCCGGAGCCTGACCCCGCCCACCTGAATCTGCCTGCGCACAGGTGCACTTCCTAGGGCCGCCGCTAGGGGGCGCTGGTGAAGGGGTTCGGGGACCCTCAGCCCCCATCGGGCTGGGGCCACCTGTGCACCCACGGGGGTAAGGAACTTTCCTCCCCCATGGGGGAACGGGGCTCTCTTCCCCTCGGGGAAAGCCCAAATCTTCCTCCCGTGGCACGCCTGCACACTCCTCTCACACTCACAGCCCCAGCAGCGGGGCCGTGCGCCCACAGACCCCCTAGACAGAGGGCCAGTGTCCCTGTCAGGGGAGGGCACCCCCTGTAAGCCAGGGACAAGCGGCGACCGCGGCCTCTTCCAAAACTGCAGGCAGACAGGCCGGCGCGGAAAGCCCGGGTAAGCCAGCACCACTCAAAGGGGAAGATTCCTCACCTGGCCCAGCATCGCTGATGAGCCCGAGGATCCGCCCCTTGCTGGAGCCTGAAACAGCCCACCCGACTCTGGCTGCGCACAGGTGCAATTCCTTGAGCTGCCGCTTGGGGTCGCTTGTGAGGGGGTTTGGGGACCCTCAGCCCCAACGGGGCTTGGGCCACATCTGCACCCATGGGGGAACGGGATTGTCTTCCCCCATGAGGGAACGGGGCCTCTTCCCCTTCATGGAAGCCAAAGCTTCCTCCCGGCACACGCCTGCAACCTCCTCTCGCACTCACAGCCCCAGCAGAGGGTTGTGCGCCCGCAGACGCCCTAGACGGAGGGTCGGGGTACCTGTCAGGGGAGGGCAACCCCTGTAAGCCAGGGACAAGCGGCGACCACGGCCTCTTCCAAAACTGCAGGAACACAGGCCAGCGCGGAAAGCCCCGGGTAAGCCAGCACCACTCAAAGGGGAAGAGTCCGCACCTGGCCCAGCTGCGCTGATGAGCCCCGGGCTCTGCCACTGGCCGGCGACTGACCCCGCCCACCCGAATCTGGCTGCGCACAGGTGCACTTTCCTAGGGCCCCGCTAGGGGGCGCTGGTGAGGGGTTCGGGGACACTCCGCCCCCACCAGGCTGGGGCCACATCTGCACTCATGGGGGTACGGAACTTTCCTCCCCCATGTGGGAACGGTTCCCTCTTCCCTCGTGGGAATCCCAAATCTTCCTCCTGGGGCACGCCTGCATCCTCCTCTCGCAGTCACAGCCCCAGCGGCGGGGCCGTGCTCCCGCAGACGGCCTAGACGGAGGGCTGGTTTCCCTGTCAGTGGAGGGCACCCCCTGTAAGCCAGGGACAAGCAGCGACCGCGGCCTCATCCAAAACTGCAGGCACACAGGCCGGCGCGGAAAGCCCCTGGCAAGCCAGCACCACTCAAGGGGAGGAGTCCACACCTGGCCCAGCAGCACTGATGAGCCCCAAGCTCCGCCCCTGGCCAGAGCCTGACACCGCCCACCCGACTCTGGCTGCGCACAGGTGCACTACCTAAGGCCGCCACTAGGGGGCGCTGGTGACGGGGTTCGGGGACCCTCAGCCCCCACGGGGCTGGGGCAACCTCCGCACCCTTGGGGGTACGCGATTGTCTTCCCCCATGGGGGAACGGGGCACTCTTCCTTTTCGTGGAAGCCCAAATCTTCCTCCCGGGGCACACCTGCACCCTCCTCTCACACGCTCAGCCCAAGCAGCGGGGACGTGCGCCCGCAGACACCCTAGACGGAGGACCGGGATCCCTGTCCGGGGAGGGCACCCATGTAAACCAGGGACAAGCGGCGACCGCGGCATCTTCCAAAACTGCAGGCACATTGGTCGGCACGGAAAGCCCCGGGAATGCCAGCACCACTCAAAGGGGAAGAGTCCGCACCTGGCCCACCAGCACTGATTAGCGCCAGGATCCGTCCCTGGCCGGAGCCTGACCCAGCCCACCCGACTCTGGCTGCGCACTGGTGCACTTCCTAGGGCCGCCGCGAGGGGGCGCTGGTGAGGGGGGTTCGGGGACCCACAGCCCCTACGGGGCTGGGGCCAACTCTGCACCCATGGGGGTACGGGATTGTCTTCCCCCATGGGGGAACGGGGCACACTTCCCCTTCACGGAAGCCCAAATCTTCCTCCTGGGGCACGCCTGCACTCTCCTCTCGCACTCACCGCCCAGGGGCGGGGCCGTGTGCGCGCAGATGCCCTAGACGGAGGGCCGGGTCCCTGTCACGGGAGGGCACCCCATGGAAGCCAGAGACAAGCAGCGTCCGCGGCCTCTTCCAAAACTGCAGGCACACAGGCCGTTGCGGAAAGCCCCGGGCAAACAGCACCACTCAAAGGTGCAGAGTCCGCACCTGGCCCAGCAGCGCTGATGAGTCCCGGGCTCCGTCCCTGGCCGGTGTCTGATCCTGCCCACCCGACTGCCTGCACACAGGTGCACTTCCTAGGGCCAACACTAGGGGGCGCTGGTGAGTGGTTCGTGGAAACTCAGCCCCCACGGGGCTGGGGCCACCTCTGCACCCATGGGGGAACGGGACTGTCTTCCCCCATGGGGGAAAGGGGCGCACTTCCCCTTTGCGGAAGCCCAAATCTTCCTCCAGGCAACCGCCTGCACCCTCCTCTCGCACGCACAGCCCCAGCGTCTGGGCCCTGAGCCCGCAGACGCCCTAGACGGAGGGCCGGGGTGCCTGTCAGGTGAGGGCACCCCCTGTAAACCAGGGACAAGCGGCGACCGCGGCCTCTTCCAAAACTGCAGGCACACAGGCCGGCGCGGAAATCCCTGGGAAGCCAGCACCACTCAAAGGGGAAGAGTCCGCACCTGGCCCAGCAGCGCTGATGAGCCCCAGGCTCCGCACATGGCCAGAGCCTGACCCCGCCCACCCGACTGTGGCTGTGCACAGGTGCACTTCCTAGTGCCGCCGCTAGAGGGCGCTGGTGAGTGGGTTCGGGAAACCTCCGCGCCCACGGGGCTGGGGCCACCTCTGCACCCATGGGGGTACGGAACTTTCCTCCCCCATGGTGGAAAGGGGCTCTCAACCCTCGGGGGAAGCCCATATCTTCCTCCCAGTGCACGCCTGCACCCTCCTCTCGCACACACAGCCCCAGCGGCCAGGTGTGCGCCCGCACACACCCTAGACGGAGGGCCGCGGTCCCGGTCAGGGGAGGGCACCCCCTGGAAGCCAGGGACAAGCAGCGACCGAGGCCTCTTACAAAACTGCAAGCACACAGGCCGGCTCGAAAGCTCCGGGCAAGCCAGGACCACTCAAAGGGGACTAGTCGGCACCTGGCCCAGCCCCGCTGCTGAGCCCCAGGCTCCGCCCCTGGCCGGAGCCTGACCCCGCCCACCCGACTCTGGCTGCGCACAGGTGCACTTCCTAGGGCCGCCGCTAGGGGGCGCTGATTAGGGGGTTCGGGGACCCTCCGCCCCACCGGGCTGGGGCCACAACTGCACCCACGGGGTTACGGAACTTTCCTCCCACATTGGGGAACGGGGCTCTCTTCCCCTCTGGGGAAGCCCAAATATTCCTCCCGGGTCACGCCTGCACACTCCTCTCGCACTCACAGCCCCAGCCTCGGGGCCTTGTGCCTGCAGACGCCCTAGACGGAGGGCCTCGGTCCCTGTCAGGGGAGGGCACCCCCTGTAAGCCAGTGACAAGAGGCGACTGCGGCCTCTTCCAAAACTGCAGGCACACAGGCCGGCGCGGAAAGCCCCAGGCAAGCCAGCACCACTCAAAGGGGAAGAGTCCGCACCTGGCCCAGCAGCGCTGATGAGCCCCAGGCTCCGCCCCTGGCCTTTTTATTATTATTTTTTTTAATAGAGGCATGTTTTATGTATTTATTTGTTTGTTTGTTTGTTTGTTTTGTTTATACATGCACTGGATACAGTCAGAAGTGCGGGAGGGTGAGATAATTCACCAGAGCCAGAGCCGGGAGCAGAGCAGGCAGAAGGACCGAAGTACACTGCTGAGGGGAGCAGCGGGCAGCAGGACAGTTCTGCACACCATGTGGGACCCTCCTCCAGTGGCCGGGGTGCAGCCGGCGATCGAACCTGCGCGGGCAGCTTCAAAACCCAGCGCTTAACCGCTGCGCCACCGGGGAGGCCCACGAAAAATCTCATAGTTTTGAGGACAATAATACAAATTAATTACACACATAAAATGAACTTGTAATTACTGAGCATAACCAATGGAAATTCAACATAAAAACTGCTGTTGTGCATGTACAGAAGAAAACAAAAAGAAAAGAGAAAACACTAGATAGATGACTGATTGATGATAGAGGGATGGATGTATAGATCAATCAATCGATCAATCGTGGGTCAATTGATAAACAAAGACAAGAGATATAGATGAATGTGGTAAAGTTTCTAAACAAAAGGTTTAGAAAGAATCTTCTAAAATTCTAGAGATCTTTCAGAAAATTTTGATCCCTTGTAGAGAAACACATAAAGTCACACCTTCTTGTTGATTTTAGATGCAGGACTCCCTCTTGGCGCAAGGGCATAAGACACAACCTATGAAGCTATCCGCTGTCATGCATCACAAGTTCGATCTCTGGCCAGGGAGCTTCCCATATGGTTTAGCAGACCTCTCCTGTCTCTCTGCTGCTCCCCTCAGCAATGTATTTCATCAGTCTGACTGTTCTGTTCCCCACTCTGTCTCTGGTGAATCCTCTCACCCCTTGAGCTTCTGGCATGTACCCCAGCTCTTATGGACATGTTTCATTTTGTGGCTTCTATAGGAATTCTTTGTGAAAGTTGAATTTGACCTGAAGCAAGAAAAAAGAACCTGCTGCTTTGTTTGTGGGGTTCCAGAGACATCCAAAGAGGGTGAGGAAGCTTGCCTCCATTGGCAGGACTCGACAACTGGGGAAAAAAAAAAAGTTCTGGTAACCTGGAGAATAGGAAACTCCAGGTGGAAACCAACTTTGTTTCTGAAGCCTACACGGACTAGATGTCAAGAGTTCACTCTGATCTTATATGGAGTTTTCCAGCAAAGTTAGCTGGAATTGCTGTTTGGTTACTCTGCCTTGTGATTTTATGCAAAAATAAGTAAAATGGTCTGAGAGTATATTCATATTGCAAATATTTTGCAGTACTATTGTATAAAATTGGGTCAAGGTGGAGAAAACTTGTTTTTGGAAAAGTTAAACCGGACCTCCCTGGTGGCGCAGGGTGTTAAAGACAGCATTATCGAACTATTGCCAGCCACTGAAGCATTAGTTCGATCCCCGGCTGGCCAGGGAGCTACCCACATGGCACTGCAGAACTCTTCTGCCTTGCCTGCTGCTCCCCTCAGCAGTGTATTTCAGTAGATCTTCCTGTTCTGCTCCCCACTCTCTCTGGTGAATCTTCTCACCCCCACCCCCATGGACTGAGTAATTTCCAGGAATGAAGGACTATCATACTAGACACATACGGACAACACTGGCAGCTGATTGTTATTCTCTAGCATATACTAAAATCCTGAGATAGGGGTTTAAAATACAAAAAATAGTGGGTGTCTAGAAGAAAATGTGTGCCTATCGGTACTTATATACAACATTTATTTACTTTTAAATTCTTAAATTGCAACTGCTTTGGTCTAACAACTGTTGAGCAACATCTCATCCCTACTTCCTCAGGGCAGTGGAGCAGCATTTTATGACAGCAACACCAAGCCCTAGGCCCCTGGTCATAGATTACTGTCCATCGCAAGGGCCAACTTGGCTGGGACCTTAAAACACTGAACATGGGGTCCCTCCTGGAGGCGCAAGGGCTTAAGGCACAACCTATGAAGCTGTCTGCAGCCACCGCAGCAGGAGCTGGATCCCCCGGTCGGCCAGGGAGCTTCCTACATGGTGCAGCAGACCTCTCCTGATTCACCCACTGTCCCCCTCAGTGGTGTACTCCGGTCAATCTGCATGTTCTGTTCCCCACTCTGTCTCTGGTGAATCCTCTCTCTCTCTCTCACACACACACACACACACACACACACACAACTCTGGCCGTTATTCCAGCTCTTGCATGCATAAATAAATAAATATTTTAAAAAAACACTGAACATGGGGGAGAGGGTATGTTACTGTTTCATTACCTACAGGACCACTTTGGATTCCAGCAGGAAAGGACCCATCTTATTCCAGAGCTCCAGCCATTAGCCATCTAGCTGGCACCTGGGATGCCACCTATGTAGGCCGACAGGAGAAACGAGGACCCTTCCCACTGACTGTGCTGTTCTCCAGAACCTCAGATCAAGACTCGATGCCCTTCAGGCTGCTGTACGCTGACATGATGGACATCAACAAGCCCCCCAGACACCACCAACTCTGTTGTGTTTTGTTGTGACACTGTTCTACCAAACTCCTATTCTGATGTCACGGACCTTAGAGACAAACTATAAGGACAACAGACGGTAAAATTGTCAAGAGATCAGGTAAAAACTGTACAGACCCAACTGTCTTAGCCCTGTGACTGGACCTGTACATCCATCTGTGTAACTCCATTTGTATATAATCAGACTCAGGCTACATGGAAACATATTAAGCTACAATTTCAAGGAAATGTAAATATGTCTAAGCAAATGCAACACTTGCAACAAAATACACAGGGGACATTTGTTAAATGCTTATCAGCAGTAGGAGGGAAATATGTTGTAAATTTAATGATGGGGTTTAGCCAATTTAAATAAACTGAACTATGTAAAAGCTTTGGGAATTATCTTCATGTTAATTGCACTAATCCTTATTTTTGCATATCTGTTACTTTAAATCCTCTTCTACAAAAGTAAAGGAAGAAGCATGTGGGAGTGAAAACAACTGAATGTTGCTGCCATAGTCATTGTCAAGGCTACACTATAAAACAAAACAAAAAAAAGGGGACCTCCCTGCTGGTGCAAGGGGTTGAGACGCAACCTATGAAGCTGTCCAATGCCAGTGAACACGAGTTTGATCTCCACCCAGGGGGTTACCCACATGGCACAACAGACCTCTCCAGACACCCCGCTGCTCCCCTCAGCAGTGTATTTCCATTAGTCCACCTGTTCTGTTCTCCACTCTGGTGAATTGTCTCATTCCCCCACACTTCTGGCCTGTACCCCAGTTCTTGAATGCATAAATAAATAATTTTTTTAAAAAGGGGGGAGATGTGGAGACCCCTATATCATAAAGTGTTGAGGCAAGGAAACTATCACGGTCATGGCTGAAAGACTGGGCATGGCTAAAAGATGGATCAGCCCAGGTCAGAAGATTGGCCCTCCTACAGATCACAGATCAGGATGTTGTGTCAGCGAAACCAGGCCAGTGAGAGAAACTAGATTAGAAGATAGAACAGAATAATCTGATACCGCAGAACCTTGGCTGTGCATGTGTGCCAGAATAATGCTGAATACTAAGGAACAAAAGTATAATCCACTGTTTTGTAACTAACCTAGGAGGTGGTCTGTCTCCATAAATCTGAGTTGTTCTGGGTGCTCCGGACAACTGAGCCAGAATGAGAAGCCTTGCATCCCCTGTGCATGTTTTCTTCTCCCTGTTGTTTCTTTCTATTTAGTTCTATGCATTGAGACGTTGTGCCATTGGTGTTGGCGAGCATCTCTTTGGAGTGCTCCTCTAGGGGTGTCGGAAACTGTTCACCAGACTGAGACTAGCACTGGTAGGCCAAAACTCCACCAGAGTGTTGATGCTGTGTTGCTGGGCACTGTCCCTTACAGTTCCCTCCCTCTGTATTTACTTAGTTCCAACAGGGAATAAGTTAGTTGGTGATTTTGTTCTGGTCATGAGGGGGTACCAGAGACCTGTCCTTGCTGACCTTTGCTTTTTCCCAGTGGTTCTCGGCTGGCCTTAGGCTATTTGTAGGTCTCCGTGGAGTCCTAGTCTTCCTCTGATGGCGCCCGGAGCCACTCTATCACCTCTGTGGTGATTTCATCACCGTTCTCCACAGTTCCCATTGGGGTGCGGTGCCTGAAATTGTTCCTCTCTACTCAGTGTCCCACTTGATCTGTAGTTTGTTCTTGCTGGGTTTTTTTTTTCCTTCTGTCCGTTGGTCAGAGAGTGCCTACTCAGTGGGTAGAGGAGGTAGCAGGGTTCTGACTCTTTCCCTTTTTTAAAAAAAATAAATAATAAAACTTCTCCTTGGCAGAGACTAAAAGTCTCTGTCTTGTGGGGAAACTCACTGTGTATGTGAAAGGGGGAATCTGGTGAAACTTTTCTCAGACGTGACCCAAGAACTCCAACTGTGACCCCAACACCTCTCCAAAATATCACTCCTCACCAATGTCAATGTTACAAAAACAAGCAAAGTCAGAGAAACAGTCAGCAAGAGGCACATCAAAGAGAACTGGCTGTAACTGAATGAGGCAATTTGGATTATGGAACATAAAATGTACATTAGGAAAATATAATGAAATTAAGCACGGAGTTTGGTAATTGTGTCAATATTGCTTCATTAGCTGTAAAAAAAAATACAAAAAAAAAATCATGTAAGATGTTAAAGTGGAAATGGTGTGGGATAAATAAGAACTGTACTATCTTTGCAACTTTTCTGTAAATTTAACAGTATTCATTAAATGTTATATATTTTTTAATGTCCTCAATACTAAATAGGTTGTAAAAGGAAAAAACAATCTACTTTCCTGTTTACCCAGTTTTTGTTATCCAGAGGCTGGAGAGAGGGATTCTGGGGAGAAAAGCTGGAAACCTCACACCCAGGGCATTCCCCCGAGTCTCCTCTCCTCTGAGCCCTGCTTCTCTGAATCCTCACAGAGCATCTCACCACCAGGATGCTGCCCTCCAGGACCCCCAACTCTTCCCATTTCAGAACCGGCCGTGTCCTTGCAGCTCCACCAGAATCCGAAATATTCCACCAGAATCGGGAAACAGTCAGACACCCCATTTTATACCAGGGTTGCCCTGTAACAGTTTGGCTCAGTAAAGAAAAGGGGAGCCAAGCTAAACTTTCTCAAAGGAAGGGAAAATTCATTGCACCCCCGGGCGAGCTTCGGGGTCCCAAGAAGGGGGGGGTCCCTGAAGTCGTGCCCGTTGTGGTGGGAGATGTCATTTTATAGGGTGAGGAGAGGTTAGGCAGGAAAACTGGGTTGGCGGGGGGGGGAAACAGGTTTAGGGGGAACAAAGTTTTTTTTTTTTTTTTTTTTTGGTGGAGCCGAATTGCTTTCTCCTGCTTATGGCTTCAGTTTCGGTTTGATGGAATCAGGGATACTGGTGTCAGGACCATCTTGTTGTTTGTATGTGGGCTTCCTCATTCCTGGTCCCTGCATCAACCTTTCATACCAGCCTTTTGTTGAAAAGGGCCAATGGTTCTTTCTTTGGCTACTTTCTGCTGGACAGCGGCGAAGACCAGGGTGGGGGCTCAGGGCTGGTTATGATATAGTCTTTGCAGGGACGCGAGGATATGGGTGGAGAAGGAGTTGGTTAAAGGTGGTATGGGACAGATCTTGGATCCGGTGTTGGATGAAACAGAGTAAGCATGGGGCAAAAAGAAAAAAAATAGGAGATTAGGATAAGAGGCCCTATGAGTGGTAATACTTTGCCCGAGGCTGTGTTGATCTGAAATTGCCAGGCATAGACAGAAGGAAGGGAAGTGGCTTGAAGAGATGGGATTAGAAACAGAGGAAGGAGAGGAGCCTCCCAGATGGTGCAGCGGTGGACAGTTGAGCGCTGGATTGCCAAGCTGCCCGCAGCCTCTACAGCACCGGTTCAATTCCTGGCCTCAAAGCGAGGGTCCCACAAGCGGGCAGACCTCTCCTGCCGCCCACTGCTCCCCTCAGTAATGTGTTTCGTCAAGTCTGCCTGTTCAGCTTTTCGCTTTGTCTCTGGTGAGTTCTCTCACCCTCCTGTGCTTCTGACTGTACCCAGTGCTTGCATAAATAAATCTTAAAAAAAAAACAAACAGAGGAAGGTGAATCAGAGGGCCTCTACTTTATAGGCTGAGTGGGATGTGGACCAGGGGCGCAGTGATGTGTACCCGATGCTCGCATACATATTGGGCCCATGTGCTCGCATACATATTGCTTGTCCACAGAGACCGGTTTGACCCTGCAAAGCTGATGCCAAGACGTGTTGCCCAAGACCTTGACAGCCGTTGGTGTAGTCAGGATGATCATGTGTGGACCCATCCACTTTGGCAGAAGTTGTTTTGGAGAGATGGCTTTCAGAAGAACCTGGTCTCCAGGGCACAGCAGGTTGACAGGTGCATCAGGGGACAGAAGCACAGGTTGTGGCAGACAACAGCCTGCGTATTCTTGGAGCAGCTGTCTGAGCAAAGAGAAGTATGAAAATATCCAACCAATGTGTCGGTTGGACAGGGAGTTCATGGTTAGTAAGAAGAGGTCTGCCATACATCCGTTCAAGGCGGGGTCAGGAACAAGGGGCCACAGGGAGTGGATCGGAGGTGCTCTAAAGCCAGTGTGAGCAGCTCTACCCAGGATTTACGCAGCTCAGTGGAGAGTTTGGTTAGGTGATCTCTGGTAAGACCATTCACCCGATCTACCTTACCAGAGGATTGCGGTCCAGAGGGAATGTGTAGTTTCCATGTGATGCCCAGGGAGGAGACCTGTGGAGTAATCTTTGAGATAAAGGCGAGTCCATTGTCCGACTGGTGATGGTGTCCACCATAGTAAGAAGTGGGTGTTATCTGCGTTAGGGTGTGGGACACACTTGAGGCCTGGCATGATTGAGAGTTGAGGATTGGGAGAGGGAGATGAGATAAGAGGGTCTTTGACAAAGAGAGTAGAATCTAACAGACAAGAAGGTGATGGAGGGGAGAGAGCCTGTTGAATGAGCAGGTCCTAGAGCCTAGGTGGAGAACTAACATTTACAGGTTGGCCCAGTGTGGGTTTTAAGGCCTGTCTAGCGAGACAAGCAGCTGCCACAAGTGCACGCAGGCAGGGCTGCCATCCTCTTACAGTGGGATCCATTTTTTTTAGAGAAATAAGCAACTGTTTGCTGGACTGGCCCAGGTTGGTCCAGAATCCCTAGAGCAATGCCCTGTTGCTCATCTGTCCATAACAGGAATGGCTTTCCCGGGTCTGGGAGATAGAAGGCTTATCTCAGAGAGCGTTGTATGGATAAAGTAGAAAAAACGGGGTGTAGAAACAAAGAAAAGCTTAATCATGATCACTGGGCCTACTAGGGGCAGCATCCATGGCAGTAAAGGAGAGCTTGTCCACGTTTGGTTGTACTGGCCCCAGCTTCGGCTGACAAAGTATCGATCAGAGGGGGCTTTGCTGGTCAGATGAGCAAGCCCATGAATGTGTTGAAAGAGGGGGAGACACCAGAGTACACACAGATTCTCACCAAAATCTCCCTCTCAGACATTCAACACTTTATTTTGCTTTCTTTCTTATGCCATTTCATTTTACTCATCCTGCTTTACGTTATCTTAAGGCCTTCAGAATGTCCCTCTTCCGTACATTTCTTTTTTCAAACACACATACCTCACCTCACTTGCATTTACCAGACTTAGCTAAACCTTAGTTTTAGAAGAGAATTGAACACCATCTAAAGAATGATGAAAAAACACAAATTTAAGGTAGATAGCCCCTGTAGCTTTTCGTTCCTGTACCCAGTGATTTAATTGGCAGAGACTGGTGTCCCAAGCGTGCATCTGTTGGGTGATATTAATGTTTCCAATTTGGCTAAGGTCACACTGGGGGGTTTGAATCCAGGGAGGAGGAGGGGTGGGTGGCCATCTGGAGAGGATTTTTAAAAGGAGAAATTCCAGCTGGGCTGACACTGTGTAAGAATCCCAAGCTGCAAAATCCCTCCTGCACGTACTCCATGACAAGCTGCAGCTTCGGCCCAGGGGACACTGGACACCTAGGTGTGCTCGCTGGGGGACTGAGATTGATCATAGCCTAGGCTTCGAGGAGCAGGAAGATGTGCGGATTTTCCAGCCGAGCAGGTCGTGGTGGAGTAGGGCTGCTCTGTGAATAACCTCTGCCCACCTTGGAGAGTCCCGTTTGGATTCTAATATACTGGTCCCCGAGTCTTTCTTAAGGGGAGCTAGAGAGTCTCTCTATCTGCTACTTGCAATCTGCACGTTTTACCACCTGGGGCCAAGCCTTTGCAAGAGCTCCTGCATCCTCTGCACCATCCGTGTGCCCAGGGGTGAGCAGCAGGTCTCTCCTACCAAGGGGGCAGAACCTAAGATGGGCGAGAGAGGTCCAGGGTTCCCTGCCTCTGGCCCTGGGGCCACTGGAGGCTCTGCCCACAGAGCCCCACACCCCTCTCCTGGTCCTGTACCTTCTCACCTCTCCCCAACCCTTCCACACCATACCCCTCACCCACTCTTCTCCCCTCCAGGTGCTTCACCAGTTTTGTTGCCCGCCTGGCCCTTCACCTGCTCTGCTCCAGGGACGTCTGTGTTCCAGGGACATCTGTGCTGCTCAGACTTCTGTGCTGCAGTCCTGTGAGTCTCATGCTGCTCCTGGCCCCTCTGACTGGGCCCAGCCCCTGGGCCTCTCCAGAGCCTCAACCTTCCCTGGTGTACTCCTGTTCCCCATGGCCACTGAGTGGTAGTGCTTTGGGGGTGGGTGTCTTCTGCCAGCTATGGCGCTATTTTCAATCTTTGTTGCTCTCCAGTTCCAATGCTGCACAGCAGCAACAAAATTCCAGGATAATTTTGAAAAATCTATCTCTGGCCCTGACGATTGCTGAAGGGGCCTCTGCACTGGAAGGCCAGCCACGTCTTGGGGAGGTCTTAGGGTGGTGCTGCAGGGCTGGGGAGCTGGACAGATTGTGTTGGCCCTGCTTTCCTGGTCCCTCTCCAGCTGGGGGCCTGTCTCAGTGGTGCCGCCATGCTCCCCAGCGTCCTCCAGCTGGAGGACTGAAACCGAGGTGCTGCTGTGCTCCCCGGCATCCTCCTGATGGGGTCCGGCCACAGAGGTGCTGGTGTCCCCCCAGGCGTCCTCCAGCTCTGGGCCTAGCATGGAGGGTCTGCCCTTTGGGGTGTCCTCTAGCAGGGGGCCTGGCCCTGTGGCAGTGGTGTGCTTCTGGGCGTCCTCCAGCTCAGGGACCTGGCGGAGATGACCCTGTTGCCCGGGGTGGCATCCTTTCCCCTCTTTTGGACTTCCAGCTTTCGCAGGATACCTGGCCTTCGGGCATTCCCCAAAACTTCAGGCTGCGGGAGGGGGGCGGGTGGGCATCCTTTCCGCTCTTTTGCACTGGGTGCTTTCGCAGGATAACTGGCTTGGTGTATTCCCCGAAACCTCAGGTCACCAGGCTCCCGGAAGTTAACGCACTCCGGAGCCTGGAAAGTGACGCGCCTCGGCCGCTCCCCCCCTCCTCCTCATAGTCCTCCTCCCCCGCCTGCTTCCTGGAGCGGAGGATCAGGTAGGTGGTCATGACCTCATCCTACTTGTTAGCGTCAATGGCCTCCCGAATTTCCTGCCTCTGGTAGCCCAGGCGCTCCATACCTTTGGTTATGGCTGGGTCCTGGGGGCAGAGTGACGGCTCGCTGAAGGGCAGGAGTCCCTTGCTCGTTTCTGCTACCCAGGCGTGCTGCTGGATGCTCTCCAGGGGGCGGAACCTCCAGGGGTCCCGTGCCAGCGTTTTGGCCAGCAGGTCCCCGCCCTGGACCGTGAGGTAGGAGGGCAGGTGGACGTTCCCACCCAGGACGCGCTCCCTGATCGCCCTGAGGCTGGGCCCCTGAAGGCAGTGTGCTGGTCACCATTTGGTAGGGCATGATGCCCAGGCTCCACACATCCACCTTGGGGCCTTTGTACCTCTGGCCAAGGTAGACCACGGGGTCCCTGTGTTCTGGGCGACAGCAGCATGTGCTCAGTGCCCGGTTGAAGCCCTGGACGCTGATTCTGAAGTCTGCCAGCCTGACTTT
Source organism: Talpa occidentalis (assembly GCF_014898055.3). Taxonomy (NCBI): domain Eukaryota; kingdom Metazoa; phylum Chordata; class Mammalia; order Eulipotyphla; family Talpidae; genus Talpa; species Talpa occidentalis. The sequence goes on from NW_023601962.1 coordinate 2,895,492, forward strand.
TCCCTCTCGGGTCAGCACTCACCAGCCCTGACTGTGCTCACTGCCCTTGAGCTACCTCCACTGACCTGACTCTCCTACGATATTAATAAATGTACTAGTACTAATAGCACTCAAGTATTCACTAAACCTCACTAAATACTGACAATGCTAACTTAACTCAACAGCAATACTATCTTCACTCTCTTTACTACTAGCAATACTAACTACACTACAAATACTATGGGTATAAATTTCTATT
>NW_023601962.1:2895829-2948302 GCF_014898055.3 Talpa occidentalis
TGCTGGGTGAATACAGAGTAAGTGGCTCCTATAGCAATCAAAAATTAATATCTTACCTGTGACATCCAGGTTTACCCTAGCTTATACCACAGAGACCATGTCATTGGGGACCTGGTGACGTCCTTGGCCCTATCACTTGTCATCCAGGAGGTGGTCAGTAGTCAGTCTACTACAGGGCAGGGAGAGGGGCACCGCAGAACCCCCAAAGCTGCTTGCTCTAAATAGGTTCTGCCATCTGCCACATCGACACAAAACATTTAAGACTTTAGATGGAAGGAACTTTACCACAATTAGTAAACAATACAGAAAAGACAAAGAATCTGTTAGAGGTCAGGGAGAAGGGCAGCCCAGACACCACAAACCTGCGTGCTCTAACTAGGTTCTGCCATCCGCCGCATCAACAGAAAACATATGAGACTTAAATGAAAGGAACGTTAATACAATTAGTAAACAATGCAGGAAAGGTAAAGAATATAGTTTCTAAATCAAGCATCCAAAGATACCTGTCCCATTGTGGGGAAAAGTCTACCCAATCAGGATTGGCCTAGAGCAAGGCCTGAAAGCCTGTCCCAAGTCTAAAGCGCCTTCCAGTGGGGACCCACAGAAAAGGATCAGAAACAACCAGACAAGTCTGGGAGGAAAAGATCAAAATCAAATTCAAGACAAAACCACCATTGTCACCTCCCCACCGGTCTCTCGACCATGCTGTTGTCACCCAGTCCACGACCAAAAGGCAAGTGCAGTTTCTGCACGTGTCTCTCAGCTCCATGTGCCACCTCCAGGTCTCCTTCTGGCTCCATCCTGCTTCTTTCCTTCTCAGTCTCCACTGCAGGTTCTTCTCTCCCTTCTCAGCTCCCTTCTCTCCCTTCCTTTGGGTTGGGCAGGGAACCTGGAATTTCCCCTTTACCTGGGGACCACCCTATTATCATGGATAACTGTACGGAAACACATATTTTAACTGTCTTAATTTGTTTAGGTGAGATGTCATTAAATTTTAGTTTTCTTATACTAAGAAGCAAAATATAAACCTGCAAGCTCAACAATATTTAGAGAAAGTGATATTGTTTAACAAATTCTCATTCTTAAACTTAATAAGACCTTAGTTTTATATGAAATTTGGCCACCATTTAAATAATGATAAAAGAAAAAATTAAGGGAGAGATACCAATTGTAACTGTTAGTTTTTCTTAGGACTGGAATTTTAAATTAATTTCAGAGTTGCAAATTCTAACATCCCAAAAACCAAATTTCTTTCTTAGGCAAGTACTAGATAGATGGATGAAAACCAAGAAAAATAAGAGAGACTTAATATCATATACATTTCCTACATACCTGTGAGGAACACAGTGTTGCTAAGGAACTTGCCCACGAGGCAATTTTTGCTAGGACAAGGGGAAAGAAAGAAGTCAATCTGGGATTTTTCTGGAAAAGAATTTTATCAAGAGATTTAGGCCTAATCATCAAAATGCAAACTTATCTTTTTTGATGTAGACTAGGTCAGTTACTCTTTTTTTCCCTAATACTATGTGCTTCCTTTTGAAAATAAAGACATTTCAACATAAAATATTGATACTCAACATGAAAACTGTAATGCTTGCATGCTTCAAATTCAGCCATTAAGTTTTGATCTAGTTTTTGATTACCAAAATCTTAAATCCTGATCTCAAAATTGGGGATTTTTTATTAGTCTTCAAATAGGTGTCATTTATAAGTAACACTCCTAAGGCATTAGACATTGATAGAAATGGATATTTTTTTGATTCTTTTTTAAAAATGTTGGCCATGTGCATTAGTTTTAAAAAGTAGTTATTTTTTTAAAAAAGTAGTTATTCTATCTGTGAAAATACTGAGACATTTTTATTGATGAAATATAGAAACTGTTTTTACTAATTCCTTTAGAGAAAATATTTCTCAAAATTGTATATTTTTATTTAAATTTTTAAAAAATTATTTATTTATTTATACATGAACCAGGGTACAGGCCAATTGCCAGGGAGGGCAATATTTTTTTTTTTACCAAATTGCCTTGATTGCCTTTATTTTTTTAAATATATTTTGGTGCTCCTTCGTTTGGTGAGTATATGTTAATGAGTGTTATTTCTTCTTGAAGTATTGTCCCCTTGATCATAATGTAGTGACCATTCGGGTCTGTTTTTATCTTTTGGAGTTTGAAATCTGTTTTATCTGATATAAGTATAGCTGTTCCTGCTTTCTCTTTTGGTCCATTTGCTTGTAGGATTGTTTTCCATCCTTTAACTTTGAGTCTATTTTTATCTTTTGTAGCTAGATGTGTTTCCTGGAGACTGTAAAAGGTTGGGTTTTGTTTCTTAATCCAGGCTGCAACTCTGTGTCTTTTTATTGAAAAGTTTAGTCCATTTACATTTAGAGTTAATATTGATATGTTAGCATCTGTATTTGCCATTGTGTTTGTCTTTCCTTTTATTTTATTTATTTATTCTTTTAATAACTTTTTTTGGCCTTCTTTTGTTGTTATTCGTCCCTCTGAGGTTCTGGCTTTAGGATTACTTGTAGTATTTTTTGGAGTGGGGGTTTAGTCATAATGAAATTCCGGAGATTCTCTTTGTCTGGGAAGGTCTTTATTCTTTCTTCATAGAGGAAGGAGAGCTTTGCAGGATAGAGTATTCTTGGTTGGCATCTGTTTTCTTGGAGTCTGTTGATTATGTCTCTCCATTCTCTCCTTGGCCGGAGTGTTTCTTCGGAGAAGTCTGATGTCAGCCTGATTGGTTTTTCCTTTTCATGTTATCTGTTTCTTCCCTCTTGTCAGCTTCATTATTTTTTCCTTGTCCTAGATTCTTGGGAGCTTTACTATTATGTGTCTTGATGTATTTTTCCTTTTGTCGTGGAAGTTTGGTGTTCTTCCTGCTTCTGGTATATCAATTTTCAGCTCCTTCTTCACATTTGGGAAGTTCTCTTCAATTATCTCCTGGAATATTTTCTCTGTTCCTACATCTCTCTGCTTTCCTTCTGGTATTCCTATAACTCTTATATTTCATTTCTTCATGGAGTCAGATAGTTCCTGAAGTCTTTATTCGTGCTTTTTCCTTCGTACTTCTCTTTCCTTTTCTGTTTTGGTTCTTTTTAATTCTGTTTCTTCAAGAGTACTTTTTCGTTCTTCCATTTCATCTATTCTGCTTTCATTGCTTTTCCCAGAGTTCTTTAGTTCCTCCATTAATTCTTTGATCTCCTGCGTTTCTTTTGATTCCCTCTTTAGGGACTCAATTTCATTCTTCTGACCATTGTTTTCCCTCTTTAGGGACTCAATTTCCAACTTCTGATCATTGTTTTCCTTTATGAGTTCTGTCATTTTTTTAATCACGGCAATTTTAAATTCTCTTTCTGGAAGTCTCAGAAGTTCTTCCAAGTTACTGTCGTTGCAATCTGGGGGGTGGTTTTCTTTTTGTGGTGTGCTTTTTTTCCTGAGGGCTTGTTAGGTTGCCTATGGTTCTTCTACTCCCTACTGTCTGTTTTCTAATTTGTTGTATGCATTGGGACACTGTGTTGCTGGGACTGGCCGGCATCTTGGGTGAGCTTCTCCGCCTCCCTCTGTCTCCTCCAGAAGCCATCTGTCGATTTCAAGCAGTCTTTACTGAAGAGAGGTGCCTGTTCTAAAATGCCGATGTGGGGACACACTCCCCTGTGCGCTTGGTCTGCCCCGGCGGTGGGTTCCCGCTCCCCCTCTGGGTTTGGACTGCAGGCCAGAAGGGGCCTGCATGGGCGAGCTTCCCCACTCACCTCTGGCTCCTGAGGGAGCCTTCTGCAGGCAGTCTTTACTGAAGAAATGTCCCTGTTCTAAAATGGGGATGCGGGACGCACTCCCTGCGCGTCCAGTCTCATGCACACTCTTCTGCATGCCAGGTCTGCCCCGGCTGTGGGTGCCCACTCCCCCTGTGGGCTCAGACTGCTGGTCTGAAGGGGCCTGGGGTGGGCTAACTTCCCAGCTGGCCACGGGCTCCTCCAGGAGCCTTCTGCTGGTCAAGCAGTCTTTTCTGAAGAAAGGTGTTAGTGACTTTTTTTCTGGTCACTAGGTGGCGCCAGAGATCTCTCCTAGAGCCCTTGGGGAGCTGTGTTTTTCACCCAGTGGGACAGGGAACAGAGTGGGAATGGTAGGGAAAACCTCAACGGCTCTGGGGTGCTGTGTCTGCCTTGTGCCCCACCGACGTGGAGGGCCCATGCCCCGAATTTTGTGCCCCGGGTCTCAGTTCCAAAGCCCTCAGGTCCAGGACGTGGGCTGTAGCCCAGTTCAGTGGCCCCAGGAATGGCGTCTTTTGCACCCTGCTCCCGTGTCCAGGCGCCTGGTTTCTGATTACTCAGTGAGGGACTTTCACCTCAGTGAGGGCCCCTGCGTGTCTCCCCGCAAGCCTAGGTCGCAGGCGCGGGGACCAGGGCAGCTGCGATCCTGATCCATGTTTGCTTTTCAAGCGCGCCGCTTTTTCGCGTGATCCCGATCTGCATTTGCTTTTCCAGCATGCCGCTTTTCTGAGCAAGCTTACCGGCCAGCCCGGGGCTGTGTGCAGGTCTCCAGAGTCTTTGTTGTTCTCTAATGGCACCTGGAGCTGTTCACTCACCACCGTGGTGAATCCTACAGGGTTCTCCACAGCTCCTGTTCACGGGGTGTGGTGGCTGAAGTATTTCCTTTCCACTCCCAGTCCCACTAGCTGTGTAGTTTGTTCTTGTTGTTTGTTTTAGTTTGTTTTTTTCCTCCTTTCTGTTGGTTGGAGAGTGCCGACTTTGTGGTGGGGGAAGGATTTGGCACTTTCCTCCCTTCTAGTCCTCTTTTATGGCAACTTTCTTCTTCGGGTAGTTTGCTGGAGTCGTCCATTTATCTTCCGTGCCCCAGTTCTCATTGGGACCTGCCATTTTTCCTCCCTATTAACTTTTTTTTTTAATGGGAGATCTTACTCGCAGCGTCTCCTCGCCGCCATTTTGCTCCGCCCTCCTATTTATTTATACATGAGCCAGGGTACAGACCAGTTTCCAGGGAGGATGAGAGGATTCACCAGAGACAGAGTGGCAGACTGATTGTAGACCAAATGGTTTTCAGGCTTTTCTGCCTTCCCACCATCAGGACTGCCCTGCCTGATGGGGCACCTGCAGTTGTTACATTGTAGCAAACTGTCTTCTTTACTTCTGTGGGCCATGAGAGGAGTCCTGAGAGATAGTCACCAAGAGAAGCAGAAGCAGGAGAGAGGAGAGAGACAAAGAGACAGAGAGAGAGAGAAGGGGAGAAAAGAAGCCAGAGAAGCCCAGAGTGAAGACTTAGGGCTTGGAGGCCAGCCGGCCTCTTGGCCCCCTGGCACCCCAGCCTGCCGTGTACCTGGTTGCTGCAATGCATGTAAAGCTCAATAGAATCTTGAGAAAGCCACTGAGGACTCCAAGACTCTCCTTTACCCTGTCTGCCAGATCAGAGAACCTGCACTGTGCTGTGCCTATCCTGCCACTACACTGCTGAGGGAGGAGCGGGCGCCACAGGAGAGGTCTGCAGTGCCATGTGGACCCTTTTTAGCCGGCCGGGATCGAACTGGCACTGCAGAGGCTGTGGACAGCTTCACAACACTACGCTCAAACGACTGGGCCACTAGGGGATGCCCTCAAATTTATATTTTTAAGAGTGACTTGTTGGCTTTAACTTTTTTTTTTTTATGTACCATGAGATATACAGGAGAAGAGACACATTAAGATCTTATTTTATAGTTCGCTTATTCCTGGACTCTCACTAGAAATCTGATTTTGGGGCCTCCCCGGTGGCACAGCAGTTGAGCACTGGGTTGCGTGGCTGGCTGGTTCGATTCCCTGCTGCCGTTTGAGGGTCCCACATGGCGCTCAGACCTCTCCTGCCACCCGCTGCTCCCCTCAGCAGTATACATGGTTGGTCTGCCTGCTCTGCTCTACCCTCTAGCTCTGGTGAAATCTCTCACCCTCCTGTGCTTCTGACTGTACCCAGTGCTTGTATAAATAAATAAATAAATCTTTAAAAAAAAAAGAAATCTTAGGTTTGGAATTTAACTCATAAGAGCTGAAATTTTCACTCTATATATTTAGCAGGCTAAGTAGTTTTAACAAAACTTTACACAGACCCGATAAGCAATTTGGAAGTTTTCTCAACCATTATTTGTCCTGTATAGATTATTAGAATTCCAAAGTAACTTAGCAATTTTTACAATAAAGAGCCAGATTTTAAGATTAGGAAAACACAGGGAAATAGAAATTTATACACATAGTATTTGTAGTGTAGTTAGTATTGCTAGTAAAGAGAGTGAAGATAGTATTGCTGGTTGAGTTAAGTTAGCATTGTCAATATTTAGTGAGGTTTAGTGAATACTTGAGTACTATTAGTACTAGTACATTTATTAATATCGTAGGAGAGTCAGTTGTCAGAGGAGGTAGCGCAAGGGCAGTGAGCACAGTCAGGGCTGGTGAGTGCTGACCCAAGAGGGAAAAGTCAGGCTGGCAGACTTCAGAATCAGCGTCCAGGGCTTCAACCGGGCACTGAGCACATGCTGCTGTCGCCCAGAACACAGGGACCCCGTGGTCTACCTTGGCCAGAGGTATAAATTCCCAAAGGTGGATGTGTGGAGCCTGGGCATCATGCCCTACCAAATGGCGACCAGCACACTGCCCTTCAGGGGGCCCAGCCTCAGGGCGATCAGGGAGCGCGTCCTGGGTGGGAACGTCCACCTGCCCTCCTACCTCACGGTCCAGGGCGGGGACCTGCTGGCCAAAATGCTGGCACGGGACCCCTGGAGGCTCTGCCCCCTGGAGAGCATACAGCAGCATGCCTGGGTAGCAGAAACAAGCAAGGGACTCCTGCCCTTCAGCGAGCCGTCACTCTGCCCCCAGGACCCAGCCATAACCAAAGGTATGGAGCGCCTGGGCTACTAGAGGCAGGAAATTCGGGAGGCCATTGACGCTAACAAGTAGGATGAGGTCATGACCACCTACCTGATCCTCCGCTCCAGGAAGCAGGTGGGGGAGGAGGACTATGAGGAGGAGGGGGGGAGCGGCCGAGGCGCGTCACTTTCGAGGTGCCGGAGTGCGTTAACTTCCGGGAGCCTGGTGACCCAAGGTTTCGGGGAATACACCAAGCCAGTTATCCTGCGAAAGCACCCAGTGCAAAAGAGCGGAAAGGATGCCCACCCGCCCCCCTCCCGCAGCCTGAAGTTTTGGGGAATGCCCGAAGGCCAGGTATCCTGCGAAAGCTGGAAGTCCAAAAGAGGGGAAAGGATGCCACCCCGGGCAACAGGGTCATCTCCGCCAGGTCCCTGAGCTGGAGGACACCCAGAAGCACACCACTGCCACAGGGCCAGGCCCCCTGCTAGAGGACACCCCAAAGGGCAGACCCTCCATGCTAGGCCCAGAGCTGGAGGACGCCTGGGGGGACACCAGCACCTCTGTGGCCGGACCCCATCAGGAGGATGCCGGGGAGCACAGCAGCACCTCGGTGTCAGTCCTCCAGCTGGAGGACGCTGGGGACAACGGCAGCACCACTGAGACAGGCCCCCAGCTGGAGAGGGATCAGGAAAGCAGGGCCAACACAATCTGTCCAGCTCCCCAGCCCTGCAGCACCACCCTAAGACCTCCCCCAAGACGTGGCTGGCATTCCAGTGCAGTGGCCCCTTCAGCAATCATCAGGGCCAGAGATAGAGTATTCGAAATTATCCTGGAATTTTGTTGCTGCTGTGCAGCATTGGAACTGGAGAGCAACAAAGATTGAAAATAGCGCCATAGCTGGCAGAAGACACCCACCCCCAAAGCACTACCAATCAGTGGCCATGGGGAACAGGAGTACACCAGGGAAGATTGAGGCTCTGGAGAGGCTCAGGGGCTGGGCCCAGTCAGAGGGGCCAGGAGCAGCATGAGACTCAAGACTGCAGCACAGAAGTCTGGGCAGCACAGATGTCCCTGGAACACAGACGTCCCTGGAGCAGAGCAGGTGAAGGGCCAGGCGTGCAACAAAACTGGTGAAGCACCTGGAGGGGAGAAGAGAGGGTGAGGGGTATGGGGTGGAAGGGTTGGGGAGAGGTGAGCAGGTACAGGACCAGGAGAGGGGTGTCAGGCTGTGTGGGCAGAGCCTCCAGTGGCCCCAGGGCCAGAGGCGGGGAACCCTGGACCTCTCTCGCCCATCTTAGGTTCTGCCCCCTTGGTAGGAGAGACCTGCTGCTCACCCCTGGGCACACGGATGGTGCAGAGGATGCAGGAGCTCTTGCAAAGGCTTGGCCCCAGGTGGTAAAACGTGCAGATTGCAAGTAGCAGATAGAGAGGCTCTCTAGCTCTCCTTAAGAAAGACTCGGGGACCAGTATATTAGAATCCAAACGGGACTCTCCAAGGTGGGCAGAGGTTATTCATAGAGCAGCCCTACTCCACCACGACCTGCTCAGCTGGAAAATCCGCACATCTTCCTGCTCCTCGAAGCCTAGGCTATGATCAATCTCAGTCCCCCAGCGAGCACACCTAGGTGTCCAGTGTCCCCTGGGCCGAAGCTGCAGCTTGTCATGGAGTACGTGCAGGAGGGATTTTGCAGCTTGGGATTCTTACACAGTGTCAGCCCAGCTGGAATTTCTCCTTTTAAAAATCCTCTCCAGATGGCCACCCACCCCTCCTCCTCCCTGGATTCAAACTCCACAGTGTGACCTTAGCCAAATTGGAAACATTAATATCACCCAACAGATGCACGCTTGGGACACCAGTCTCTGCCAGTTAAATCACTGGGTACAGGAACGAAAAGCTACAGGGGCTATCTACCTTAAATTTGTGCTTTTTCATCATTGTTTAGATGGTGTTCAATTCTCTTCTAAAACTAAGGTTTAGCTAAGTCTGGTAAATGCAAGTGAGGTGAGGTATGTGTGTTTGAAAAAAGAAATGTATGGAAGAGGGATATTCTGAAGGGCCTTAAGATAATGTAAAGCAGGATGAGTAAAATGAAATGGCATAAGAAAGAAAGCAAAATAAAGTGTTGAATGTCTGAGAGGGAGATTTTGGTGAGAATCTGTGTGTACTCAGGTGTCTCCCCCTCTTTCAACACATTCATGGGCTTGCTCATCTGACCAGCAAAGCCCCCTCTGATCGAAACTTTGTCAGCCGAAGCTGGGGCCAGTACAACCAAACGTGTACAAGCTCTCCCTTACTGCCATGGATGCTGCCCCTAGTAGGCCCAGTGATCATGATTAAGCTTTTCTTTGTTTCTACACCCCGTTTTTTCTGCTTTATCCATACAACGCTCTCTGAGATGAGCCTTCTCTCTCCCAGACCCGGGAAAGCCATTCCTGTTATGGACAGATGAGCAACAGGGCATTGCTCTAGGGATTCTGGACCAACCTGGGCCAGTCCAGCAAACAGTTGCTTATTTCTCTAAAAAAATGGATCCCACTGTAAGAGGATGGCAGCCCTGCCTGCGTGCACTTGTGGCAGCTGCTTGTCTCGCTAGACAGGCCTTAAAACCCACACTGGGCCAACCTGTAAACGTTAGTTCTCCACCTAGGCTCCAGGTCCTGCTCATTCAACAGGCTCTCTCCCCTCCATCACCTTCTTGTCTGTTAGATTCTACTCTCTTTGTCAAAGACCCTCTTATCTCATCTCCCTCTGCCAATCCTCAACTCTCAATCATGCCAGGCCTCAAGGGTGTCCCACTCCCTAACGCAGATAACACCCACTTCTTACTATGGTGGACACCATCACCAGTTGGACAATGGACTCGCCTTTATCTCAAAGATTACTCCACAGGTCTCCTCCCTGGGCATCACATGGAAACTACACATTCCCTCCGGACCGCAATCCTCTGGTAAGGTAGATCGGGTGAATGGTCTTACCAGAGATCACCTAACCAAACTCTCCACTGAGCTGCGTAAATCCTGGGTAGAGCTGCTCACACTGGCTTTAGAGCACCTCCTGCGGCCCTAGGAAGTGCACCTGTGCGCAGCCAGTGTCGGGTGGGCGTGGTCAGAGTTGGGCCAGGGGCGGAGCCTGGGGCTCATCAAGCGCTGCTGGGCCAGGTGCTGACTATACCCCTTTGAGTGGTGCTGGCTTGCCCGGGGCTTTTTTCCACGCCTGCCTGTGTGCGTGCAGTTTTCGAAGAGGCCGCGGTCGCCGCTTGTCCCTGGATTCTAGGGGGTGCCCTTCCCTGACCGGGACCCCGGCACTCCGTCTAGGGCGTATGCGGGCAAAGGGCCCCACCGCTGGGGCTTTGAGTGCAAGAGGAAGGTGCAGGCGTGCCCCAGGAGGAAGGTTTGGGATTCAGGTTAGGGGAAGAGGGCCCCGTTACCCCATGGGGGAGGACAATCCCGTACCCCCATGGGTGCAGTGGCCCCAGCCTGGTGGGGCCTGAGGGTCCCCGAACCCTCCTCACCAGCGCCCCCTAGCTGCGGCCCTAGGAAGTGCATGTGTGCGCAGCCAGAGTCAGGTTGGCGGGGTAAGGCTCCGGCCAGGGGCGGAGCCTGGGGCTCATCAGCGCTGCTGGGCCAGGTGTGGAATGTTCCCCTTTGAGTGGTGCTTGCTTGCCCGGGGCTTTTTTCAGCGCCGGCCTGTGTGCCTGCAATTTTGGTAGAGGCCGCGGTAGCTTCTTGTCCCTGGCTTCCAGTGGGTGCCCTCCCCTGACCAGGACACCGGCCCTCCGTCTAGGGCGTCTGCGGGCGCCGGCCCCGCCGCTAGGGCTGTGAGTGGGAAAGGAGGGTGCAGGCGTGCCCCGGGAGGAAGGTTTGGGCTTCCGCGAAGGGGAAGAGGGCCCGTTCCCCCTTGGGGGAGGACAATCCCATAGCCCCGTGGGTGCAGGGGTGGCACCAGCCCGATGGGGGCTGAGGGTCCCCGAACCCCTTCACCAGCGCCCCCTAGCGGCGGCCCTAGGAAGTGTACCTGTACGCAGCCAGAGTCCGGTGGGCGGGTTCAGACTCCGGCATGGGGCGGAGCCTGGGGCTCATCAGCGCTGCTGGGCCAGGAGCGGACCTTTCTCTTTGAGTGGTGCTTGCTTGCCCGGGGCTTTTTTCCGCGCCGGCCTGTGTGCCTGCAGTTTTGGAAGAGGCCGTGGTCGCCGCTAGTCCCTGGCTTCCAGGGGGTGCCCACCCTTGACAGGGACCCCGGCCCTCCGTCTAGGGCGTCTGCGGGCGCCCGGCCCCGCCGCTAGGGCTGTGAGTGCGAGAGGAGGGTGCAGGCGTGCCCCGGGAGGAAGGTTTGGGCTTCCGCGAAGGGGAAGAGGGCCCCGTTCCCCCATGGGTGAGGACAATCCCGTACCCCCGTGGGTGCAGTTGTGGCCCCAGCCCGGTGTGGGCTGAGGGTCCCCTAACCCCCTCACCAGCGCACCCTAGCGGCGGCCCTAGGAAGTGCACCTGTGCTCAGCCAGAGTCGGGTGCCGGGGTCAGGCTCTGTCCAGGGTCCTAGGCTGGGGCTCATCAGAGCAGCTGGGCCAGTTGCGGACTCTTCCCCTTTGAGTTTGCTGGCTTGACCGGAGCTTTTTTCCGCCCCTGCCTGTGTGCCTGCAGTTTTGGAAGAGGCCGCGGTGGCCGCTTGTCTCTGGCTTCCAGGGGGAGCCCTCACCTGACTGGGACCACGGCCCTCCGTCTAGGGCATCTGCGGGCGCACGGCCCCACCGCTGGGGCTGTGAGTGCGGGAAGAGGGTGCAGGCATGCCCCGGGAGGAAGGTTTGGGATTCCGCGAAGGGGAAGAGGGCCCCGTTTCCCCATTGGGGAGGACAATCCCGTATCCCCATGGGTGCAGGGGTGGCACCAGCGCGGTGGGAGCTGATGGTCCCTGATCCCCCTCACCAGCGCCCCCTAGCGGCGGCCCTAGGAAGTGAACCTGTGCGCAGCCAGAGTCGGGTGGGCGCGGTCAGGCTCTGGCCAGGTGCGGAGCCTGGGACTCATCAGCGCTGCTGGGCTAGGTGCGGATTCTTCCCCTTTGAGTGGTGCTGTCTTGCCCGGGGCTTTTTTCCGCGCCGGCCGGTTTGCCTGCAGTTTTGGAAGAGGCCGCAGTCGCTGCTTGTTCCTGGCTTCAGGGGGTGCCCTCCCCTGACCGGGACCCCGGACCTCTGTCGTGGGCGTCTGCGGGCGCACGGCCCCGCCGCTGGGTCTGTGAGTTTGAGAGGAGGGTGCAGGCGTGCCCCGGGAGGACGGTTTGACCTTCCGTGAAGGGTAAGTGGGCCCTGTTCCCACATGGGTGAGGACATTCCCTAACCCCAGTGGGTGCAGGGGTGGCCCCAGCCCGGTGGGGGCTGAGGGTCCCCGAAACACTCACCAGCGCCCCCTAGCGGCGGCCCTAGGAAGTGCACATCTGCGCAGCCAGAGTCGGGTGGGCGGGGTCAGACTCCAGCCAGGGGCGGAGCGTGGGGCTCATCAGCGCTGCTGGGCCAGGTGCGGATCTTCCCCTTTGAGGTTGCCTGCTTTCCCTGGGCTTTTTTGCACACCGGCCTGTGTGCCTGCAGTTTTGGAAGAGACCGCGGTCGCCGCTTGTCCCTGGCTTCCAGCGGGTGCCCTCCCCTGATCGGGACCACGGCCCTCCGTCTAGGGCATCTGCGGGCGCACGGTCCCGCTTCTGGGGCTGTGAGTGCGAGAGGAGGGAGCAGGCGTGCCCCGGGAGGAAGGTTTGGGCTTCCGCGAAGGGGAAGTGGGACCCGTTCCAACATTGGGGAGTATAATGCCATATCCCCGTGTTTGCAGGGGTGGCCCCATCACTTGGGGGCTGAGGGTCCCCGAAACCCCTCACCAGCGCCCCCTAGCCGAGACCCTATGTAGTGCACCTGTGCGCAGCCAGAGTCGGTTGTGCGGAGTCAGGCTCCCGCCAGGGGCAGAGCCTGTTGCTCATCAGCGCTGCTAGGCCAGGTGCGGAATCTTACCCTTTGAGTGGTGCTGGCTTGCCAGGAGCTTTTTTCCGCGTTGGCATGTGTGCCTGCAGTTTTGGAAGAGGCCGTGGTCGCCGCTTCTCCCTGGCTTCCAGGGGGTGCCCTCCCCTGACCGGGACTCCGGCCCTCCGTCTAGGGCGTCTGCGTGCGCACGGCCCCTCCGCTGAGGCTGTGAGTGTGAGAGGAGTGTTCAGGCGTGCCACGGGAGGAAGGTTTGTGCTTCCGCGAAGGGGAAGAGGGCCCCATTCCCCATGGGGGAAGACAATCCCGTACCCCCATTGGTGCAGGGGTGGCCCCAGCCCGGTGGGGGCTGAGGGTCCCCGACCCCCTCACCAGCTCCCCCTAGTGGCGGCCATAGGAAGTGCACCTTTGCGCAGCCTGTGTCGGGTGGGCGGGGTCAGGTTCCGGCAAGGGGCGGAGCCTGGGGCTCATCAGCGCTGCTAGGCCAGTTGCGGACTCTTCCCCTTTGAGTGGTGCTGGCTTGCCAGAAGCTTTTTTCCGCGTTGGCATGTGTGCCTGCAGTTTTGGAAGAGGCCGATGTCGCCGCTTATCCCTGGCTTCCAGCGGGTGCCCTCCCCTGACCGGGACACCGGCCCTCCGTCTAGGGCGTCTGCGGGAGCACGGCCCCGCCGCTGGGGCTGTGAGTGCGAGAGGAGCGTGCAGGCGTGCCCCGGGAGGAATGTTTGCGCTTCCGCGAAGGAAAAGAGGGCCCCGCTCCCCCATGGGGGAGGACTTTCCCGTACCCCCATGGATGCAGGGTTGGCCCCTGCCTGGTGGGGGCTGAGGGTCCCCGAACCCTCTCATCCGCGCCTCCTAGCGGCGGCCCTATGAAGTGCACCTGTGCGCAGAGAGTTGGATGGGCGCCATCAGGCTCCGGCCAGGGGCTGAGACTGGGGCTCATCAGCGCTGCTGGGCCAGGTGCGGACTCTTCCCCTTTGATTGGTGCTGGTTCGCCTGGGGCTTTTTTCCGCGCCGGCATGTGTGCCTGCAGTTTTGGAAGAGGCGGCGGTTGCCGCTTGTCCCTGTCTTCCAGGGGGTGCCCTCCCCTGACCAGGACACCGGCCATCCGTCTAGGGCGTCTACGGGCGCACGGCCCCGCCGCTGGGACTGTGAGTGTGAGAGGGGGATGCAGGCGTGCCACGTGAGGAAGTTTTAGGCTTCCGCGACGGGGAAGAGGGCCCCGTTCCCCCCTGGGGGAGGACAATCCTGTACCCCCATGGGTGCAGGGGTGGACCCAGCCCGTTGGGGGCTGAGCTTCCCCGAACCCCCTCACTAGCGCGCCCTAGCGGCGGCCCTAGGAAGTGCACCTGTTGCAGCCAGAGTCGGTTGGACTGGGTCAGGCTCCGGCCAGGGGCCGAGCCTGGGGCTCATCATAGATACTGGGCCTGGTGCGGACACTTCCCCTTTGAGAGTTGCTGGCCTTGCCGGGGCTTTTTTTCCACACTGGATTGTGTGCCTGCAGTTTTGAATGAGGCCTTGGTCGCTGCTTGTCCTGGCTTCCAGGGGGTGCCCTCGCCTCACCGGGACCCCGGCCCTCCATCTAGGGCGTCTGCGGGCGCACGACCCACCCGCTGGGGCTGTGAGTGCGAGAGGAGGGTGCAGGCGTGCCCCGGGAAGAAGGTTTGGGCTTCCGCGAAGGGGAAGAGGGCCCCGTTCCCCCATGGGGGAGGAAAGTTCCATACCTCCATGGGTGCAGAGATGTCCCCAGCCCGGTGCGGGCGGTGGTGCCCCGACACACTCAACAGCGCCTCCTAGCGGCGGCCCAAGGAATTGCACCTGTGCGCAGCCAGATTCGGGTGGGTGGGGTCATTCTCCGGCCAGGGGCTGAGACTGGGACTCATCAGCGCTGCTGGTCCAGGTGTGGACTCTTCCTCTTTGAGTGGTGCTGGCTTGCCCGGGGCTTTTTGCGCCGGACTGTGTGCCTGCAGTTTTGGAAGTGGCCGCGATCACCGCTTGTCCCTGGCTTACATGTGGTACCCTCCCCTGACAGGGACTCCGTCCCTTCGTCTAGGGCGTCTGCGGGCCCACGGCCACGTCGCTGTGGCTGTGAGTGGGAGAAGCATGTGCAGGCTTGCCCTGGGAGGAAGTTTTGGGCTTCCCCCGAGGTGAAGAGAGCCCCATTCCCCCATTGGGGAGGAAATATCCATACTACCCCCATGGGTGCAGAGGTGGCCCCAGCCCGGTGGGGGCGTAGGGTCCCAGAACCCCCTCACCAGCGCCCCCTTGCGTCTGCCCTTGGAAGTGCACAGTGCGCAGCCCGACACGGGTAGCAGGGTCAGGCTCTGGCCATGGGCGGAGCCTGGGTCTCATCAGCGCTGCTGGGCAAGGTGCGGACTCTTCCCCTTTGAGTGGTGCTGGCGTGCCTGGTGCTTTCCGCGCCGGCCTGTGTGCCTGCAGTTTTGGAAGAGGCCGCGGTTGCCGCTTGTCCCTGGCTTTCAGGGGGTGCCCTCCCTTGACAGGGACCCCAGCCCTCCGTCTAGGACATCTGCGAGCATACGGCCCCAACGCTGGGGCTGTGAGTGCGAGAGGAGTGTGCAGGCGTGCCCCGGGAGAAAGATTTGGGATTCCACCGAGGGGTAGAGCGCCCCATTCCCCAATGGGGGAAGATAATCCCTTACCCCCATGGGTGCATTGGTGGCCCCAGCCCCGAGGGGGCTGAGGTTTCCCGAACCCCCTCACCAGCAACCCCTAGCGGCGGCCCTAGGAAGTGCACGTGTGCACAGGCAGAGATGTGTGTGCGGGGTCAGGCTCAGTCCAGGGGCAGAGCCATAGGCTCATCAGCGCTGCTGGGCCAGGTGAGGACTCTTCCCCCTTTGAGTGGTGCTGGCTTGACCGGGGCATTCGTTCGGCCTGTGTACCTTCAATATTGGAAGAGGCCGCGGTCACCGCTTGTCCCTGGCTTACAGGGGGTGCCCTCCCATGACAGGGACCGCGGCCATTCGTCTAGGGCATCTGTGGGCGCAAGACCCCACCGCTGGGGCTGTGAATGCGAGAGGAGTGTGCAGGCGTGCCCCGGGAGGAAGATTTGGCCTTCCCGCGAGGGTAAGAGGGCCCCGTTCCCCCATGGGGGAAGACAATCCCGTACCCCCAAGGGTGAGTGGTGACCCCAGCCTCGTTGGGGCTGAGGGTCCCCGAACCCTCTCAACAGCGCCCCCTAGCAGCGGCCCTAGGACGTGCCCCTGTGCGCATGCAGAGTCGTTTGGGCGGGGTCAGGCTCCGACCAGGGGCGGAGCCTGGGGCTCATCAGCGCTGCTGGGCCAGGTGAGGACTCTTCCCCTTTTAGTGGTGCTGGCTTGCTGGGGGCATTCCGAGCCGGCCAGTGTGCCTGCAGTTTTGGACGAGGCCGCGGTCGCCGCTTGTCCCTGGCTTACAGGGGGTGCCCCCCCCGACAGGGACCCTGGCCCTCCATCTAGGGCGTTTGCGGGCGCAGGGCCCCGCCGCTGGGGCTGTGAGTGCGAGAAGAGGGTGCAGGCGTGTGCCGGGAGGAAGGTTTGGACTTCCGCGAAGGGGAAGAGGGCTCCGTTCCCCCATGGGGGAAGGCAATCCGTACCACCATTGGTGCAGAGGTGGCCCCAGCCCCGTGGGGGCTGAGGTTCCCCGAACGACCTCACCAGCGTCCCCTAGCGACGGCCCTAAGAAGTGCACTTGTGCACAGGCAGAGTCGGGTGGGCGGGGTCAGGCTCCGGCCAGGGGCGGAGCCAGGTATTCATCAGCGCTGCTGGGCCAGTTGAGGACTCTTCCCCCTTTGAGTGGTGCTGTCTTCCCCGGGGCATTCACGCCTGCCTGTGTACCTTTAATTTTGGAAGAGGCCGCGGTCGCCGCTTGTCCCTGGCTTACAGTGGGTGCCCTCCACTAACAGGGACCCCGGCCCTCCATCTAGGGCTTCTGCGGGCGTAGGGCCCCGCCGCTGGGGATGTGAGTGCGAGAGGAGTTTGCAGGCGTGTGCTGGGAGCAAGATTTGGGCTTCCGCGAAGGGGAAGAGGGCCCCGTTCCCCCATGGGGGAAGAGAATCCCGTACCCCCATGCGTGCAGAGGTGGCCCCAGCCTCGTGGGGGCAGAGGGGTCCCGAACCCCCTCACCAGCGACACCTAACGGCGGCCCTAGGAGGTGCACCTGTGCGCAGCCAGAGTCGGGTGGGCGGCGTCAGGCTCGGCCAGTGGTCGCGGTCGCTGCTTGTCCCTGGCTTACAGGGTGTGCCCTCCCCTTACAAGGTTCTTCCATCCTCCGGAACACGAGATTTGTTTTTTAAACAACTTGCATGGGAAAATGCTAATTCCCTTTGTAAAGAATTAATTAGACCCATAAGAAAAACTGGTACGCTTCAAGATTACATTAAAGTCTGTTTAGATGCTTCCCCAGCGGTTGTACAAGGCATTGCATATGCTGCAGCAATGAAAGGACAACCTTTCGCCGCCTTTGTTCAATCAATGCCTCATGGGCGTCGTATCAAACAGGTTACATGCTTCAATTGCGGCCTGTCAGGCCACGCCTGCAATAATTGCCCAAACAAAGCCCAAGTAATTGCTGACTTTAAACGTCCTGTTCCCTCAACCCCATGCCCTCGTTGCAAAAAAGGCAATCATTGGGCCAACGAATGCCTTTCTAAATGGCATAAAGTTGGTTATAAATTAACCCCTACTTCTAATCAGTCAAATGACTCAAAAAACTTCCAGAGGGGCAAGCCCTCAGCCCCTTAAAAGAAGGAGGGTCTCATCAACAATCCCCTCAGCCCAATTCCCCTCCCCAAGTGTCAGTTCATGACCTCCCCCGGGGCACCCCGGGAAGTGCTGGTTTGGATCTAGCTACTATCAAGGATGTTTTATTATCTTCCGCAGACGGTGTACAATTAGTTGAAACCTACTTAAAGGGACCGCTGCCGATGGCTCGGTTGGACTAATAATTGATCGCAGTTCGAATTACAAAAAGAATTTTGAGGTTTTACCTGGTATTATAGATGCAGACTTTACGGGTCGAGTCAAAGTTATGATCCGTCCGTTAAAGGAAACTATTCAAATTCATAAAGATCAAAGAATAGCTCAAATTCTACTTTTTAATTATATTAAACTTCCAAACCCAATTTTAAAAGACAAACGAGAAGACGGTGGTTTTGGTTCCACTGAGGTCGTAGCTTGGACGCAGCCCATTACAAAACAAAGACCTTTACAGACAATATATGTTAATGGACACCCCTTCACGGGATTATTAGATACTGGTGCTGACAGGTCATGCATAGCTGGTAAAGACTGGCCCTCATCATGGCCGATTACTAATTCCTCATCTACTTTAATTGGTTTAGGCATGGCAGACAATGTAGCTCAAAGTTCTCAGCTTTTATATTGGCAAATGACTGGACATGCTGTTTTTTTTTCAACCATATGTAATCCTTCCTTACCCTTTTCACTATGGGGCCGTGACATAATGGAATCCATGGGGCTAACCCTCACCGCTCCTGATCTAATTGATGAACAGGCTTTTACTTAGGGGCCATTGCGGAAAATTTATTTGCTGACAAAATTTCCTGGAAAAATGATAATCCTGTCTGGATACCTCAATGGCCCCTTACATCTGAAAAAATCCAGGCTATACATGTCATTGTCACTGACCAATTACAAAAAGGTCATTTAGAACCCTCTAATAGCCCATGGAATACTCCTGTCTTTGTAATTAAAAAGAAATCAGGAAAATGGAGGCTTCTTCAGGACCTCCGCTCAGTTAATGACACTATGCATGACATGGGAGCCCTTCAACCAGGTCTCCCTTCCCCTGTAGCTGTCCCAAAACAAAATCATATTATAATTATTGATCTGCAGGACTGTTTTTTCACTATTAAACTTCACCCCGATGATTCTCCCCGGTTTGCTTTTAGTGTCCCATCTGCTAATTTCAACCAACCATGGCAACAATTTCAATGGAAAGTACTGCCTCAAGGCATGAAAAATTCCCCTACTCTTTGCCAAAAATTTGTTGATCAGGCTTTACAAGCTACTAGGGAAATGTTTCCTGATGCCTATATTATTCATTACATGGATGACATTCTTCTAAGCCACCCCTCTAAAGAAGGTGTGGAGTCAATTTTACAACGCTTAATTTCTGATCTTACCTCCTTTGGTCTTGTCATTGCTCCTGACAAGATTCAGCGTGACCGCCCACTTAACTATTTGGGAAAAACTATTCATGATGCTTTTATCATGACTCAAAATCTCCAAATCCGTCTTGATAAACTTTCCACGTTAAATGACTTTCAAAAATTGCTTGGAAATATTAACTGGATTCTTCCTTATCTTAAGATTACTACTGGTGATTTACACCCTCTTTTTGAAATTTTGCAAGGAGATCCTAATCCTAAATCCCCTTGGACTTTAATGGCCGAGGCCCTTTCAAAGCTACATCTGGTTGAACAGAGACTTTCTGAAGCTAAGGTCTCCCAAATTGACTATACGTCACCCTGGGACTTACTTGTCCTTAAAACTGAATTTGCTCCTACTGCCTGCCTATGGCAATCTGGTATTCTTGAATGGCTCTATTTGTCACACAACCAAACAAAAATGGTCACATCTTATGCCTCCATGTGTGCATTTTTAATTATGAAAGGTTTAACACGCTCCAAGGAGATGTTTGCCAAACTTCCCACCTCTATTGTTATTCCATATACTAAAACACAGTTTGAATTTCTACTTCAAAATGATGATGACTGGGGCATAGCATTACTTAATTTTCCTGGTCAGGTTAAATTCCACCTGCCCCAGCACCCTATTTTAAAATTTGCGAGGGAAACTGCTTTTACTTTTCCAAGAATCGTTTCCTCGCAGCCTTTGCCCGGGGCTACTGTTGTTTTTACTGATGGTTCCTCGTCTGGAATGTCGGCAGTTTATCATCCTAATCTGCCTCCTATACAACAATTTTCTAAAAACATCTCTGCCCAACAGGCTGAAATCATCGCTGTGACACTTGCTTTCAAACATTATCGGTGTCCTCTAAATCTATACTCTGATTCTAAATATGTGGTTTCTTTGTTTCCGGCAATTGAAACCACCTTAATATCTGGGTTATCTCACATCTCCTCCTTGCTGGCTCATTTACAAGCCCTGCTACGAGCCAGAACACATAAATTGTTTATTGGCCACATCAGAGGTCATTCTAACCTACCTGGACCTCTGTCCTTAGGTAACCACATGGCGGACTTACTTACTAAGTCCCCAGCTGTTTTGACGGTGACTCAGGCTCAAGAGAGCCATGCCCTTCATCACCAAAATGCTAATGCTCTACGTCAACGTTTCCAAATTACCAGAGAACAAGCCAGACAAATAGTTCGTGAATGTCCCTCCTGTCCGGAAGTACATCATCCTCTCAAATTGGGAGTTAATCCCCGAGGTTTGAAACCTCAGGTCCTCTGGCAAATGGATGTAACTCATGTCCCCTCTTTTGGGAGACTCTGCTTTGTTCATGTAACCGTAGATACTTTCTCCCATGCCATTCACGCCACTGCTCGTACTGGCAAAGCAGTCAAGGATGTTATTCAGCATCTTACTGCGTGCTTTGCTGTTTTGGGTAAGCCATTTAAAATAAAAACTGACAATGCTCCAGCATATACTTCAAAATCATTTCAATCATTTTGTGCCCAATGGCGTATTGCTCATGTTACTGGCATCCCATACAATCCTCAGGGACAAGGTATAATAGAAAGAACTCATCAAACATTGAAAACCCAAATTGACCGTCTGCAAAATGTTGCCCGTTTTTATTCCCCTCAACATCTCCTTCAACATGCCCTATTTGTAATTAATCATCTTAACTCTGATGATAAAGGTATTACCCCTATGGTGCAGCATTGGGGATACACTGATGTCTCCAATCTGCCTCAGGTTAAATGGAAAGACCTACTCACTGGTGCCTGGAAAGGCCCAGATTTGCTACTCGCCTCAGGGCGAGGTTATGCTTGCATTTTTCCTCAGGATGCCGACTCCCCTGTCTGGATCCCGGACAGACTCATCCGCCACTGCCCGCCGGTCTCGAGCACGAGCCCAGATTCTCCGGCACCGATGGAAGATGGCACGCTTGACGAGGAAAATGTGTCATCTTCAGCTCCAGCGGGAAACTCCCAGCTGCCTTCCGACATGGGATCACATAAAGGCCCTTACGACGATGGCTGAACATCTAGTTCAACAAAATAATGCTCCACGCACAGCCACATCAATCTTCCTGGCTATCATTGCCATCTTGGCGACTCAATCCACGCCTGTACAGTCGGCCCACTTTTGGGCTTATGTACCCGAGCCGCCTTTTCTTCATCCCGTTCCCTGGACTGAAAATTCTGCCATAAAAGTTTACGTCAATGACACTAACCTCCTTGGTGGGTTAGCTGATTTTCACCCTGAACATATGGTTTCTTCCCCTATTGATTATGAGGGTTTCTCTGATGACCCTCCACTCTGTGTCTTTACTAACTCTGTATCCCTTCCCGGTTGTATGATGCTACATTATGTTTCCATGCTCACTGATGCACCACCTCGTACCCCTCCGGAGAACCACCGCACGGACAACAGAGACCGTGTTGTCTGGGGCCTGACGTTTATGGCTTTGGACCAACTGACGGCAGACAATGAAATCCGCACCTTCTCCTCATCATCCTTTACTCCCCCTTTTCCCAACTGTGTTCAAAAATACCGGGATATTGACCAATTCTGGGATTCCCTTATTTCTTACCCAGTTTGTCTACATTGTGGTTTTTCTCAGGCAATGCCTATATCCCCTCTCAGGTCTCAGTTTACTGTGTATGATTTTTCATTTGCTGTTCCAGCCCTTCACTACAGAAAGTTTTCTGTTGGATGGGTACCACCTATGTATGCTTTTCATCATCATAATAAGACTTATTTCCAGCCTGAACTTTTTCGCCTCTTGGGTGCTGTTGATGCAGTTCACTTCAAACAACCTGGATACAACACAACCAAAGTTCCTGTGCGTGCCTGTGTTGGATACCCCTTTGCTCTGCTCCAGGGAAATGCTTCATCCACACGTATCCAATCCCGCGAGAACTCTTTTTTTATCCAATGTTCGGGTTGTGTGGTTACTAATTGTATTACCCCCTCTCTTGCTCGTATATATCCTGTGGTGGTCTTGCTCAAAAGACCCTCCAATGTTATGTTACCTGTTGATTTACATGATATGCCTTGGTATGATAATACTGCCATGCAAGTTTTAGATGAAGTACATGCTCTTCTTCGTCCCAAACGTTTTATTGCAACCCTTATTCTAGGCATTGCCGCTCTGATTTCCTTAGTTACCTCTTTAGCTGCTTCCTCTGTTGCTTAAATTCAGGAAGCTAAGACAGCTTCTTTTGTAAATGACCTTACCAAAAACGTGTCCATGGCGCTTGCAATACAGCGGGACATTGATTATAAAGTAGAAAGAAAGTTAAATGCTATGGAAGAAATTGTTATTGCTATTGGCAATGAGGTTCAACTTCTCAAACAACAACTATCTACTCGTTGCCATGTTCAGTTTCGTTTCATTTGTGTTACGCCTTTACATTATAACTCCTCCTTACATTGGAATCTTACCAAACATCACCTATTGGGCATCTGGCAAGACAATGACCTTTCTCATGACCTTTCGTCTCTCCAAGCTGAAATTTCTGCTATCAGTAAGTCTCATCTGCACACTTCACTCTCTTCCTTTGCTCATTCTCTAGTTTCCACTCTCCAATCTTTGACTCCTACTCACAGGTATCATCTCGTTCTCTCCTTTATTGTTCTTTCCCTACTCGTCCTGCTCCTTTGTTTACTCCTTCCCCTCTGTGCCCGCTTACTTCACAGGTCCATTCATCATCTTCAACGTGATATGTACACCTTCCAGCTCCATTCTAAAAACAAAGGGGGACCTGCTGCACCTCCCCCTGCAGTGACCTTTAGGGTTAACCGGCCCTAGGTCCGGCTGGGCAACCAGCGCGCAGGGGGAGAACAGCAAAACCCTACATACCTGCTGCACCTCCCCCCACAGTGATCTTTAGGAATGGCTTTCTCCACGGTCCCTAGGTCCGGCTGGGCAACCAGCAAGCAGGGGGAGAACAGCATAACACCCTGAAGCAAAGGAAGTTCAGCAGAAGTTCCCTGAAAAGGCAGAAGCTTATCAAAAGATAACAACCACCAAGAACCACTACAAGAATGCTAAAAATCTTATCCTGTCTTTCTAGAACTACAAACTATAATCCCTTATTTGTCTTTCTAAACTTCCTTCTTTCTTCTATAATCGTCATTGATTGTTATGTAGATCACCTCCCTGATGGTGATAGACTGAGCCCATGAGCAAGCTAATTTCATTGATATTCATTCCTGTGCTTTTGGAAAACATATATATACTGGTCACAAACTCAAAGAAAATTACACTCAGATTTTCACTCTTGAAGTGTGTCTGTTTGTCATTTCTTTCACGGACGCCCTGACCACCACGCACGCTTCTCTCAACACTGAGGTGGCCTCATCATCTACTGCTGAGCTGGTCCGCGGCACCCGGCCCTCCGTCTAGGACGTCTGCAGGTGCATGGCCCCGCCACTGGGGCAGTGAGTGTGAGAGGAGGGTGGAGGCGTGCCCCGGGAGTAAGGTTTGGGCATCCCCCGAGGGGAAGAGGGCCACGATCGCCCATGGGGGAGGAAAGTTCCATACCCCCATGGGTGCAGAGGTGGCCCCAGCCCGGTGGGGGCTGCGGGTCCCCGAACCCCCTCACCAGCGCCCCATAGCGGCGGCCCTAGGAAGTGCACCTGTACACAGCCAGAGTCGAATAGACAGGGTCAGGCTCCGACCAGGGGCGGAGAATGGGGCTCATCAGCACTGCTGGGCCAGGTGCGGACTCTTCCCCTTTGAGTAGTGCTGGCTTGCCCGGGGCTTTCCGTGCCGGCCTGTGTGCCTGCATTTTTGGAAGAGGCCGTGGTGGCCGCTTATCCCTGGCTTAGAGGGGGTGCCCTCCACTGACAGGGACCGCAGCCCTTCGTCCAGGCGTCTGCGGGCACACGACCCCGCCGCTGGGGCTGTGAGTGCGAGAGGAGGGTGCAGGCGTGCCCCGGGAGGAAGGTTTGGGGTTCTGCGGAGGGGAAGAGGGCCCCTTTCCCCCATGGGTGAAAACAATCCCGTACCACCATGGGTGCAGAGGTGGCCCCAGACCCGTGGGGGCGGAGGGTCGACGAACCACCTCACCAGGGCCCCCTAGCGGCGGCCGTAGTAAGTGCACCTGTGCGCAGCCAGAGACGGGTGGGCGGGGTCAGGCTCCGGCCAGGGGCGGAGCCCAGGGCTCATCAGCGCTGCTGGGCCAGGTGCAGAATCTTCCCCTTTGAGTGGTTCTTGTTTGCCCGGGACTTTCCGCGCCGGCCTGTGTGCCTGAAATTTTGGAAGAGGCCGCGGTCGCCACTTGTCCCTGGCTTACAGGGGGTGCCCTCCCTGATTGGGACCCTGGCCCTCCGTCTAGGGCGTATATGGGCGCACGGCCCCGCAGCTGGGGCTCTGAGTGCGTGAGGAAGGTGCAGGCGGGCCCCGGAAGAAAAATTTGGGCTTCCCCCGAGGGCAAGAGAGCACCGTTCCCCCATGGGGGAGGAAAGTTCCGTACCCCCATGGGTGAAGATGTGGCCCCAGCCCTGTGGGTGCTGAGGGTCCCCGAATCCCCTCACCAGCAACCGATAATGGCGTCCCTAGGAAGTGCACCTATGAGCACCTATGCGCAGAGTCGGGTGGGCGGGGTCAGGCTCCAGGGCCGGAGCCTGGGGCTCATCAGCGCTGCTGGGCCAGGTGCGGACTCTTCCCCTTCGAGTGGTGCTGGCTTGCTCGGGGCTTTTTTCCGCGCCAGCCTGTGTGCCTGGACTTTAGGAAGAGGGCGCGGTCGTCGCTTGTCCCTGGCTTCCAGGGGGTGCCCTCACCTGACCAGGACCCCGGCTCTCCATCTAGGGCGTCTGTGGGGCAAGGCCCCGCGCTGCGGCTGTGAGTGCGAGAGGATGGTCCAGGCATGCCCCGGGAGGATGGTTTGGGCTTCCAGGAATGGGAAGAGGGCCCCGTTCCCCCATGGGGGAGGACAATCCCGTACCCTCATGGGTGAAGGGGTGGCCCCAGCCCGGTGGGGGCTGAGCGTCCCCGAACCCCCTCACCAGCGCCCCCTAGCAGCAGCCCTAGGAAGTGCACCTGTGCGCAGCCAGAGTCCGGTGGGCGGGGTCAGGCTCCGGCCAGGGGAGTAGCCTGGGGCTCATCAGAACTGCTGGGCCAGGTGCGGACTCTTCCCCTTTGAGTGGTGCTGGCTTGCCCGGGGCTTTTGTCCGCGCCGGCCTGAGTGCCTGCAGTGTTGGAAGAGGCCATGGTCGCCACTTGTCCCTTGCTTCCAGGGAGTGCCCTCCCCTGACCAGGACCCCAGCACTCCATCTAAGGCGTCTGCGGGAGCACGGCCCCGCCGCTGGGGGTATGAGTGCGAGAGGAGGGTGCAGGCGTGCTCCGGGAGGGTTTGGGCTTCCGCGAAGGGGAAGAGGGCCCCGTTCTCCCATGGGGGAGGACAATACCGTACCCCCATTGGTGCAGGGGTGGCCCCAGCCCGGTGGGTGCTGAGGGTCCCCAAACCACCTCACCAGCGCGCACTAGCGGCGACCCTAGGAAGTACACCTGTGCTCAGCCAGATTCGGGTGGACGGGGTCATGCTCCGGCCAAGGGCGGAGGCTGGGGCTCATCAGAGCTGCTGGGCCAGGTGCGGACGCTTCCCCTTTGAGTGTTGCTGGCTTACCAGGGGCTTTTTTCCGCACCGGCCTGTGTGCCTGCAGTTTTGGAAGAGGCCTTGGTCGCCGCTTGTCCTTGGCTTCCAGGGGGTGCCCTCCTTTGACCGAGACCCCGACCCTCCGTCCAGGGCGTCTGCGGGCGTACGGCCCCGCCGCTGGGGCTGTGAGTGCGAGAGGAGGGTGCAGGCGTGCCCCAGGAGGAAGTTTTGGGCTTTTGCGAATTAGAAGATGGCCCGTTCCCCCATGGTGGAGGACAATCCCATACCCCCATGGGTGCAGTGGTGGCGCCAGCCCGGTGGGGGCTGAAGGTCCCCGACCCCCTTCACCGGCGCCCCCTGGCGGCGGCCCTAGGAAGTGCACCTGTGCGCAGCCAGAGTCGGGAGGGCGGGGACAGGCTCCGGCCAGGGGCGGAGCGTGGGGCTCATCAGCGCTGCTGGGCCAGTGCGAACTCTTCCCCTTTGAGTGGTGCTGCCTTGCCCGGGACTTTTTTCCGCGCCGGCCTGTGCCTGCAGTTTTGGAAGAGGCCATGGTCGTCGCTTGTCCCTGGCTTCCAGGGGGTGCACTCCCCTGACCGGGTCACCGGCCCTCCATCTAGGGCATCTGCGGGCCCACGGCACCGCCGCTTGAGCTGTGAGTGCAAGAGGAGTGTGCAGGCATGCCCCGGGAGGAAGGTTTGGGCTTCCGAGAAGGGGAAGAGGGCCCCGTTCCCCCATGGGGGAGGACAATCCCGTACCCCCATGGTTGCAGGGTGGCCACAGCCCGGTGGGGGCTGAGGGTCCCCGAACCCCCTCTCCAGCGCCCCGCAGCAGCGGCCCTAGGAAGTGCACCTGTGCAGAGCCAGAGTCAGGTGGTCGGGGTCAGGCTCTGA
The DNA here is from genome assembly GCF_014898055.3 of Talpa occidentalis. Lineage (NCBI taxonomy): Eukaryota > Metazoa > Chordata > Mammalia > Eulipotyphla > Talpidae > Talpa > Talpa occidentalis. The sequence goes on from NW_023601962.1 coordinate 2,922,277, forward strand.
CCAGTGGTGGATCCTGGGGCTCATCAGCGATGCTGGGCCAGGTGTGGACTCTTCCCCTTTGAGTGGCGCTGGCTTGCCCGGGGCTTTTTTCCGCGCCGGCCTGTGTGCGTGCAGTTTTGGAAGAGGCCGCGGTCGCCGCTTGTCCCTGGCTTCCAGGGGGTGCCCTGCCCTACCGGGACCCTGGCCCTCCGTCTAGGGTGTCTGCGGGCGCACGGCCCCGCCACTGGGGCTGTGAGTGGGAGAGGAGTGTGCAGGCGTGCCCCGGGAGGAAGGTTTGGGCTTCCGCGAAGGGGAAGAGTTACCCGTTCCACCATGAGGGAGGACAAAACCGTACCCCCATGGGTGCAGGGGTGGCCCCAGCCCGGTGGGGGCTGAGGGTCCCCGAAACCCCTCACCAGCTCCCCCTAGCGGTGGCCCTAGGAAGTGCACCTGTGCGCAGCCAGAGTCGGGTGGGCGGGGTCTGGCTCCGGCCAGGGGCGGAACCTGGGGCTCATCATTGCTGCTGGGCCAGGTGCGGACTCTTGCCCTTTGAGTGGTGCTGGCTTGCCCATGACTTTTTTCCGCGCGGACCTGTGTGCCTGCAGTTTTCGAAGAAGCTGCGGTCGCCGCTTTTCCCTGGCTTCCAGGGGGTGCCCTCCCTTGACAGGGACCCCGGCCCTCCATCTAGGGCGTCTGCGGGCGCAAGGCCCCGCCGATTGGTCTGTGAGTGCGAGAGGAGGTTGCAGGCGTGCCCCGGGAGGAAATTTTGGGCTTCCGCGAAGGGGAAGAGGGCCACGTTCCCCCATGTGGGAGTACCATCCCGGACCCGCATGGGTGCTGGGGTGGCCCCAGCCTGGTGGAGGCTGAGGGTCCCCGATCCCACTAAGCAGCGCCCCATCGCGGCGGCACTAGGAAGTGCATCTGTGCTCAGCCAGAGTCGGGTGGGCAAAGTCAGGCTCCAGTCAGGGGCGGAACCTGGGCCTCATCAGCGCTGCTTGCCCAGCTGCGGAATCTTCCCCTATGAGTGGTGCTGGCTTGCCTGGGGCTTCTTTCCGGGCAGGCCTGTGTGCCTGCAGTTTTGGAAGAGGCCGCGGTCGTCGCTTGTCCCTGGCTTCCAGGGGGTGCCCTCCCCTGACCGGGACCCCGGCCCTCCGTCTAGGGCGTCTGCGGGCCCACGGCCCCGCCATTGGGGCTGTGAGTGCGAGAGGAGGGTGCAGGCGTGCCCCGGCAGGAAGATTTGGGCTTCCGCAAGGGGAAGAGGTCCCCCTTCCCCCATGGGGGAGGAAAATCCCGTACCTCCGTGTGCGCAGGTGTGGCCCGAGCACGTTGGGGGCTGAGGGTCCCCGGACCCCCTCACCAGCGCCCCCTAACTCGGCCCTAGGAAGTGCACCTCTGCGCAGCCAGAGTCGGTTGGGGGTCGTCAGTCTCCGGCCAGGGGCGGAGCCTGGGGCTCATCAAGCGCTGCTGTGCCAGGTGCAGACTCTTCCCCTTTGAGTGGCGCTGGCTTGCCCGGGGCTTTTTTCCGCGCCGGCCTGTGTGCCTGCAGTTTTGGAAGAGGCCACCGTCGCCACTTGTCCTTGGCTTCCAGGTGGTGCCCTCCCCTGACCGGGACCCGGCCCTCCGTCTAGGGCGTCTCCGGGCTCACGGCCCCGCAGCTGGGCCTGTGAGTGCGAGAGGAGGGTGCATACGTGCCCCGGGAGGAAGGTTTGGGCTTCTGCGAAGGCTCCCCCATGGGGGAGGACAATCCCGTACCCCCATGGGTGCAGGGGTGGCCCCAGCCCGGTGGGGGCTGAGGGTCCCCGAACACACTCGCCAACGCCCCCTAGCGGCGGTCCTAGTAAGTGCACCTGTGTGCAGCCAGTGTCAGGTGGGCGTGGTCAGACTCTGGCCAGGGGCGTAGCCTGAGGCCCATCAGCGCTGTTGAGCCAGGTGCGGACACTTCCCCTTTGAGTGCTGCTACCTTGCCCGGGACTTTTTTTCCGCGCCAGCCTGTGTGCCTGCAGTTTAGGAAGAGGCCGTGGTCGCCGATTGTCCCTGGCTTGCAGGGGGTGCCATCCCCTGAGTGGGAACCCGGCCCTCTGTCTAGGGCGTCTGCGGGCCCATGGCCCCGGCGCTGGGGCTGTGAGTGCGAGAGGCCGGTGCAGGCTTGCCCCGGGAGGAAGGTTTGGGCTTCCGCGAAGTGGAAGAGGGCCCCGTTCACCCATGGGGGATGACAAACCCGTACCCACATGGGTGCAGGTGTGTCCCCATCCCGGAGGGGGCTGACGGTCCCCGAACCCCCTCAACATGGCCCCCTAGCGGCGGCCCTAGGAAGTGCACCTGTGCACAGCCAGATTCGAGTGGGCCGGGTCAGGCTCCAGCCAGGGGCAGTGTCTGGGGCTCATCAGCGCTGCTGGGCCAGGTGCGGACTCTTCCCCTTTGAGTGGTGCTGGCTTGCCCGGGGCTTTTTTCGGCACAGGCCAGTGTGCCTGCAGTTTTGGAAGAGGCTGCGGTCGCTGCTTGTCCCTGGCTTCCAGGGGGTGCCCTCCCCTGACCGGGAATCCGGCCCTCCGTCTAGGGCGTCTGCGAAAGCAGGGCCCCGCCGCTGGGGCTGTGAGTGCGAGAGGAGGATGCAGGCCTGTCCCGGGAGGAAGGTTTGGGCTTCCTCGAAGGGGAAGATGGCCCCGTTCCCCCATGGGGGAGGACAATCCCGTACCCCCATGGGTGCAGGGGTGGCCCCAGCCTGGTGGGGGCTGAGGATCCCCGAACCCTATCACCAGCGTCCCCTAGCGGCTGCCCTAGGAAGTGCACCTGTGTGCAGCCAGATTGGGGTGGGCGGGGTTAGTCTCAGGCCAGGGGCGGAGCCTGGGGCTCTTCAGAGCTGCTGGGCCGGGTGCGGACTCTTCCCCTATGAGTGGTGCTGGCTTGCCCAGGGCTTTTTTCCGCGCCGGACTCTGTGCCTGCAATTTTGGACGAGGCCACGGTCGCCGCTTGTCCCTGGCTTCAGGGGCTGCCCTCCCCTAACCGGGATCCCAGCCCTCCGTTTAGGGCGTCTGCAGGCGCATGGCCCCGCAGCTGGGGCTGTGAGTGCGAGAGGAGGGTGCAGGCGTGCCCCAGGAGGAAGGTTTGGGCTTCCGCGAAGGGGAAGAGGGCCCCGTACCCCCATGGGGGAGGACAATCCCGTACCCCCAAGGGAGTAGTTGTGGCCCCAGCCCGGTGGGGGCTGAGGGTCCCAGATCCCACTCAACAGCGCCCCCAAGCGGCGTCCCTGGGAAGTGCACGTGTGCGCAGCCAGATTCGGGTGGGCGGGGTCCGGCTCTGGCAAGGGGCGGAGCCAGTGGCTCTTCAGTGCTGCTGGGCCAGGTGTGGACTCTTCCCATTTGAGTGGTGATGGCTTGCCCGGGGCTTTTTTCCGCGCCGGCCTGTGTGCCTGTAGTTTTGGAAGTGGCCGCAATCGCCGCTTGTCCCTGGCTTGCAGGGGGTGCCCTACCCTGACTGGTACCCCGGCCCTCCGCCTAGGGCGTCTGCGGACGCACGGCCACGCCACTGGGGCTGTGAGTGAGAGAGGAGGGAGCAGGCGTGCACCGGGAGGAAGGTTTGGGCTTCCGCGAAGGGGAAGAGGGCCCTGTTCCCCCATGTGGGAGGACAATCCCGTATCCCCATGGGTGCAGTGGTGGCCCCAGCCCGGTGGGGGCTGAGGGTCCCCGGACCCCCCTCACCAGCGCCCCCTGGCGGCGGCCCTAGGAAGTGCACCTGTGCGCAGCCAGAGTCGGGTTGGTGTAGTCAGGCTCCGGCCAGGGGCTGAGACTGGGGCTCATCAAGCACTGCTGGGCCAGGTGCGGACTCTTCCTCTTTGAGTGGTGCTGGCTTGCCCGGGGCTTCTTTCCGCGCTGGCCTGTGTGCTTGCAGTTTTGGAAGAGGCCTAGGTCGCCGCTTGTCCCTGGATTCCAGGGGCTGCCCTCCCCTGACCGGGTACCCGGCCCTCCGTTTAGGGCGTCTGCGGGCGCATGGCCCCGCAGCTGGGGCTGTGAGTGTGAGAGGAGGGTGCAGGCGTGCCTCGGGAGGAAAATTTTGGGCTTCCATGAAGGGGAAGTGGGCCACGTTCACAAATGGGGGAGGAAAATCCCGTACCCCCATGGGTGCAGGGGTGGCTCCAGCCCGGTGGGGGCTGAGGGTCCTCGAACCCCCTCAACAGCGCCCCCTAGGGGCGGCCCTAGGAAGAGCACCTGTGAGCAGCCAGAGTAGGGTGGGCGGGGTCAGGATCCGGCTACAGGCGGAAACGGGCTCATCAGCGCTGCTGGGGCAGGTGCGGACTCTTCCCCTTTGATTAGTGCTGGCCTTCCCGGGGCTTTTTTCCGCGCCGGCCTGTGGGCCTGAAGTTTTGGAAGAGGCCGCGGTCGCCGATTATCCCTGGCTTCCAAGGGGTGCCCTCCACTGACCGGGAACCCAGCCCTCCGACTAGAGCGTCTACGTGCACACGGCCCCACCGCTGGGGATGTGAGTGCGAGTGGAGGGTGCAGGCGTGCCCCGGGAGCAAGGTTTCGGCTTCTGCGAAGGGGAAGAGGGCCCCGTTCCCCTATTGGGGAGGAAAATCCCTTACCCCCATTGGTGCAGCTGTGGCCCCAGCCCGGTTGGGGCTGAGGGTCCCCGAACCCCATCACCAGCGTCCCCTTGCGGCTGCCCTAGGAAGTGCACCTGTGCGCAGCCATAGTCGGGTGGGCGGGGTTAGTCTCCGGCCAGAGGCGGAGCCTGGGGCTCATCAGAGCTGCTGGGCCAGGTGCGGACTCTTCCCGTTTGAGTGGTGCTGGCTTGCCCGGGGCTTTTATCCGCGCCGGCCTGTGTGCCTGCAGTTTTGGAAGAGACCATGGTCGCCGCTTGTCCCTGGCTTCAGGGCGTGCCCTCCCCTGACCGGGACCCCGGCCCTCCATCTTGGGCGTCTGTGGGAGCTTGCCCCAACGCTGGGGCTGTGAGTGCGAGAGGAGGGCACAAGCGTGCCCTGGGAGGAAGGTTTGTGCGTTCGCGAAGTGGAAGTGGACCCCGTTTCCCATAGGGGAGGACAATCCCGTACACATATTGGTGCAGGGGTGGCCCCAGCCTGGTGGGGGCTGAGGGTCCCGAAACCCCTTACCAGCGCCCCCTAGCGACGGCTCTAGGAAGTGCACCTGTGCGCAGCAGAGTCGGGTGGGCGGGGTCAGGCTCCGACCAGAGGCGGAGCCAGGGGCTCATCAGCGCTGCTGGACCAGGTGCGGACTCCTCCCCTTTGAGTGGTACTGGCTTGCCCGGGACTTTATTCCGCGCCGGCCTGTGTGCCTGCAATTTTGGACGAGGCCGCGGTCGCCGCTTGTCCCTGGCTTTCAGGGGGAGCCCTCTCCTTACTGGGACTCCGGCCCTCCGTCTAGGGCGTCTGTGGGAGCACGACCCGCCGCTGGGATGGTGAGTGCGACAGGAGGGTGAAGGCTTACCTCGGGAGGAAGGTTTGGGCTTCCGGGAAGGAGATGAGGTCCCCGTTCCCCCATGGGGGCGGACAATCCCGTACTCCCGTGGGTGCTGCAGTGGCCCCAGCCTGGTGGGGCTGAGGCTCCCCGAACACCTCACCAGCGCCGCATAGCGGCGGCCCTAGGAAGTGCACCTCTGTGCAGCCAGAGACTTATGGGCTGTGTCAGGCTCTGGCCAGGGCGGAGCCTGGGGCTCATAAGCGCTGATGGGCCAGGTGCAGACTCTTCCCCTTTGAGTGGTGCTGGCTTGCCCAGGGCTATTTTCTGCGCCGGCGTGTGTGCCTGCAGTTTTGGAAGAGGCCGCGGTCGCCGCTTTTCCCTGGCTTCCAGGGGGTGCCCTCCCCTCACCGGGACCCCGGCCCTCCGTCTAGGGTGTCTGCGGGCGCACGTCTCCGCTGCTGGGGCTGTGAGTGCGAGAGGAGGGTGCACGCTTGCCCCGGGTGGTAGGTTTGGGCTTCCGCGAAGGGGAAGAGGGCCCCGTTCCCTGATGGGGGAGGACAAACCCGTACCACCATGGGAGCATGCGTGGCCCCATCCCGGTGGTGGCTGAGGGTACACGAACCCCCTCACCAGAGCCCCCTAGGGGCGGCCCTAGGAAGTGCACTTGTTGCCAGCAATCGTCGGGAGGGCGGGGTCAGGCTCCGGCCAGGGGCGGAGCCTGGGGCTCACCATCGCTGCTGGGCCAGGTGCGGACTCTTCCCCTTTGAGTGGTGCTGGCTTGCTCGGGCTTTTTTCCGCGCCGGCCTGTGTGCCTTCAGTTTTGGAAGAGGCCGCTGTCGCCGCTTGTCCCTGGCTTCCAGGGGGTGCCCACCCCTGACAGGGCCCCCGGCCCTCCGTCTAGGGCGTCTGTGGGCCCACGGTCCCGCCGCTGGGGCTGTGAGTGCGAGAGGAGGGTGCAGGCGTGCCCCGGGAGGAAAGTTTTGGCTTCCGCGAAGGGGAAGAGGGCCCCCTTCCCCCATGGGGGAGGAAAATCCCGTACCTCCGTGTGTGCAGGTGTGGCCCCAGCACGCTGGGGGCTGAGGGTCCCCGAACCCCATCTCCAGCGCCCCCTAGCGGCGGCCCTATGAAGTGCACCTGTGCGCAGCCAGAGTGGGGTGGGCGGGGTTAGTCTCCGGCCAGGAGTGGAGCCTGGTGCTCCTCAGAGCTGCTGGGCCAGGTGCGGACTCTTCCCCTTTGAGTGGTGCTGGCTTGCCCGGGGCTTTTTTCCTTGCCAGCCTGTGTGCCTGCAGTTTTGGACGAGACTGCGGTAGCTGCTTGTCCCTGGCTTCAGGGGGTGCCCTCCCCTGACCAGAACACGGCCCTCCATTAGGGCGTCTGGGGGCTCACGGCCCAGCAGCTGGGGCTGTGAGTAGGAGAGGAGGGTGCAGGCGTGCCCCGGGAGGAAGGTTTGGTCTTCCGCGAAGGGGAAGAGGGCCCCGTTCACCCATGGGGGAGGACAAACCCATACCCCCATGGGTGCAGGTGTGTCCCCAGCCCGGTGGGGGCTGAGGGTCCCCGAACCCCCTCACCAGCGCCCCCTAGCGGCGGCCCTAGGAAGTGCACCTCTGCGCAGCCAGATTCGAGTGGGCGGGGTCAGGCTCCGGCCAGGGGCGGTGTCTGTGGCTCATCAGCGCTGCTGGGCCAGGTGCCCAGTCTTCCCCTTTGAGTGGTGCTGGCTTGCCCGGGGCTTTTTTCGGCGCAGGCCAGTGTGCCTGCAGTTTTGGAACAGGCCACGGTCGCAGCTTATCCCTGGCTTCCAGGGGGTGCCCTCCTCTGACCGGGACCCCGGCCCTCCGTCTAGGGCGTCTGAGGACGCACGGCCCCGCCGCTGGGGCTGTGAGTGGGAGAGGAGGGTGCAGGCGTGCCCCGGGAGGAAGGTTTGGGCTTCCGCGAAGGGGAAGAGGGCCCCGTTCCCCCATGGGGGAGGACAATCCCGTACCCCCGTGTGTGCAGGTGTGGCCCCAGCCTGGTGGGGGCTGAGGGTCCCCGAGCCCACTCACCAGCCCCCCATAGCAGCGGCCCTAGCAAGTGCACCTGTGCGCAGCCAGAGTCGGGTGGGCGCGGTCCGGCTGCGGCCAGGGGCGGAGCCTGGGGCTCATCAGCGCTGCTGGGCCAGGTGCAGACTCTTCCCCTTTGAGTGGTGCTGGCTTGCCCGGGGTTTTTTTCCGCGCCGGCCTGTGTGCCTGCAGTTTTGGAAGAGGCCGCGGTCGCCGCTTGTCCCTGGCTTACAGGGTGTCCCGACCTGCGGGATTCGGAGGCACGGAAAGAGAAGGGCTGAGGATTGAAATGAGGGGCTTGACAAATTGACCCTAGCGTTTGCTTCTTTATTTTTCCTTTTTCCTTTTCCTACTTTTACATGTTTTTTCCTTTCCCTGTCCTACTACCTTCCCTGGCTTTCTCTATGCTCCTATCTCAGTACGTTTCTCAGTATTCTCTCTCAAAGTCTCTACACAGTATCCTTTCCACAGTCTCCTTCTCCTCTATGCAGTCTCTCTCCTTATCCTCTACGCAGTCTCTCTCCTTATCCTCTACGCAGTCTCTCCAGTCTCTCCCGTGGTTCCCTTCTTATCCCCCCTCGCTCCTCCCCTAGTACCTCTCAGTCCCACGTGATTTTCAGGAAACGCAGTCGTTTCTCCGACGGCGAAACAGGAATCGAAACCTAACTTGCGAGCATGCGCAACACGGCACATGCTCCATGCTGCTCCAGACATTTGCGAGCATGCGCAACAGGGCACATGATCCATGCGGCTCTGGACATCTCCCCCTTTTTTATTTTAAATGAGATACCTTGCCTGTCTTAGGTTGGCCTATCCCGTAACCAGCCTTACCCATCTTTGCTAATCCGGCGCACTTGGTCTGGACCGCTGTCTTAGGTTGGTCTGGACGGGCTACGCTCTTACCCTCTTTGGCTCACAGGTTCTCTAGGGCTAAGTTGACCCATCCAGATGCTACTAGGGAGTCCTGGTCAAGTACCATGGTGCCAAGTACTTGCCTGACCACAATAGCACGTTTTTTTTTTTTTTTTCGCTTCCGTACCTGACGGAGAAACCATATGCCGAATGCACAAACAGCAACTCTGGGAGGAGTCCTCTAAACTAGGCAATGAGACCCTTACTCGAAACAGGGTAACCCGAGTGTTGTCAACAGTTATGAGCTGTCTCGCCAATTGAGAGGTCAGGTTCAGGAGCTGGTGGTTCTAAGGTCCTCTGATTACACTATTTAACCTATTTTCTTCCATAAACATATTTTTCACCATAACAGGAATTACACAAATAAAACTGTACAAAAAGGTACAATGCATGTGAGTGGTTAACAAATGTGTGTCTATCTCTTCTTACATGAGCTAACTGCTGACTAAGCATAAAAAGTCCATTCTGCAAAGGTCCATTCATATATTACTGTGTTGACAACGCAGAAGCAACACCGGCAGCTAAATTGTCCATAGCGTCTGTATTTACAGCAACTTAAGTGACAGCAACAGCGGCAGCAGCCGCAGCCGCGGCCTCTGCTATTGAAACGGCAACAATAGCTGCAGTGATGCTAAAATCACGTCTCCTCCTAGGTAGAACAGGGGAAAGGTGTGCAGAAACATCCACGGGCATGACTAAAATAGAAGGTAGACAACGATCATTGCTCTCTCCGCACTCCGGGCCCAGGAGGCAGAGAGGGGGCAAGTCTCCGCTGAACAGCTCAACCCAGTGGCATCTCCTGCATTATTGGGGAGGACAAAAAAGAAAGGAGGGGACAGACAGACAGCAGCAGACAAACTCTATAATCTATTATTCTGAATACTAACAAATTATTCAATGGTAGACCTAATGTTTACAGAATAAATGCCATTAAATAATTTCACCTCACTCTGGCCCAACGGGGCACTATCCAATGGCTTGGAAGCCAGACCAATAGTAAGATTAGTGGCAAATACTTGCGGAAAAGTGGAATCATGATGATCAATGAGGAGCAAAAACGGCAGCTGATGCACAATTGCCCATCGTACTAACATCTGGGACGCTTGTGTCATCAATGTTAGCAGGGTCAGGTATACTGACAAACCGAACCAATCGAGCAGGAACCCATCGGGGTGCTTCTGCATCCTGTGGGAAAAGACAAATGGTGCCTGGCAGCTGTATTAATACTGGCGCGGGTGGTTGCCACTCATTATTAACTGGATCCTTCCATCTCGCTTGCAGCATCGTGACCCGCCGAGGGTCTGGCGACCAGTGCCCATCAGCAGCTGACCGCCCCTGAGTATCTAGGGTCAAAAAATTAAGGGTAAAGAGAGCTGTAGTCAAACGGTCCCTGGGGGAGTGTTCTCCCCCTGTTTGTTTTAAAAGCATAGTTTTCAGAGAACCATGAGCACGTTCAACTATACCCTGCCCCTGCGGATTGTATGGAATTCCTGTTTTGTGCACAATGCGATGGACCGCACAAAAGGAGGCAAAAGCCTTACTGGTATAACCAGGACCGTTATCTGTCTTAATGACACGTGGGCGGCCCATTACCGCAAACGCATGTAGCAAATGTGAGCGGACATCAGAAGTCTTTTCACCGCAATGTGGGGAGGCGAAAAGAAAACCAGAGAATGTGTCGACGGAGACATGGACCAGGCTCTGTCGTCCAAAAGAGGGTACATGAGTCACATCGGTTTGCCAAATATGGTTAGGGAGGATGCCCCGGGGGTTAACTCCTGGGGGAGGCACAGCTGCTGGAGCAAAAGGTGCACACTTGTGACAAGTACGAACAATGTCACGAGCTTGACGACGAGTCAAACCGTAACGACCTTTAAGTGACGTGCTGTTGGTGTGCAAGACTGCATGTTCTTCCATAGCACTCTGAAGTGCTGGACAAATTAGATGTCCCCTAGTAAGAGAGTCAGCTGCGGCATTGCCAGCCGCTAAAGGTCCTGGCAATGGAAGATGACCTCTGATGTGACCCACAAAAAGGTGATGAGTCCACTTACAAATCAGTGTTTGCAACTGCTGAAAGAGCGGTGCAATGGAGCTGTGAACAGAAATATGAGCAACGGTTTCCAAAACATTTAAAGCATGTACCAAATATTTGCTGTCAGAATAAAAATTGATAGGTTCTTGTGAGTAGGTCTCGAGAGCCGAGAGGACGGCGGACGCCTCAACGACTTGGGCCGAACCACTGGGCACCGAGACCACCTTCCGATCCCCTTCAGAGACAAAGGAGGCTGTACCATTACTGGAGCCATCTGTAAACACTGTCCGCGCCCCCGCAATAGGTTCAGTAACGAGGATCCTGGGGAAACAGACTGGATGATTTTGTAAAAATTTACATAAAGGGCTGCTGGGATAATGCGAATCAAAAAGTACTGAAGTGGTAAAATAAAGGATACTCCATGTTTCATCGTGGTGTATTAACCACTGAATTTGTTCTTTGTTATAAGGGAGAATCACCGCTCGTGGGTGAGTACCTGAAAGATGTAGGCTAGAGTCCAGAGCCGTTTATACAATTCTGGCAACCGAATGAAAATAAGGCTCTAAGACTCGTTTTGGACAGATGTTAAGATGGATCCAGTAAACGGGACCATCTTGCCATATAAGTGCTGTGGGAGTAAGGTTACTACAAAATACCAAGACATCAAAAGGGTGAGAGACAGACAATCTATTTAAGGTCACCTGGGCTAGAGCCTTTTCAACTCTGGTAACCGCTTCACGAGCTTCCTTCGTAATGACTCTAGGAGAAGCAGGGTCTGCTTCTCATTTCAGCATGTCGAAAAGAGGCTTCAGCTCTCCCGATGTAATAGAGAGCGAAGAATGTATCCATGCTAGATCGCCGCATAGGCGTTGGAAATCATGCAAGGTGCGAAGGTGAGCTACTGCCAATTTTGGTACTGCTGGAGCATAACTACCTTTACTCAAATGGTATCCTAAATACTGAAAAGGCTCAGCCATTTGTAACTTCTCAGGAGCAATCTTTAGACCTGACATCAGTAAATGATTCTCCAGGTCCTGGAAACAGGCATACAGCAGGTCAGACGTGGGAGTTGCCAGTAACAAATCATCCATATAATGATATACGTGCACTTGCGAAAGTTTGATTCTGACAGGAGCAATGGCTCTGGAGACATAAATTTGACAGATGGTGGGACTGTTTGCCATGCCCTGAGGAAGGCACACCCATTGATATCTGTCATGTGGGGCAGCAGCATTAATGGCCGGGATAGAAAATGCAAAGCGTTTGGAATCTTGATCATGTAATGGAATAGTGAAAAAACAATCCTTAAGATCTAGGATCAAGATATAATGATCTCGCGGAATGGCACTTGGAGAGGGAATACCAGGTTGCACTGGTACCATAATCTCCATAGTTGCATTCACTGCCCTAAGGTCCTGTAATAGTCTCCATTTTCCAGACTTCTTTTTGATAACAAAGATGGGAGTATTCCAGGGGGGAGTAGACGGGACTATGTGTCCGACCTGTAGCTGTTCTTCTACTAACATTCTTGCAGCCTCTAACTTCTCTTTCGGCAGGGGCTACTGTGGTACCCACACAGGTGTGTCAGATTTCCAAGTGATAGGAATGGGCATAGGTGGAGGCCTAATCACAGCGGCCCCTAGAAACAAGGGTAACCGAGCCCTCGTTTATCCCCTGCTTCCCTCGTCACTTCCTGTAGATTAAAAGAGGGAGGCCCTTGCTGTTGTTTACCCAAACCTTGTCCAGGCACGTAGCCCTGATTAACCATCATTTGGCCAGCTGGACTATCCGTGACTAAGGAAGCTCCCATCTCCACCAGAACATCTTGTCCCCAGAGGTTCATGGGGATTCCAGGGAGGACATAAGGTTGAAATTGCCCACTATGGCCCTCATTGTCTCTCCAGCGGAGCACAATAGTACTCCTGGAAGGATTTTGGGATATTCCCAGACCCTGCAAGAGGTGTAAGCGGTAGCCACAGGCAACTGTGAAGGCCAATGCTCCTTGGATATAATGGAAGTGTCTGCCCCAGTATCCAAAAGGCCCTTAAATGTTCGGCCATTAATTATCAATTCAATTAGAGGCCTCCTATCTAATGTCAGAGCCAAATTCACAACGGGGTTACCTGAAGAGCCAAAACCTTCAGCACCGCGAGTTACACGGTGGACTTTTCCGTCACTGGCTAATCTTGGTAATGGTATAATTTGAGCTATTCTGTCACCGGGGGATATAGAGATAACTCCACGAGCAACAGACGCAAGAATCTTAATTTCTCCAGTGTAATCAGTATCAACGAGGCCTGGGATGACCTGCAGGCCTTTAAGGGCACTGGAGCTGCGGCCAATTATTAGCCCCACAATTCCATCGGGGAGAGGACCATACTGGCCCGTAGGTAAACATTGCACTCCCATGTTAGCAGTAAGAACAGTATATGCGGAGACACACAAATTGAATCCACCACTTCCTGGAGAGGTGCGGAAGAGGTCAGAGAAAAACTTTGCCTTATTTGGGGATTGCTCTGAACTGCCCCTATAATTGGCTGAGAGGGTCGCCGGGGCTGCACCCTCCCCTACGCATTTCCCGGCTGTCCTGCCATACGGGGGGTCAGCGGATTTCCCTGATAATCTGTGTTAGACCAACACTCGTTTGCCCAATGATTGCCCTTTCGGCACCGTGGACAAACGCCTGGTTTCTTTTGAGGGTTAGCAATTCGTGGTGCCGTAGCACCCCCACTCCGCCCCAAAACCGGGCAGGAGGCCTTTATATGCCCTTTCTGACCACAAGCGAAACAGACACGGTTTCGGGGTCCAGTTACTGGACCATGCAAGGCCTGAGTGATCACCGCACCGGTAACTTGTGCTTCACAAATATCTTTACAAAGTCTTACATAATCATCCAAACTAGCCCTTGCTTTCCAGGGTCTAATAGCTTCCTGACACCATTTATTAGCATTCTCAAATGCAAGCTGTTTAACTATTGGTAGGGAGGCATCAGTGTTACCTAGAATTCTGCCAGCTGCAGTCATCAATCTTGCTAGGAACTCCGCATAAGGTTCTGTCGACCCTTGAATGACCTTTGTTAATTGAATGTCGGCTCCTGCTCTATCGCCTATTGCCTTCCAGGCTGACCGTCCAGCTGCTGCAACTTGGGCAAATACAGCCGGATCATAATCCTTTTGTTGGTCATTACTATCATATTGCCCTTCTCCTGCTAACATATCCTTGTTTCTAACCGGAAATCCAGCCTCAGCATTAAGTTTAGCTGTATAGGTGCAGTTCTCTAAAAATATACCTTTCCATTCCAAATAATCCCCTGGGGAAGTCACTGCTCTGACTAGCGCCTTCCAATCATTAGGAATCGGATTCGTGCCGATCAGCTATCCAACAATGTATGTGTAAAAGCGCTCTGGAGGCCATACTGAGTAACTGATTCCTTCAAAGCCTTCAAATCTTTAAAAGATGTGGAGACATGTACTCTAGTATGCACCCGTTGAGGATCTGTCCCTTCCACGACCGGATAAGCATAATTAGGGGCCTGGGAAGCCAGAACTCTTTCCATCATAAAGCACAGTCTTTCCATTAATGGAAGATCAACCCTGTCGAGGGTTCTAGAAGGTGACTCCCCAGGTGTTTTCCATCACATTTTACGCTTCCCTGCCTTATAACAACCGAGGCCTTTCTCATCCTGTTCCTTGTCTCCTCCCGACTCATCAGTAGAATCATCTGGAGAAGGGGCTGTTGTTATTTTTGAGTAGAGGAAGGGGGACTTACTGATGTAGAACTCTTAATGGAACTTCTATCTTCTTCCTCCGTTTGTCTCACTGTCCTGACGGCCTCAGGGGCTAACTGAGTGGCAACAGTGCCACCGGCATTAAGAGCATCTCCCACCACTCTCCAGACCGTCAAAGTAGTGCCAGGAAGAGACTCAAGGCCATATAATTGCTGATGCAAGACAATATCTCCTTTCACCTTATTCCAATTGTCACTATCGACCTGATCCTGCTTCAGAAACCATTTACTAGTAATACTAAGGGTCTTGACAAATCCTTTAAGAATTTTTCTACTGAGAGGAACCCCAAACTCTTTTAAAAGAGCTTCCAGGGAAATAACTAACTGCCCCTTGGACATTGAATTGTCCATGATCCCAGCTACCTTACCTTACTTTACTTTACTTTACTTGCCGGCTCACCACAGCTGGTCCTTCAGCGGTTCCTTCGTTCTTTTTTGTGCCCCACATTGGGCCCCGATGTCCCGACCCGCGGGATTCGGAGGCACGGAAAGAGAAGGGCTGAGGATTGAAATGAGGGGCTTGACAAATTGACGCTAGCGTTTGCTTTTTTATTTTTCCTTTTTCCTTTTCCTACTTTAACATGTTTTTTTTCCTTTCCCTGTCCTACTACCTTCCCTGGCTTTCTCTATGCTCCTCTCTCAGTACGTTTCTCAGTATCCTCTCTCAAAGTCTCTACACAGTATCCTTTCCACAGTCTCCTTCTCCTCTACGCAGTCTCTCTCTTTATCCTCCACGGAGTCTCCCTCCTTATCCTCTACGCAGTCTCTCCAGTCTCTCCCGTGGTTACCTTCTTATCCACCTTGCTCCTCCCCTCATACCTCTCAGTCCCACGTGATTTTCCGGGAAACGCAGTCGTTTCTCCGAAGGCGAAACAGGAATCGAAACCTAACTTGCCAGCATGCGCAACACGGCACATGCTCCATGCGGCTCCAGACATTTGCGAGCATGCGCAATACAGCACATGCTCCTTGTGGCTCCGGACACAGGGGGTGCCCTCCACTGACAGGGACTCCGGCCCTCCGTCTAGGGCGTCAGCGGGCGCACGGCCCCACCGCTGGCGCTGTGAGTGCAAGAGGAGGGTGCAGGCGTGCCCTGGGAGGAAGGTTTGGGCTTTGGCGAAGGGGAAGAGAGCCCCGTTCCCCATGGGGGAGGAAAGGTTTTTTTTTTTAAATAATAAATTTTATTGTTATATTCCCCATACAATTGCAGCCCCCCCATTCTGACCCCAATCCCTCCCATCCCGCCCCGCCAAAAAGTGACTCTGGTTCGTAGTTTTTTGTTGATTTTGATTTTCATTTTCTTATAGTTATTCATTTTCCTGGTCCCTTAATTAAGTTTTCTAGATTCCTGCTATGAGTGAGACCATCCGGTATTTTTCTTTTTCTTTTTGGCTTATTTCACTGAGCATGATCCCTTCCAGCACCATCCACGTTGCTGCAAATTGCATGTGTTTATCTTTTTTGAAAGCTGAGTAATATTCCATGGTATATATGTACCAAATCTTCTTGATCCAGTCATTTATTTTTGGGCATTTGGGTTGTTTCCAAAGCTTAGCTATTGTAAACAGTGCTGCTATAAACATAGGGGTGCAGGTGTTCTTTGGAATGGATGTTTCTGTGTCCTTTGGGTAAATACCTAGGAGTGGGATTGCTGGATCATATGGAAGCTCTATGTTTAGTAGGTCCAGAAATCTCCACACAGCTTTCCACAGTGGTAGGACCATTTTGCACTCCCACCAACAGTGCAGAAGAGTTCCTTTTTCTCCACACCCTCGCAAACATTTGTTGTTGCTAGTTTTTTTAATATGTGCCATTCTCACTGGTGTAAGATGGTATTTCATGGTAGTTTTGATTTGCATTTCCTGATGACAAGTGATGTTGAACATTTTTTCATATTGCTGTTGGCCATTTGCATTTCCTCTTCAGAGAAGTTTCTTTTTAGCTCTTCTGCCCATTTTTTGACTGGATTATGTCCTTTGTTGTTGTTGAGTCTCATCAGCTATTTGCAGATTTTTGTAATCAGTGCACTTCCTAGGGCCACAGCTAGGGGGCGCTGGTGACGGGGTTCGGGGACCCTCAGCACACACGGGGCTGGGGCCACCTCTGCACCCATGGGGGTATGGGATTGTCTTACCCCATGGGGGAACAGGGCCCACTTCCCCTTCATGGAAGCCAAAGCTTCCTCCCGGCACACGCCTGCAACCTCCTCTCGCACTCACAGCCCCAGCAGAGGGTTGTGCGCCCTCAGACGTCCTAGACGGAGGGTCGGGGTACCTGTCAGGGGAGGGCAACCCCTGTAAGCCAGGGACAAGCGGAGACCACGGCCTCTTCCAAAACTGCAGGAACACAGGCCAGCGTGGAAAGCCCGGGGTAAGCCAGCACCACTCAAAGGGGAAGAGTCTGCACCTGGACAGCAGCGCTGATGAGCCCCAGGCTCCGCCCCTGGCCGGTGCCTGACCCCGCCCACCCAAATCTGCCTGCGCACAGGTGCACTTCCTAGGGCCGCCGCTAGGGGGCGCTGGTGAGGGGTTCGGGGACCCTCAGCCCCATCGGGCTGGGGCCACCTGTGCACCCACGGGGTAAGGAACTTTCCTCCCCCATGGGGAACGGGGCTCTCTTCCCCTCGGGGAAGCCCAAATCTTCCTCCCGTGCACACGCCTGCAACCTCCTCTCGCACTCACAGCCCAGCAGAGGGTTGTGCGCCCGCAGACGCCCTAGACGGAGGGTCGGTGTCCCTGTCAGGGGAGGGCAACCCCTGTAAGCCAGGGACAAGCGGCGACCACGGCCTCTTCCAAAACTGCAGGAACACAGGCCAGCGCGGAAAGCCCGGGTAAGCCAGCACCACTCAAAGGGGAAGAGTCCGCACCTGGCCCAGCTGCGCTGATGAGCCCGGGCTCTGCCACTGGCCGGCGACTGACCCCGCCCACCCGAATCTGGCTGCGCACAGGTGCACTTTCCTAGGGCCCCGCTAGGGGCGCTGGTGAGGGGTTCGGGGACACTCCGCCCCACCAGCTGGGGCCACATCTGCACTCATGGGGGTACGGAACTTTCCTCCCCCATGTGGGAACGGTTCCCTCTTCCCTCGTGGGAATCCAAATCTTCCTCCTGGGCACGCCTGCATCCTCCTCTCGCAGTCACAGCCCCAGCGGCGGGGCCGTGCTCCCGCAGACGGCCTAGACGGAGGGCTGGTTTCCCTGTCAGTGGAGGGCACCCCCTGTAAGCCAGGGACAAGCAGCGACCGCGGCCTCATCCAAAACTGCAGGCACACAGGCCGGCGCGGAAAGCCCCTGGCAAGCCAGCACCACTCAAGGGGAGGAGTCCACACCTGGCCCAGCAGCACTGATGAGCCCCAAGCTCCGCCCTGGCCAGAGCCTGACACCGCCCACCCGACTCTGGCTGCGCACAGGTGCACTACCTAAGGCCGCCACTAGGGGCGCTGGTGACGGGGTTCGGGGACCCTCAGCCCCCACGGGGCTGGGGCAACCTCCGCACCCTTGGGGGTACGCGATTGTCTTCCCCCATGGGGGAACGGGGCACTCTTCCTTTCGTGGAAGCCCAAATCTTCCTCCCGGGGCACACCTGCACCCTCCTCTCACACGCTCAGCCCAAGCAGCGGGGACGTGCGCCCGCAGACACCCTAGACGGAGGACCGGGATCCCTGTCCGGGGAGGGCACCCATGTAACCAGGGACAAGCGGCGACCGCGGCATCTTCCAAAACTGCAGGCACATTGGTCGGCACGGAAAGCCCCGGGAATGCCAGCACCACTCAAAGGGGAAGAGTCCGCACCTGGCCCACCAGCACTGATTAGCGCCAGGATCCGTCCCTGGCCGGAGCCTGACCCAGCCCACCCGACTCTGGCTGCGCACTGGTGCACTTCCTAGGGCCGCCGCGAGGGGGCGCTGGTGAGGGGGTTCGGGGACCCACAGCCCCTACGGGGCTGGGCCAACTCTGCACCCATGGGGGTACGGGATTGTCTTCCCCCATGGGGGAACGGGGCACACTTCCCCTTCACGGAAGCCCAAATCTTCCTCCTGGGGCACGCCTGCACTCTCCTCTCGCACTCACCGCCCAGGGCGGGGCCGTGTGCGCGCAGATGCCCTAGACGGAGGGCCGGGTCCCTGTCACGGGAGGGCACCCCATGGAAGCCAGAGACAAGCAGCGTCCGCGGCCTCTTCCAAAACTGCAGGCACACAGGCCGTTGCGGAAAGCCCCGGGCAAACAGCACCACTCAAAGGTGCAGAGTCCGCACCTGGCCCAGCAGCGCTGATGAGTCCCGGGCTCTGTCCCTGGCCGGTGTCTGATCCTGCCCACCCGACTGCCTGCACACAGGTGCACTTCCTAGGGCCAACACTAGGGGGCGCTGGTGAGTGGTTCGTGGAAACTCAGCCCCCACGGGGCTGGGGCCACCTCTGCACCCATGGGGAACGGGACTGTCTTCCCCCATGGGGGAAAGGGGCGCACTTCCCCTTTGCGGAAGCCCAAATCTTCCTCCAGGCAACCGCCTGCACCCTCCTCTGGCACGCACAGCCCCAGCGTCTGGGCCCTGAGCCCGCAGACGCCCTAGACGGAGGGCCGGGGTGCCTGTCAGGGAGGGCACCCCCTGTAAACCAGGGACAAGCGGCGACCGCGGCCTCTCCAAAACTGCAGGCACACAGGCCGGCGCGGAAATCCCTGGGAAGCCAGCACCACTCAAAGGGGAAGAGTCCGCACCTGGCCCAGCAGCGCTGATGAGCCCCAGGCTCCGCCCCTGGCCTTATTATTATTTTTTTTAATAGAGGCATGTTTTATGTATTTATTTGTTTGTTTGTTTGTTTGTGTTTATACATGCACTGGATACAGTCAGAAGTGCGGGAGGGTGAGATAATTCACCAGAGCCAGAGCCGGGAGCAGAGCAGCAGAAGGACCGAAGTACACTGCTGAGGGAGCAGCGGGCAGCAGGACAGTTCTGCACACCATGTGGGACCCTCCTCCAGTGGCCGGGGTGCAGCCGGCGATCGAACCTGCGCGGGCAGCTTCAAAACCCAGCGCTTAACCGCTGCGCCACCGGGGAGGCCCACGAAAAATCTCATAGTTTTGAGGACAATAATACAAATTAATTACACACATAAAATGAACTTGTAATTACTGAGCATAACCAATGGAAATTCAACATAAAAACTGCTGTTGTGCATGTACAGAAGAAAACAAAAAGAAAAGAGAAAACACTAGATAGATGACTGATTGATGATAGAGGGATGGATGTATAGATCAATCAATCGATCAATCGTGGGTCAATTGATAAACAAAGACAAGAGATATAGATGAATGTGGTAAAGTTTCTAAACAAAAGGTTAGAAAGAATCTTCTAAAATTCTAGAGATCTTTCAGAAAATTTTGATCCCTTGTAGAGAAACACATAAAGTCACACCTTCTTGGATTTTAGATGCAGGACTCCTCTTGGCGCAAGGGCATAAGACACAACCTATGAAGCTATCCGCTGTCATGCATCACAAGTTCGATCTCTGGCCAGGGAGCTTCCCATATGGTTTAGCAGACCTCTCCTGTCTCTCTGCTGCTCCCCTCAGCAATGTATTTCATCAGTCTGACTGTTCTGTTCCCCACTCTGTCTCTGGTGAATCCTCTCACCCCTTGAGCTTCTGGCATGTACCCCAGCTCTTATGGACATGTTTCATTTTGTGGCTTCTATAGGAATTCTTTGTGAAAGTTGAATTTGACCTGAAGCAAGAAAAAAGAACCTGCTGCTTTGTTTGTGGGGTTCCAGAGACATCCAAAGAGGGTGAGGAAGCTTGCCTCCATTGGCAGGACTCGACAACTGGGGAAAAAAAAAAAGTTCTGGTAACCTGGAGAATAGGAAACTCCAGGTGGAAACCAACTTTGTTTCTGAAGCCTACACGGACTAGATGGCAAGAGTTCACTCTGATCTTATATGGAGTTTCCAGCAAAGTTAGCTGGAATTGCTGTTTGGTTACTCTGCCTTGTGATTTTATGCAAAAATAAGTAAAATGGTCTGAGAGTATATTCATATTGCAAATATTTTGCAGTACTATTGTATAAAATTGGGTCAAGGTGGAGAAAACTTGTTTTGGAAAAGTTAAACCGGACCTCCCTGGTGGCGCAGGGTGTTAAAGACAGCATTATCGAACTATTGCCAGCCACTGAAGCATTAGTTCGATCCCCGGCTGGCCAGGGAGCTACCCACATGGCACTGCAGAACTCTTCTGCCTTGCCTGCTGCTCCCTCAGCAGTGTATTTCAGTAGATCTTCCTGTTCTGCTCCCCACTCTCTCTGGTGAATCTTCTCACCCCCACCCCATGGACTGAGTAATTTCCAGGAATGAAGGACTATCATACTAGACACATACGGACAACACTGGCAGCTGATTGTTATTCTCTAGCATATACTAAAATCCTGAGATAGGGGTTAAAATACAAAAAATAGTGGTGTCTAGAAGAAAATGTGTGCCTATCGGTACTTATATACAACATTTATTTACTTTTAAATTCTTAAATTGCAACTGCTTTGGTCTAACAACTGTTGAGCAACATCTCATCCCTACTTCCTCAGGGCAGTGGAGCAGCATTTTATGACAGCAACACCAAGCCCTAGGCCCCTGGTCATAGATTACTGTCCATCGCAAGGGCCAACTTGGCTGGGACCTTAAAACACTGAACATGGGTCCCTCCTGGAGGCGCAAGGGCTTAAGGCACAACCTATGAAGCTGTCTGCAGCCACCGCAGCAGGAGCTGGATCCCCCGGTCGGCCAGGGAGCTTCCTACATGGTGCAGCAGACCTCTCCTGACTCACCCACTGTTCCCTCAGTGGTGTACTCCGGTCAATCTGCATGTTCTGTTCCCACTCTGTCTCTGGTGAATCCTCTCTCTCTCTCTCACACACACACACACACACACACACACACAACTCTGGCCGTTATTCCAGCTCTTGCATGCATAAATAAATAAATATTTTAAAAAAACACTGAACATGGGGAGAGGGTATGTTACTGTTTCATTACCTACAGGACCACTTTGGATTCCAGCAGGAAAGGACCCATCTTATTCCAGAGCTCCAGCCATTAGCCATCTAGCTGGCACCTGGGATGCCACCTATGTAGGCCGACAGGAGAAACGAGGACCCTTCCCACTGACTGTGCTGTTCTCCAGAACCTCAGATCAAGACTCGATGCCCTTCAGGCTGCTGTACGCTGACATGATGGACATCAACAAGCCCCCCAGACACCACCAACTCTGTTGTGTTTTGTTGTGACACTGTTCTACCAAACTCCTATTCTGATGTCACGGACCTTAGAGACAAACTATAAGGACAACAGACGGTAAAATTGTCAAGAGATCAGGTAAAAACTGTACAGACCCAACTGTCTTAGCCCTGTGACTGGACCTGTACATCCATCTGTGTAACTCCATTTGTATATAATCAGACTCAGGCTACATGGAAACATATTAAGCTACAATTTCAAGGAAATGTAAATATGTCTAAGCAAATGCAACACTTGCAACAAAATACACAGGGGACATTTGTTAAATGCTTATCAGCAGTAGGAGGGAAATATGTTGTAAATTTAATGATGGGGTTAGCCAATTTAAATAAACTGAACTATGTAAAAGCTTTGGGAATTATCTTCATGTTAATTGCACTAATCCTTATTTTTGCATATCTGTTACTTTAAATCCTCTTCTACAAAAGTAAAGGAAGAAGCATGTGGGAGTGAAAACAACTGAATGTTGCTGCCATAGTCATTGTCAAGGCTACACTATAAAACAAAACAAAAAAAAGGGGACCTCCCTGCTGGTGCAAGGGGTTGAGACGCAACCTATGAAGCTGTCCAATGCCAGTGAACACGAGTTTGATCTCCACCCAGGGGGTTACCCACATGGCACAACAGACCTCTCCAGACACCCCGCTGCTCCCCTCAGCAGTGTATTTCCATTAGTCCACCTGTTCTGTTCTCCACTCTGGTGAATTGTCTCATTCCCCACACTTCTGGCCTGTACCCCAGTTCTTGAATGCATAAATAAATAATTTTTTTAAAAAGGGGGAGATGTGGAGACCCCTATATCAAAGTGTTGAGGCAAGGAAACTATCACGGTCATGGCTGAAAGACTGGGCATGGCTAAAAGATGGATCAGCCCAGGTCAGAAGATTGGCCCTCCTACAGATCACAGATCAGGATGTTGTGTCAGCGAAACCAGGCCAGTGAGAGAAACTAGATTAGAAGATAGAACAGAATAATCTGATACCGCAGAACCTTGGCTGTGCATGTGTGCCAGAATAATGCTGAATACTAAGGAACAAAAGTATAATCCACTGTTTTGTAACTAACCTAGGAGGTGGTCTGTCTCCATAAATCTGAGTTGTTCTGGGTGCTCCGGACAACTGAGCCAGAATGAGAAGCCTTGCATCCCCTGTGCATGTTTTCTTCTCCCTGTTGTTTCTTTCTATTTAGTTCTATGCATTGAGACGTTGTGCCATTGGTGTTGGCGAGCATCTCTTTGGAGTGCTCCTCTAGGGGTGTCGGAAACTGTTCACCAGACTGAGACTAGCACTGGTAGGCCAAAACTCCACCAGAGTGTTGATGCTGTGTTGCTGGCACTGTCCCTTATAGTTCCCTCCCTCTGTATTTACTTAGTTCCAACAGGGAATAAGTTAGTTGTGATTTTGTTCTGGTCATGAGGGGTACCAGAGACCTGTCCTTGCTGACCTTTGCTTTTTCCCAGTGGTTCTCGGCTGGCCTTAGGCTATTTGTAGGTCTCCGTGGAGTCCTAGTCTTCCTCTGATGGCGCCCGGAGTCACTCTATCACTCTGTGGTGATTTCATCACCGTTCTCCACAGTTCCCATTGGGGTGCGGTGCCTGAAATTGTTCCTCTCTACTCAGTGTCCCACTTGATCTGTAGTTTGTTCTTGCTGGGTTTTTTCCTTCTGTCCGTTGGTCAGAGAGTGCCTACTCAGTGGGTAGAGGAGGTAGCAGGGTTCTGACTCTTTCCCTTTTTAAAAAAAATAAATAATAAAACTTCTCCTTGGCAGAGACTAAAAGTCTCTGTCTTGTGGGGAAACTCACTGTGTATGTGAAAGGGGAATCTGGTGAAACTTTTCTCAGACGTGACCCAAGAACTCCAACTGTGACCCCAACACCTCTCCAAAATATCACTCCTCACCAATGTCAATGTTACAAAAACAAGCAAAGTCAGAGAAACAGTCAGCAAGAGGCACATCAAAGAGAACTGGCTGTAACTGAATGAGGCAATTTGGATTATGGAACATAAAATGTACATTAGGAAATATAATGAAATTAAGCACGGAGTTTGGTAATTGTGTCAATATTGCTTCATTAGCTGTAAAAAAAATACAAAAAAAAATCATGTAAGATGTTAAAGTGGAAATGGTGTGGGATAAATAAGAACTGTACTATCTTTGCAACTTTTCTGTAAATTTAACAGTATTCATTAAATGTTATATATTTTTAATGTCCTCAATACTAAATAGGTTGTAAAAGAAAAAACAATCTACTTTCCTGTTTACCCAGTTTTTGTTATCCAGAGGCTGGAGAGAGGGATTCTGGGAGAAAAGCTGGAAACCTCACACCCAGGGCATTCCCCCGAGTCTCCTCTCCTCTGAGCCCTGCTTCTCTGAATCCTCACAGAGCATCTCACCACCAGGATGCTGCCCTCCAGGACCCCCAACTCTTCCCATTTCAGAACGGGCCGTGTCCTTGCAGCTCCACCAGAATCCGAAATATTCCACCAGAATCGGAAACAGTCAGACACCCATTTTATACCAGGGTTGCCCTGTAACAGTTTGCTCAGTAAAGAAAAGGGGAGCCAAGCTAAACTTTCTCAAAGAAGGGAAAATTCATTGCACCCCGGGCGAGCTTCGGGGTCCCAAGAAGGGGGGGGTCCCTGAAGTCGTGCCCGTTGTGGTGGGAGATGTCATTTATAGGGTGAGGAGAGGTTAGGCAGGAAAACTGGGATGGCGGGGGGGGAACAGGTTTAGGGGGAACAAAGTTTTTTTTTTTTTTTTTTTGGTGGAGCCGAATTGCTTTCTCCTGCTTATGGCTTCAGTTTCGGTTTGATGAATCAGGGATACTGTGTCAGGACCATCTTGTTGTTTGTATGTGGGCTTCCTCATTCCTGTCCCTGCATCAACCTTTCATACCAGCCTTTTGTTGAAAGGGCCAATGGTTCTTTCTTTGGCTACTTTCTGCTGGACAGCGGCGAAGACCAGGGTGGGGCTCAGGGCTGGTTATGATATAGTCTTTGCAGGGACGCGAGGATATGGGTGGAGAAGGAGTTGGTTAAAGGTGGTATGGGACAGATCTTGGATCCGGTGTTGGATGAAACAGAGTAAGCATGGGGCAAAAAGAAAAAAATTAGGAGATTAGGATAAGAGGCCCTATGAGATGTAATACTTTGCCCGAGGCTGTGTTGATCTGAAATTGCCAGGCATAGACAGAAGGAAGGGAGTGGCTTGAAGAGATGGGATTAGAAACAGAGGAAGGAGAGGAGCCTCCCAGATGGTGCAGCGGTGGACAGTTGAGCGCTGGATTGCCAAGCTGCCCGCAGCCTCTACAGCACCGGTTCAATTCCTGGCCTCAAAGCGAGGGTCCCACAAGCGGGCAGACTCTCCTGCCGCCCCACTGCTCCCCTCAGTAATGTGTTTCGTCAAGTCTGCCTGTTCAGCTTTTCGCTTTGTCTCTGGTGAGTTCTCTCACCCTCCTGTGCTTCTGACTGTACCCAGTGCTTGCATAAATAAATCTTAAAAAAAAACAAACAGAGGAAGGTGAATCAGAGGGCTCTACTTTATAGGCTGAGTGGGATGTGGACCAGGGGCGCAGTGATGTGTACCCGATGCTCGCATACATATTGGGCCCATGTGCTCGCATACATATTGCTTGTCCACAGAGACCGGTTTGACCCTGCAAAGCTGATGCCAAGACGTGTTGCCCAAGACCTTGACAGCCGTTGGTGTAGTCAGGATGATCATGTGTGGACCCATCCACTTTGGCAGAAGTTGTTTTGGAGAGATGGCTTTCAGAAAACCTGGTCTCCAGGGCACAGCAGGTTGACAGGTGCATCAGGGGACAGAAGCACAGGTTGTGGCAGACAACAGCCTGCGTATTCTTGGAGCAGCTGTCTGAGCAAAGAGAAGTATGAAAATATCCAACCAATGTGTCGTTGGACAGGGAGTTCATGGTTAGTAAGAAGAGGTCTGCCATACATCCGTTCAAGGCGGGTCAGGAACAAGGGGCCACAGGGAGTGGATCGGAGGTGCTCTAAAGCCAGTGTGAGCAGCTCTACCCAGGATTTACGCAGCTCAGTGGAGAGTTTGGTTAGGTGATCTCTGGTAAGACCATTCACCCGATCTACCTTACCAGAGGATTGCGGTCCAGAGGGAATGTGTAGTTTCCATGTGATGCCAGGGAGGAGACCTGTGGAGTAATCTTTGAGATAAAGGCGAGTCCATGTCGACTGGTGATGGTGTCCACCATAGTAAGAAGTGGGTGTTATCTGCGTTAGGGTGTGGGACACACTTGAGGCCTGGCATGATTGAGAGTTGAGGATTGGGAGAGGAGATGAGATAAGAGGGTCTTTGACAAAGAGAGTAGAATCTAACAGACAAGAAGGTGATGGAGGAGAGAGAGCCTGTTGAATGAGCAGGTCCTAGAGCCTAGGTGGAGAACTAAACATTTACAGGTTGGCCCAGTGTGGGTTTAAGCCTGTCTAGCGAGACAAGCAGCTGCCACAAGTGCACGCAGCAGGGCTGCCATCCTCTTACAGTGGGATCCATTTTTTTAGAGAAATAAGCAACTGTTTGCTGGACTGGCCCAGTTGGTCCAGAATCCTAGAGCAATG
>NW_023601962.1:2948402-2981901 GCF_014898055.3 Talpa occidentalis
AGAATAATGAACTATTTTATAATTTATCTACTGATTTCCCACTTTCAAGCAATAAAGGTAGTTTTTACCATTATTGTTATATACCATCCTAAGAGAATTATTCTGCTGCACTCTGAGCTATTGACTGACTACTCAAATTACCAAGTGGAAATCTAACATGAATCTCAATTGCTAAAATGAAACACTGATTTCATTTCTCACACAGCCCCAATTTGTTCATCCCAACTGTCGGTATGGTAACATAGCCAATTGCTTAGGGAAAATAAAGTACTCCATCTCTCTGTTTCCTTCAAACTTCACATCTAATACCTCAGTAAGTCTTGAAAGCAATATATAACAATGCATTAAAGTTAAAATTATTTGTCACCAATTCCATTCCATAAGCCATAATCATCTTTTAAGTATTCTACTGCAATGGTATTTTAGTCAGAATAGACTTTTTTTTGGGGGGGGAGGGGAGAATATTGGAGAGGCTAGCAAGAAGTCCATTGATTTTTATTACCTTAACAAACACATAATGCATCAACTCATTATAATTATTGAGTCACTCAAAAAGTACAAATTATACAGAAAAAATGTACAAGTCGCTCACTGCTCCTCTCACACTGCTCACTTCTTTATCTCTGTAGAGGCACCATTCTTAACCATTTAATGTATATAGCCTGTCTTTGAGGTCCAATAAAAAAGAACAAGTATGGAATTATTTCCACTTTTCTTGTTCAGAGTTGTGGTTTCTGGTTTTTGGTTTGGGTTTCTAGAAATCACTAAAGAAATTAAGTAGCCATTGTGCAAAATGTGAAGAAAAAAATGGAAACATGCAAAATCCTTGCCCATCAGTGACGGACTCCAGTATTATTTTCTAATACACTTATGATGAATCATCTCAGCAGTTGTGTGATTTTCCTCAAAATATGCATCATAGCTCAGATATAGAAACTAAGAGGATGGACTGTACCAATGACTTTCCAGATGAGTACAAAGAAAATAAAGAAACAGTAGAAAAACCATCTCTTTGTCATGCATGTTTTTTTTTTACACTCAAGGTATTTACACGTTAGAAGAGAGAAACTAAATTGTTGATTCACAACCTGCTGTGCAGTCATTACTACCCAGAATACATCAGGTTCGTATTCTCCAGAAAAGAGTAACTGTGATCTGGGCCCTAATGAAATAAAGTTTCAGGTAACTGGTTGATGTCAAAGGGCAGAGAATTCTTTGTTTGAAAAACTGTTACTTTAGTTCAGGTCTGCAGTTGATAAGCAGCAGAACACAGCAACATCCAAATCCTTACGTACACTAAACATCAAGAAGGGAACATTAGCTTATTTAGAGCAATGATAAAGAAGACATGTACCTAGTTCTTATTTTTCTTCTTGTAGTTCTACATCTCCTTCTTCTTCTTCATCTTCTTCTGTTTCTTCTGCATTTTCTGCTTTTTCAATTACCTTGTCTTCTTCTGCTCTTCTTCTTCTTCAGCTTATTCTTCTGTTTTTTCTGCTCTTTCGTCTTATTCTTCTGTTTCTTCTTCTTGTTCTTCTAGTTCTTCTTTTTCTTTTTGTAGTTCTACATCTCCTTCATCTTCTTCATCTTCTTCTATTTCTTCTGACCTTTTTGCTTTTTCAATTGCTTCTTCTTCTGTTTCTTCTCCTTCTTCTTCAGCTTATTCTTCTGTTATTTCTGTTTTTCGTCTTATTCTTCTGTTATTTCTTCTTTTTCCTCTTATTCTACTGTTTCTTCTTGTTCTTCTATTTCTTCTTGTTATTTTTGTAGTTCTACATCTCCATCTTCTTCTTCTTCATCTTCTTCGGTTTCTTCTGCATTTTTGCTTTTTTCAATTATTTCTTCTTCTTCTGCTTCTTCTGCTTCTTCCTCAGCTGAATCTTCTGTTATTTCGGCTTATTCGGCTTATTCTTTTGTTATTTTTGCTTTTTCCTCTTATTCTTCTGCTTCTACCTCTTGTTCTTCTTGTTCTTTTAGTTCTTCTTGTTCTTCTTGTAGTTCTACATCTCCATTTTCTTCTTCTTCTTCTTCTTCTTCTTCTTCTTCTTCTTCTGTTTATTCTGCAATTTTTGATTTTTCAATTACTTCTTCTTCTTCTTCTTCTTTTTCTTCTGCTTTTTCTGCTTCTTCCTCTGCTGAATCTTCTGTTATTTCTGCTTCTTCGGCTTCTTCTTTTGTTATTTCTGCTTTTTTGGCTTCTTCTTCTGTTATTTTTGCTTTTTCCTCTTATTCTTCTGTTTCTCCTTCTTGTTCTTCTTGTTCATTTAGTTCCTCTTGTTCTTCTTGTAGTTCTACATCTCCTTCTTCTTCTTCTTCTTCTTCTTCTTCTTCTTCTTCTTCTTCTTCTCCTTCTCCTTCTCCTTCTCCTTCTCCTTCTCCTTCTCCTTCTCCTTCTCCTTCTCCTTCTCCTTCTCCTTCTCCTTCTCCTTCTTCTTCTTCTTCTTTCTTCTTCTCTTCTTCTTCTTCTTCTTATTCTTCTTCTTCATCTTCTTCTGTTTCTATTGCATTTTCTGCTTTTTCAATTACTTCTTCTTCTTCTCCTTCTTCTTCTTCTTCTTCTCCATTTTCTTCTGTTTCTAATGCATTTTTTGCTTTTTCAATTACTTCTTCTTCTGCTTTTTCTACTTCTTCCTCAGTTTAATCTTCTGTTATTTCTGATTTTTTGGCCTATTCTTCTGTTATTTCTGCTGTTTCATCTTATTCTTTTGTTATTTCTGCTTTTTCGGCTTATTCTTCTGTTACTTCTGCTTTTACCTGTTATTCTTCTGTTTCTTCTTCTTGTTCTTCTAGTTCTTCTTCTTCTTCTTGTAGATCTACATCTCCTTCTTCTTCTTCTTCTTCTTCTTCTTCTTCTTCTTCTTCTTCTTCTTCTCCTTTTCTTCTTCTTCTTCTTTTTCTTCTTCTGTTTCTTCTGCATTTTTTGCTTTTTCAATTACTTGCTCTTATTCTGCTTCTTCTGCTTCTTCTTTAGCTAATTCTTCTGTTATTTCTGTTTTTTCGGCTTATTCATCTGTTATTTCTGCTTTTTCCGGCTTATTCTTCTGTTATTTCTGCTTTTTCGGCTTATTCTTCTGTTACTTCTGCTTTTTCCTCTTATTTTTCTGTTTTTTCTTCTTGTTCTTCTAGTTCTTGTTGTTGTTCTTGTAGTTCTACATCTCCTTATTCTTCTTCTTCTCTTCCTCTTCTTCTTCTTCTTCTTCTTCTTCTTCTTCTTCTTCTTCTTCTTCTTCTTCTGTTTCTAAAGCATTTTCTGTTTTTTCAATTACTTCTACTTCTTTTGCTTCTTCTGTTTCTTCCTCAGTTTAATCTTCTGTTATTTCTGATTTTTTTTGGTTTATTCTTCTGTTATTTCTGCTGTTTCGTCTTATTCTTCTGTTATTTCTGCTTTTTTCGTCTTATTCTTCTGTACTTCTGCTTTGTTCTCTTATTCTTCTGTTTCTTCTCTTGTTCTTCTTGTTCTTCCAGTTCTTCTTGTTCTTCTTGTAGTTCTACATCTCCTTCTTCTTCTTCTTCATCTTCTGTTTCTTCTGCACCTTTTGCTTTTTCAATTTCTTGCTCTTATTCTGCTTCTTCTGCTCTTCTTCAGCTGATTCTTCTCTTATTTCTGCTTTTTTGGCTTATTCTTCTCTGATTTCTGCTTTTTCCTCTTATTCCTCTGTTTCTTCTTCTTGTTCTTCTTGTTCTTCTAGTTCTTGTTGTTCTTGTAGTTCTACATCTCCAACTTCTACTTCATCTGCTTCTTCCTCAACTTAATCTACTGTTATTTCTGCTTTTTTTGATTATTCTTCTGTTATTTCTGCTTTTTTGGCATATTCTCTGTTATCAGAAGAATAAGAGGAAATAGCAGAAATAACAGAAGAATAAGCCAAAAAAGCAGAAATAACAGAAGAATAAGACGAAACAGCAGAAATAACAGAAGAATAGGCCAAAAAATCAGAAATAACAGAAGATTAAACTGAGGAAGAAGCAGAAGAAGCAGAAAAAGTGGAAGTAATTGAAAAAGCAGAAAATGCATTAAAAACAAAAGAAGATGAAGATGAAGAAGAAGAAGATGAAGAAGAAGGCGATGTAGAACTACAAGAACAAAAACAAGAACTAGAAGAACAGGAAAAATAAACAGAAGAATAAGAGGAAAAAGCAGAAATAACAGAAGAATAAGCCAAAAAAGCAGAAATAATAGAAGAATAAGCTGATGAAGAAGCAGAAGAAGCAGATGAAGAAGAAGAAGAAAAAGGAGATGTAGAACTACAAGAAGAACAAGAAGAACTAGAAGAACTCAAGAGCAAGAAGTAGAATTGGAAGAATAAGAGGAAAAAGCAAAAATAACAGAAGAAGAAGCCGAAAAAGCAGAAATAACAGAAGAAGAAGCCGAAAAGGGAGAAATAACAGAAGATTCAGCTGAGGAAGAAGCAGAAAGGCAGAGAAGAAGAAGTAATTGAAAAAGCAAAAAATGCAGAAGAAACAGAAGAAGAAGAAGAAGAAAAAGGACATGTAGAACTACAAGAAGAACAAGAAGAACTAAAAGTACAAGAAGAACAAGAAGTAGAAACAGATGAAAAAGAGGTAAAAGCAAAAATAACAGAAGATGAAGCCGAAAATGCAGAAATAACAGAAGAATAATCCGAAAAAGCAGAAATAACAGAAGATTCAGCTAAGAAAGAAGCAGAAGAAGCAGAAGCAGAAGAAGAAGAAGAAGAGTAATTGAAAAAACAAAAAGTGCAGAAGAAACCGAAGAAGATGAAGAAGAAGGAGATGTAGAACTACAAGAAGAACAAGAAGAACTAGAAGAAAAAGAAGAACAAGAAGAAACAGAAGAATAAGAGGAAAAAGAAGAAATAACAGAAGAATAAGCCGAAAAAGCAGAAATAAGAGAAGAATCAGCTGAAGAAGCAGCAGAAGAAGCAGAATAAGAGCAAGTAATTGAAAAAGCAAAAAATGCAGAAGAAACAGAAGAAGATGAAGAAGAAGAAGAAGAAGAAGAAGGACATGTAGAACTACAAGAAGAACAAAAGAACTAAAAGAACAAGGAGAACAAGAAGTAGAAACAGAAGAATAAGAGGAAAAAGCAAAAATAAAAGAAGAAGCCGAAACAGCAGAAATAACAGAAGAATAAGTCAAAAAAGCAGAAATAACAGAAGAATAAGCTGATGAAGAAGCAGAAGAAGCACAAGAAGTAGAAGTAATTGAAAAAACAAAAAGTGCAGAAGAAACAAAAGATGAAAAAGAAGAAGAAGGAGATGTAGAACTACAAGAAAAACAAGAAGAACTAGAAGAACAAGAAGAACAAGATGAAACAAGAGTAATAGGAGAAAGCAGAAATAACAGAAGAATAACCCGAAAAAGCAGAAATAACAGAAGAATAAGACGGAACAGCAGAAATAACAGAAGAATAAGCCAAAAATGCTGAAATAAGAGAAGATACAGCGGAGGAAGAAGCAGAAGAAGAATTAATTGAAAAAGGAAAAAATGCAGAAGAAACAGAAGAAGTTGAAGAAGAAGGAGATGTAGAACTACAAGAAGAAAAAGACGAACTAGAAGAACAAGAATTAGAAACAGAAGAATAAGACGAAAAAGGAGAAATAAGAGAAGAATAAGCCAAAACAGCAGAAAGAAAAGAAGAATAAGATGAAAAAGAAGCAGAAGAAGCACAAGAAGATGAACTTGAAAAAGCAAAAAATGCAGAAGGAACAGAAGGCGAAGAGAAGAAGAAGGAGATGTAGAACTACAAGGAGAACAAGAAGAACTAGAAGAACAAGAAGAGCAAGAAGAAGAAACATATGTATAATAGGAAACAGGAGAAATAACAGAAGAATAAACCGAAAAAGCAGAAATAACCGTAGCCCTAGCGGCGGCCATAGAAATTGCACCTGTGCGCAGCCAGTCGGGTGGGCGGGGTCAGGCTCCGGACAGGGGCGGAGCCTGGGGCTCATCAGCAATGCAGGGCCAGGTGCGGACTCTTCCCCTTTGAGTGGTGCTGGCTTGCCCTGGGCTTTCCGCGCCGGGCTGTGTGCCTAGAGTTTTGGAAGAGGCCGTGGTCGCCGCTTGTCCCTGGCTTCCAGGGGGTGCCCTCCCCTGACAGGGACCCCGGTCCTCCGTCTAGGGCGTCTGAGGGCTCTCGGCCCCGCCGTGAGGCTGTGAGTGAGAGAGGAGGGTGCTGGCATGCCTCGGGAGGAGGTTTGGGCTTCCGCGAAGGGAAGAGGGCCCCATTCCCCCATGGGGGCAGAAAGTTCCGTTCCACCATGGGTGCAGAGGTCCCCCTAGCGCCGAGGGGACTGAGGGTTCCCGAACCCCCTCACCAGCGTCCCCTAGCGGCGGCCGTAGGAAGTGCACCTGTGCGCAGCCAGAGTCGGCTGGGCGGGGTCAGTCTCCTGCCTGAGGCAGATCCTGGGGCTCATCAGCGCTGCTGGGCCAGGTGAGGTCACTTCCCCTTTGATTGGTGCTGGCTTGCCCGAGGCTTTCCGATCACACCTGTGTGCCTGCAGTTTTGGACGAGGTCGCGGTCGGTGCTTGTCCAGGGCTTACAGAGGGTGCCCTCCCCTTACAGGGACCCTGGCCCTCCGTCTACCCCCGTATGCGGGCACACGGCCCCGCCGCTGTGGCTGTGAGTGCAGAGGAGGGTGCTGGAGTGCCCCGGGAGGAAGGGTTAGGCTCCCGCGACGGGGATGAGGGCCCCGTTCCCCCACGGGGGAGGACAATCCCCTACCCCCATGGGTGCAGGGGTGGCCCAGGCCGGTGGGGGCTGAGGTTCCCAGAACCCCCTCACCGGCGCCCCCTAGCGGCGGCCCTAGGAAGTGCACCTGTGCGCAACCAAGCCAGAGTCGGATGGGCGTGGTCAAGTCCGGCCAGGGGCGGAGCCTGGGGCTCATCAGCGCTGCTGGGCCAGGTGCATGCGGACTCCTCCCCTTTGAGTGGTGCTGGCTCGCCCGAGGCTTTTTTCCGCGCCAGCCTGTGTGCCTGCAGTTTTGGAAGAGGCCGCGGCCGAGCTTGTCCCTGGCTTCCAGGGGGTGCCATCCCCTGACCTGGACCCCGCCCCTCCCTGTAGGGCGTCTGCAGGTGCACGGCCCCGCCGCTGGGGCTGTGAGTGCGAGTGAGGGTGCAGGCGTGCCCTGGGAGGAATGTTTGGGCTCCCGCGAAGGGGAAGAGGGCTCCGTTCCCCCACGGGGGAGGACAATCCCGTACCCCCATGGGTGCAGGTGTGGCCCCAGCCCGGTGAGGGCTGAGGGACCCCGAACCCCCTCACCGGCGCCCCCTAGCGGTGGCCCTAGGAAGTGCACATCAGCGCAGCCAACCCAGAGTCGGGTGGGCGGTTCAGGCTCTGGCCAGAAGCAGAGCCCGGACTCATCACCTCTGCTGGGCCAGGTGCGTGCGGACTCTTCCCCTTTGAGTGGTGCTGGCTTGCCCGGGGCTTTTTTCCGCGCCGGCCTGTGTGCCTGAAGTTTTGGAAGAGGCCGCAGCCCCCGCTTGTCCCTGGCTTCGAGGGGGTGCCCTCCCCTGACCGGGAACCCGGCCCTCCGTCTAGGGCGTCTGCGGGTGCACGGCCCCGCCGCTGGGCTGTGAGTGCGAGAGGAGGGTACACGAGTGCCCCTGGAGGAAGGTTTGGCCTCCCGCGAAAGGGAAGAGGGCTCCGTTCCCCCACGGGGGAGGACAATCCAGTACCCCCATGGGTGCATGGGTGGCCCCAGCCCGGTGGGGGCTGAGGGTCCTCGAACCCTCTCACTGGCGCCCCCTAGCGGCGGCCCTAGGAAGTGCACCTGTGCGCAGCCAAGCAAAGTCGGGTGGGCTGGGTAAGGCTCCGGCCAGAGGCGGGGACTGGGCCTCATCAGAGCTGCTGGGGTGGTGCGTGTGGACTCCTCCCCTTTGAGTGGTGCCGGCTCACCCGGGGCTTTTTTCCGCGCCAGCCTGTGTGCCGGCACTTTTGGAAGAGTCGAGGCCGCCGCTTGTCCCTGGCTTCCAGGGGGTGCCATCCCCTGACCTGGACACCGGCCCTCCCTGTAGGGCGTCTGCGGGCGCACGGCCCCACCGCTGGGGCTGTGAGTGCGAGAGGAGGGTGCAGGCGTGCCCCAGGAGGAAGGTTTGGGCTCCCGCGAAGGGGAAGAGGTCACCGTTCCCCCACGGGGGAGGACAATCCCGTACCCCCATGGGTGCAGGGGTGGCCCAGCCCGGTGGGGGCTGAGTGTCCCCGAACCCCCTCACCGGCGCCCCCTAGCGGCGGCCCTAGGAAGTGCACCTGTGCGCAGCCAAGCCAGAGACGGGTGGGCGGGGTCAGGTTCCGGCCAGGGGCGGAGCTGGGGCTCATCAGCACTGCTGGGCCAGGTGCGGACTCTTAACCTTTGAGTGGTGCTGGCTTGCCCGGAGCTTTATTTCGCGCCGGCCTGTGTGCCTGCAGTTTTGGAAGAGGCCTCGGCCGCTGCTTGTCCCTGGCTTCCAGGGGTTGCCCTCCCCTGACCGGTACCCCGGCCCTACGTCTAAGGCGTCTAGGGCGCACGGCCCCGCCGCTGGGGCTGAGTGTGTGACAGGACGGTGCAGGCGTGCACGGGGAGGAAGGTTTGGTCTCCCGCGAAGGGGAAGAGGACCCCGTTCCCACACGGGGGAGGCCAATCCCGTACCCCCATGGGTTCAGGGGTGGCCCCAGCCTGGTGGGGGCTGAGGGTCCACGAACCCCCTCACCGGCGCACCATAGCGGCGGACCTAGGAAGTGCACCTGTGGGCAGCCAAGCCAGAGTCGGGTGGGCTGGGTCAGGCTCCGGACAGGGGCGGAGCCTGGGGCTCATCAGCTCTGCTGGGCCAGGTGCGTGCGGACTCTTCCCCTTTGAGTGGTGTCGGCATGCCCGGGGCTTTTTTCCGCGCCGGCCTGTGTGCCTGCAGTTTTGGAAGAGGCCGCGTCCGCCGCTTGTCCCTGGCTTCCAGGGGGTGCCATCCCGTGACCGGGACCCCGGCCCTCCGTCTAGGGCGTTTGCGGGTGCACGGCCACGTCGCTGGGGCTGTGAGTGCGAGAGGAGGGTGCAGGCGTGCCCCAGGAGGAACGTTTGGGCTCCCGCGAAGGGGAAGAGGGCCCCGCTCCCCCACGGGAGAGGACAATCCCGTACCCCCATTGGTGCAGGGGTGGCTCCAGCCCGGTGGGTGCTGAGGGTCCCCGAACCCCCTCACCAGCGACCCTAGCGAGGGCCCTAGGAAGTGCACTTGTGCGCAGCCAAGCCAGAGTCGGGTGGGCGGGGTCAGGCTCTGGCCAGGGGCGGAGCCAGGGGCTCATCAGCGCTACTGGGCCAGGTGAGTGCGGACGCTTCCCCTTTGAGTGGTGCCGACTTGCCGGGGTTTATTTCCGCGACGGCCTTTGTGCCCGCAGTTTTGGAAATGGCCGCGGGCGGCGCTTGTCCCTGGCTTCCAGCGGGTGCCCTCGCCTGACTGGACCCGTCCCTCCGTCTAGGGCGTCTGTGGGCACACGGCACCGCCGCTGGGGCTGTGAGTGCGAGAGGAGGGTGCAGGCGGCCCCGGGTGGAAAGTTTGGGCTCCCGCGACGGGGAAGAGGGACCCGTTCCCCCACGAGGGAGGACAATCCCGTACCCCCATGGGTACAGGGTTGGCCCCAGCCTGGTGGCGGCTGAGGGTCCCCGAACCCCCTCACCGGCGCCCCGTAGCGGCGGCCCTAAGAAGTGCACCTGTGCGCAGCAAAGCCAGAGTCGGGTGGGCGGGGTTAGGCTCCGGCCAGAGGCGGAGCATTGGGCTCATCAACGCTGCTGTGCCAGGTGCGTGCGGACACTTCCCCTTTGAGTGGTGCCGGCTTGCCCGGGGCTTTTTTCCACGCAGGCCTGTGTGCCTGCAATTTTGGAAGAGGCCACGGCCGCCGCTTGTACCTGGGTTCCAGGGTGTGCCCTCCCCTGACCGGGAACCTGGCCCTCCGACTAGGGCGTCTGCGGGCGCACGGCCCCGCCGCTGGGGCTGTGAGTGCGAGAGGAGTGTGCACGCGTGCCCAGGGAGGAAGGTTTGGGCTCCCGCGAAGGGGAAGAGGACCCCGTTCCCCCACGGGAGAGGAAAATCCCGTTCCCCCATCGTTGCAGGGGTGGCCCTAGCCCGTTGGTGGCTGAGGGTCTCCGAACCCCCACACGGGCGCGCCCTAGCGGCGGCCCTAGGAAGTGCACCTATGCGCAGCCAAGCCAGAGTCGGGTGGGCGGGGTCAGGCTCTGGCCAGGGCCAGAGCCTTGGTCTCATCAGCGCTGCTGGGCCAGGTGCGTGCGGACTCTTCCCCTATGAGTGGTGCCGGATTGCCCGGTGCTTTTTTCCGCGCCGGCCTGTGTGCCTGCAGTTTTTAAAGAGGCCGCGTCTGCCGCTTGTCCATGGCTTCCAGGGGGTGCCCACCCCTGACAGGGACCCCGGCCCTCCCTGTAGGGCGTCTGCGGGCACATGGCCCCGCCGCTGGGGCTGTGAGTGCGAGAGGAGGGTGCAGGCGTGCCCCCGGAAGAATGTTTGGGCTCAGGCGAAGGGGAAGAGGACAACGTTCCCCCACGGGGGAGGACAATCCCATACCCCCATGGGTGCAGGGGTTGCCCCAGCCCGGTGGGGGCTGAGGGTCCCCGAAACCCCTCACCGGCGCCCCCAGGCGGCGGCCCAAG
This sequence comes from Talpa occidentalis, assembly GCF_014898055.3. Classification (NCBI taxonomy): domain Eukaryota; kingdom Metazoa; phylum Chordata; class Mammalia; order Eulipotyphla; family Talpidae; genus Talpa; species Talpa occidentalis. Next base: position 2,959,010 of record NW_023601962.1, read on the forward strand.
GAAGTGCACCTGTGCGCAGCCAAGCCAGTCGTGTGGGCGGGGTCAGTCTCTGGCCAGGGGCATAGCCTGGGGCTCATCAGCGCTGCTAGGCCAGGTTCGTGCAGACTCTTCCCCTCTGAGTGGAGCCGGCTTGCCCGGGGCTTTTTTCCGCGCAGGCCTGTGTGCCTGCAGTTTTGGAAGCGGCCGCGGCCGCCACTTGTCCCTGGCTTCCAGGGTGTGCCCTCCCCTTACCGGGACCCCGGCACTATGTCTAGGGCGTCTGCGGGCGCACGGCCCCGCCGCTGGGGCTGTGAGTGCGAGAGGAGGGTGCAGGCGTGCCCCGGGAGGAAGGTTTGGGCTCCCGCGACGGGGAAGAGGGAACCGTTCCCCACGGGGGAGGACAATCCCGTACCCCCATGGGTGCAGGGGTGGCCCCAGCCTGGTTGGGGATGAGGGTCCCCAAACCCCCTCACCGGCGCCCCGTAGCGGCGGCCCTAAGAAGTGCACCTGTTCGCAGCCAAATCAGAGTCACGTGGGCGGGGTCAGGCACTGGCCAGGGGCGGAGCCCGTGGCTCATCAACGCTTCTGGGCCAGGTGCGTGCGGACTTTTCTCGTTTGAGTGGTGCCGGCTTGCCCGGGGCTTTTTTCCACGCCGGCCTGTGTGCCTGCAATTTTGGAAGACGCCGCGTCCGCCGCTTGTCCCTGGCTTCCAGGGCGTGCCCTCCCCGGACAGTGACCCCGGCCCTCCATCTAGGGCGACTGCGGCGCACGGCCCCGCCGCTGGGGCTGTGAGTGCGACAGAAGGGTGCAGGCGTTCCCCTGGAGGATGGTTTGGGCTCCCTCGACGGGGAAGAGGGACCAGTTCCCCCACGGGGGAGGACATTCCGTACCCCCATGGGTGCAGGTGTGGCCCCAGCCCGGTGGGGGCTGAGGGTCCACGAACCCCCTCACCGGCGCACCATAGCGGCGGACCTAGTTAATGCACCTGTGCGCAGCCAAGCAGAGACCAGTGGGAGGGGTCAGGCTCCGGCCAGGGCCAGAGCCTGGGGCTCATCAGCTCTGCCGATCCAGGTGCGTGTGGACTCTTCCCCTTTGAGTTGTGCCGGATCGTCCTGGGCTTTTTTCCGCGCCGGCCTGTGTGCCTGCAGTTATGGAAGAGGCCGCGGCCGCCGCTTGTCCTAGGCTTCCAGGGTGTGCCCTACCCTGACCGGGACCCCGGCCCTACATCTAGGGCGTCTGCGGGCGCATGGCCCCGCCGCTGGGGCTGTGAGTGCGAGAGGAGTGTGCAGGCGTGCCCCGGGAGGAAGGTTTGAGCTCCCGCGAAGGAGAAGAGGGCCCCGTTCCCCACGGGGGAGGACAATCCCGTACCCCCATGGGTGCAGGGGTGGCCCCAGCCCGGTGGGGGCTGAGGGTCCCTGAACCCCCTCACTGACACCCCCTAGCGGCGGCCCTAGGAAGTGCACCTGTGCGCAGCCAAGCCAGAGTCGGGTGGGCGGGGTCAGGCTCCGTCCAGAGGCGGAGCCTGGGGCTCATCAGCGCTGCTGGGCCAGGTGCGTGCAGACTCTTCCCCTTTGAGTGGTGCCAGCTTGCCCGTGGCTTATTTCCGCGCCACCTGTGTGCCTACAGTTTGGGTAGAGGCCGCGCCCACCGCTTGTCCCTGGCTTCCAGGAGTTGCCCTCCTCTGACCGGGACTCCGCTCTACGTCTAGGGCGTCTGCGTGCGCACGGCCCAGCCGCTGGGGCTGTGACTGCGAGAGGAGGGTTCAGGCGTGCCACGGGAGGAAGGTTAGGGCTCCCGCGAAGGGGAAGAGGGCCCCCGCGAAGGGGAAGAGGGCCCCGTTCCCCCACGGGGGAGGACAATCCCGTAACCCCATGAGTGCAGGGGTGGCCCCAGTCCGGTGGGGGCTGAGGGTCCCCGAAACACCTCACCGGCGCCGCCTAGCGGCGGCCCTAGGGACTTCACCTCTGTGCAGCCAAGCCAGAGTCGCGTGGGCGGGATCAGGCTCCAGCCAGGGCCGGAGCATGTGGCTCATCAGCGCTGCTGGGCCAGGTGCGTGCGGTCTATTCTCCTTTGAGTGGTGCCGGCTAGCCCGGGGATTTTTTCCGCGCCGGCCTATGTGCCTGCAGTCTTGGAAGAGGCCGCGGCACCGCTTATCCCTTGCTTCCAGGGGTTGCCCTCCCCTGACCGGTACCCCAGCCCTCCGTCTAGGGCGTCTGCGGGCGCAAAGCTCCGCCGCTGGGCTGTGAGTGCGAGCGGAGGGTGCAGGCGTGGCCCGGGAGGATGGTTTGGGCTCCCGAGAAGGGGAAGAGTGCCCCGTTCCCCCACGGGGGAGGACAATCCCGTACCCCCATGGGTGCAGGTGTGGCCCCAATCCGGTGGGGGTGATGGTTCCCGAACACCCCCACTGGCGCCGCCTAGCGGCTGCCCTAGTAATTGCACCTGTGCGCAGCCAGAGTCGGGTGTGCGAGTCAGTCTCCGACAGAGGTGGAGCCTGGAGCTCATCAGCGCTGCTGGGCCAGGTGCCTGCAGACTACCTATGTGTGATGCCGGCTTGCCCGGGGCTTTTTTCCGCGCCGGCCTGTGTGCCTGCAGTTTTGGAAGAAGCCGCGGCCGCTGCATGTCCCTGGCTTCCAGGGGGTGCCCTCCCCTGACCCGGACCACGGCCCTCCGTCTAGCGCGTCTGCAGGCGCACGGCCCCGCCGATGGGGCTGTGATTGCGAGAGGAGGGTGCAGGCATGCCCCGGGAGGAAGGTTTGGGCTCTGCGAATGGGAAGAATGCTACGTTCCAACACGGGGGAGGACAATACCGTACCCCCAGGGGAGCAGGGGTGGCCACAGCCCGGTGGGGGTTGAGTGTACCCAAACCCCCTCACAGGCGCCCCCTAGCGGCGGCCCTAGGAAGTGCACATGTGGGCAGCCAAAATTCGGTGGGAGGGGTCAGGCTCCGGCAAGGGCCAGAGCCTGGAGTTCATCAGCGCTGCAGGGCCAGGTTCGTGCGGACTCTTCCCCTTTGAGTGGTGCCGGCTTGCCCGGGGCTTTCTTCCGCGCCGGCTTGTGTGCCTGCAGTTTTGGAAGATGACGCGGCCGCCGCTTGTCTCGCTTCCAGGGGGTGCCCTCCCCTGACCAGGACACCTGGCCTCCGTCTGTGGCGTCTGCGGACGCACGACCGCGCCGCTAGGGATGTGCGTACGAGAGGAGGGTGCAGGCGTGCCCCGGGAGGAAGTTTTCGGCTCCCGCGAAGGGAAGAGGGCCCCGTTCCCCCAGGCAGAGGACAATCCCATACCCCCGAGTGCAGGGGTGGCCCCATCCAGGTGGGGGATGAGGGACCCCTAACCCACTCACGGGTGCCCCCTAGCGGCGGCCCTAGGAAGTGCACCTGTGCGCAGCCAAGCCAGAGACGGGTGGGTGGGGTCAGGCTCCGACCAAGGGCGGAGCCTGTGGCTCATCAGCGCTGCTGGGCCAGGTGCGTGCGGACTCTTCCCCTTTGAGTGGTTCCGGCTTGCTCGCGGCTTTTTTCGCGCTGCCTGTGTGACTGCAGTTTTGGAAGAGGCCGCGGCCGCCGCTTGACCCTGTCTTCCAGGGGGTGCCCTCCCCTCACCGGGACCACGGCCATCCCTCTAGGGCGTCTGAGGGAGCACGGCCCCGCCGCTGGGGCTGTGAGTGCGAAAGGAGGGTCCTGGCGTGCCCCGGGAGGAAGGTTTGGGTCCCCGCAAAGGGGAAGAGGGCCCCGTTCACCCACGGGGGAGTACAATCCCAAAATCCCATGGGTTCAGGGGTGGCCCCAGCCTGTTGTGGGCTGAGGGTCCCAGAACCCCCTCACAGGCGCCCCCTAGCGGCGGCCCGAGGAAGTGCACGTGTGCGCAGCCAAGCCAGAGTCGGTTGGGCGTGGTCAGGCTCCGACCAGGGGCGGATCCTGGGGCTCATCAGCGCTGCTGGTCCAGGTGCTTGCGGACTCTTCCCCTTTGAGTGGTGCCGGCTTGCCCGGGGCTTTTTTCCGCACCGACATGTGTGACTTCTGTTTTGGAAGAGTCTGCGGCCGCCGCTTGTCCTTGGCTTCCCGGGGGTGCCCTCCACTGACCGGGTCTCCAGCCCTCCATCTAGGGCGTCTGCGGGCATACGGCCCCACCGCTGGGGCTTTGAGTGCGAGAGGAGGGTGCATGCCTGCCCCGGGAGGACGGTTGGGTCTCCCGTGAAGGGGAAGAGGGCCCCGTTCCCCCACGGGGGTGGAAAATCCCGTACCGCCATGGGTGCAGGGGTGGCCCCAGCCTGGTGGGTGCTGAGGGTCCTCGAACCCCCTCACCGGCGCCCCCTAGCGGCGGCCCTAAGAAGTGCACCTGTGCGCAGCCAAGCCAGATTCGGGTGGGCGGGGCCTGGCTCCGGCCAGGGGCGGAGCCTGGGCTCATCAGCGCTGCTGATCTAGGTCCGTGCGGACTCTTCCCCATTGACTTGTGCCGGCTCGCCCGGGGCTTTTTTACGCCCCGGCTTGTGTGCATGCAGTTTTGGAAGAGGCCACGGCCGCCGCTTGTCCCGGGCTTCCAGTGGTTGCCCTCCCCTGACCGGGACCCCGGCCCTCCGTCTAGGGTGTCTGCGGGCATAGGACCCGCCCCTGGGTTGTGAGTGCGAGAGGAGGGTGCAGGCGTGCCCCGGGAGGTAGGCTTGGGCTCCCGCGAAGGGGAAGAGGGAACCGTTACCCCTCCGGGGAGGACAATCCCGTACCCCCATATGTGCAGGGGTGGCCCCAGGCCGGTGGGGGCTGAGGGTCACCTAACCCCCTCACAGGCGCCCCCTTGCGGCGGCCCTAGGTAGTGCACCTGTGCGCAGCCAAGCCAGAGTCGTGTGGGCGGGATCAGGCTCCTACAGAGTCAGAGCCTGGGGCTCATCAACGCTGCTGGGCCAGGTGCGTGCAGACACTTCCCCTTTGAGTGGTGCCGGCTCGCCCGGGGATTTTTTCCACGCCGGCCTGTAGGCCTGCAGTTTTGGAAGAGGCCGCGGCAGCAGCTTGTCCCTGGCTTCCAGGGGGTACCCAACACTGACAGGGACCCTGGCCCTCCGTCTAGGGCTTCAGCGGGCGCACGGCCCAGCCGCTGGGGCTGTGAGTGCGAGAGGAGGGTGCAGGCGTGCCCCGGGAGGTAGGTTTGGGCTCCCGCGTAGGGGATGAGGGCCCTGTTCCCCCTCGGGGGAGGACAATCCCGTACCCCCATAGGTGCAGGGGTGGCCCCAGCCCGGTGGTGGCTGAGGGTCCCCGAACCCCTCACCGGCGCCCACTAGCGGCGGCCCTAGGATGTGCACCTGTCAGTACCAGGCTTACACCAGCAGGGGGACCTGGGGTGGTGGTCGCTTCCACCCAAAGATGAGTCACTTCCGCCCAAAAAGGAGGCTGATGCAACAGTAACCGGATGTTGCAAATCCACGTAAAGTGCATGCACAGGCTTTCCGAGATATAGCCCCTCCCCTAAAAAAAAGAGAGTTCCTGCAGCCATCCAAGAGAGTGCACGCGTCTTTTCATCCCCAGCCCCTCCGCCGTGTTCCTGAACCCCGTTGGCCTGCAGGCAGGACCGGCAAGTGGGGCCAGAACGTGGGACACGTGTACGAGGGATCCTCTGAGGGACCGATCAATCAGTAAGGTAAGGATTAGATAAGTGATCGGCATCATGGGCAATACCATGTCCAAGGGCCAACTTGTTAGAGCCCTACAACTTCTGCTTAAACATTATGGAACTCCCATTAAGGTTCAGACCCTTAATGATCTAGTCTCAGTCCTCGCAAATACCAGCAAATGGTTCTTTCAGCAGGACACCATCTCAGTAAGAAACTGGGAAAAGGTCAAAGCAGACTTCCTTCTTTACAGGGACCTTTATGGACCCCAAACTATTCCCCCCCATATTTTTTCTGTGTGGCAGCTAGTCCATGATGCCCTTAGTGATGGGGGAGCAGCTGCTTATGAACTAGTGGCTGAGGTATTGCACTCTGCAGCTCAGTCCGAAAGCAAAAAGCCTGCCACATACTCGGCTGCAGCAAGCTCAGCCACAGAAACCCTCCCTTCTCAATCCTCAAATCCGGGGGTAGATTCCTCTTCAGACGAGGGGAATGTGGAGGACAATACAGACTATCCACCTCCCTATGATAGACCACCCCATCAACCAAAAATCCATCAACCAAAAATCGGCGGCATCCCTCCCCCACCACTCTCCCCTCTGCCCCTCCACTTAACTCCCATGGCTCTGACCCAGACCTTCCTGGGCTTATACAGTCCCTAACTTCTGTTCTTTCAAGATTTGTACCCTCCAACTCTGAAAATTCTCGGGAATCCCTTCTGGCCTGCCCAGTCTCAGTTGTTCAAAATGATCAGGGACAGCAGGTCCGGCAACATTCGGCACTGCCTTTCCAAGACCTCAAGCTCTTGAAAGAATCTATCAGAGACTATGGACTTCAGAGCCCTTTTGTTCACCAAATGTTAGACACCTTTGAAACCTTTATTATGACACCTAATGACTGGGAGGACACTTTCCGCGCGGTTTTGAGCCCGGGGGATTATCTTTTGTGGAAGGGTCAGTTTACAGAACTCTGTGACCAGTATGCTCAAACCAATATTCAAAGAGGTTTTCCCCAACAAACTAAAGAAATGTTAACCGGGGAGGGTCCCAATTTTAGTACCAATCAGCAACAATGTTTATATAATCCTGTTGTTTTTGCACAAGTAGCCTTGGCTGCAAAATCAGCTTGGAAGGCACTGGGATCCAGGGGACAGCCTCACCAATCCCTTACAAAAATCCTTCAGGGCCCCTCAGAGCCATTTGCTGACTTTGTAGCTCGCCTTCTAACAGCAGCCTCTAGAATTATGGGTGAGGGCGAGCCTACCTCTATACTAGTCAAACAATTGGCGTTTGAAAATGCTAACAAATGGTGCCATTCGCCCATGGAAGGATAAACAGGATATTTCTGGGTACATACGCTTGTGTAAGGATATTGACAGGGCTACCGTTACAGGCACCATCATGGCGGCGGCTCTGCAACCATCAGCCCAGCACCCCCCCTCCTTTGCAACATGATTCATTGGACAATAGTTAATAATCCCCCTTTCCTTCTGCCAGTTTCCAGAAAGGGGGGTATTCTCCTGTCACTCTTGTCTACCAATTCCACCACTGGACTTCCTTCTATAGTGTCTTTCAATCTATCATTCAACAATCAATCCTCCCTCAATTGTAGCTGTCACCTTTCCTCTTGTTGGTCCAGAACCCTCAGCAATTCCTTTGTTGTCATGCGTTTCCCTAAGGTCATTATTATGCCTGTCAATGTGTCTGAGTCTACTTCTCAGGTAATCATCTGAAATCGACAAGCAGGTCCGGCATTGGTTGTTGGCGCCTTGATCTCCGTCTTCTCGACTCTGGCAGCTGCGGCCGCAGTGCTCGGCAGCCTAGATCTATCCAACTTCGTACTCCACGCAGATACCAACAACCATCTCCAGTTGGACTACTCCAGAGTCTCCAGCACCTTTCTCATACAAAATTCCATCAACAACCATCTCGCAGTCGGACTACAGTTGAATCCACAAGTTTCCTTAATACAGGAAGAAATTGACTTACTGACTTTAACTGCTCATGTTCCTTGTATTCCTACCTATGCCTTCACGTGTGTTACACCTGCCATCCTTTTCAACTATTCCTTTCAAGTTCACACCCTTAATGCCTACCTGCGCGGCCCGTGGAACCAAACTTTCTCAATTTTACTGCACAATTGGCTAATCAAATTCTAACCATTAACAACATCCGTGCTTCAGTACAAAATCCTTGGGGGAAGCAATATCACTCCTAGGTACAATCCTCTTCTGCCTGGAAATCATTTTCTACATCCTGTGGTGCCAGTGGAATAGACGTGGTGCCAGTGGAATAGACGAAAAATCTGCAAGTAGCTCTCCAAAACGTGCTCTATTCTCCATTACAGCCTACTGAAAATCCCAGGGTGTGATTAAACATTGCCCTTGACCACCTGTAGGCCAATGACGGGTAAGATGGTAGTGTACCCGTAGCAACCTAAGACAGCTCCACTACCTTAACTAGGATCCTGGTAGTGGGTGGCAATGACGGGTAAGCACGTGAGTACGACTGCCACAACCTAAGACAGGCCCAGTGTGTGTCCCCCCCATCAATAAAGTAAAAACGGGGGAGATGTCAGTACCAGGCTTACACCAGCAGGGGGACCTGGGGTGGTGGTCGCTTCCGCCCAAAGATGAGTCACTTCCGCCCAAAGCGGAGGCTGATGCAACAGTAACCGGATGTTGCAAATCCACGTAAAGTGCATGCACAGGCTTTCCGAGATATAGCCCCTACCCTAAAAAAAAGAGAGTTCCTGCAGCCATCGAAGAGATTGCACGCGTCTTTTCACCCACAGCACCTCCGCCGTGTTCCTGAACCCCGTCGGCCTGCAGGCAGGACCGGCATGCACCTGTGCACAGCCAAGGCAGAGTCGGGTGGGCGGGGTCAGGCTCCGGCCAGGGGCGGAGAATGGGGCTCATCAGCGCTGCTGGGATAGGTTCGTGCGGACTCTTCACCTTTGAGTGGTGTAGGCTCGCCCGGGGCTATTTTCCGCGCCGGCCTGTGTGCCTGCAGTTTTGGAAGAGGCCATGGCCGCCGCTAGTCCCTGGCTTCCATGGGGTGCCCTCCCCTGCCCGGGAACCCGGCCCTCCGTCTAAGGCGTCTGCGGGCGACGGCCCCGCCTCTGGGGTTGTGAGTGCGAGAGGGGGTTGCAGGCGTGCCCCGCGAAGAAGGTTTGGGCTCCTGCAAAGGGGAAGAGGGCCCCGTTCCCCCACTGGGGAGGACAATCCCGTACCCCCATGGGTGCAGGGGTGGCCCCAGCCCTGTGGGGATTGAGGGTCCCCGAACCCCTCAACGGCGCCCCCTAGCGGCGGCCCTAGGAAGTGCACCTGTGCGCAGCAAAGCCAGAGTCAGATGGGCGGGGTCACGCTCCGAACAGGGGCGGAGCCTGGGGCTCATTAGCGCTGCCGGGCCAGGTGCTTGCGGACTCTTCCCCTTTGAGTTGTGCCGGCTCGCCCGGGGCTTTTTTCCGTGCCGGCCTGTGTGCCTGCAGTTTTGGAAGAGGCCGCGGCCGCCACTTGTCCCTGGCTTCCAGGGGTTGCCCTCCCCTGACCGGAAACCCGGCCCTCCGTCTAGGGCGTCTGCGGGCGCAAGGCCCCGCCGCTGGGGCTGTGAGTGTGAGAGGAGGGTGCAGGCGTTCCCTGGGTGGATGATTTGGGCTCCCGCGATGGGGTAGAGGGACCCGTTCCCCTACGGGGGAGGACATTCCGTACCCCCATGGGTTCAGGGGTAGCTCCAGCCCGGTGGGGGCTGAGGGTCCCCGAATACCCTCATCGGCGCCCCCTACCGGAGTCCCTAGGAATTGCACCTGTGCACAGCCAAGACAGAGTCACGTGGGCGGGGTCAGGCTGCGACCAGGGGAGGAGCCTGGGGCTCATCAGCTCTGCTGGGTCAGGTGCGTGCGGACTCTTCCCCTTAAATTGGTGCCGGCTCGCCCGGGGCTTTTTTCCCCGCCGGCCTGTGTGCCTGCAGTTTTGGAAAAGGCCGCGGCAGCCGCTTGTCCCTGGCTTCCAGGGTTTGCCCTCCCCTGACCGGGACCACGGCTCTCCCTCGGGTTTCTGCGGGCTCACGGCCCCGCTGCTGGGGCTGAGAGTGCGAGAGGAGGGTGCAGGCGTGCCCCGGGAGGAATGTTTGGGCCCCCGCAAAGGGAAGAGGGCCCCGTTCACCCACGGGGGAGGACAATCCCATTCCCCCATGATGCAGTGGCGGCCCCAGCCCGGTGCGGCTGAGGGTCCCCGAACCCCCTCACCAGCGCCTCCTAGCGTCGGCCCTAGGAAGTGCACCTGTGCGCACCCAAGCCAGAGTTGGGTGGTTGAGGCCTTGCTCCAGCCAGGGGTGGAGCCTGGGGCTCATCAGCGCTGCTGGGCCAGGTGCGTGCGGACTCTTCCCCTTTGAGTTGTGCCTTCTTGCCTTGGGCTTTTTTCCACGCTGGCCTGTGTGCCTGCAGTTTTGGAAAAGGCCTCGTCTGCCGCTTGTCCCTGGCTTCCAGGGGGTGCCCTCCCCAGACAGGGACCCCGGCCCTACCTCTATGGCGTCTGCGGGCGCATGGCCCCGCCGCTGGGCCTGTCAGTGCGAAATGAGGGTGCAGGCATGCCCCGGGAGGATGGTTGGGCTCCCGCGACGGGGAAGAGGGACCCGTGCCCCCACAGGTGAGGACATTCTGTACCCCCATGGGTACAGGGGAGTCCCCAGCCTGGTGGGGGCTGAGAATCCCTGAACCCCCTCACCGGCCCCCATAGCGGCGGCCCTAGGAAGTGCACTTGTGCGCAGCCAAGCAGAGACGGGTGGGCGGGGTCAGGCTCCGACCAAGGGCGGAGCCTGTGGCTCATCAGCGCTGCTGGGCCAGGTGCGTGCGGACTCTTCCCCTTTGAGTGGTTCCGGCTTGCTCGCGGCTTTTTTCGCGCTGCCTGTGTGACTGCAGTTTTGGAAGAGGCCGCAGCCGCCGCTTGACCCTGTCTTCCAGGGGGTGACCTCCCCTCACCGGGACCACGGCCATCCCTCTAGGGCGTCTGCGGGAGCACGGCCCCGCCGCTGGGGCTGTGAGTGCGAGAGGAGGGTCCTGGCGTGCCCCGGGAGGAAGGTTTGGGCCCCCGCAAAGGGGAAGAGGGCCCCGTTCACCCACAGGGGAGTACAATCCCAAAACCCCATGGGTTCAGGGGTGGCCCCAGCCTGTTGTGGGCTGAGGGTCCCAGAACCCCCTCACAGGCGCCCCCTAGTGGCGGCCCTAGGAAGTGCACGTGTGCGCAGCCAAGCCAGTGTCCGTTGGGCGTGGTCAGGCTCCGACCAGGGGCGGAGCCTGGGGCTCATCAGCGCTGCTGGTGCAGGTGCTTGCGGACTCTTCCCCTTTGTGTGGTGCCGGCTTGCCCGGGGCTTTTTTCCGCGCCGACATGTGTGACTTCTGTTTTGGAAGAGTCCGCGGCCGCCGCTTGTCCTTGGATTCCCTGGGGTGCCCTCCACTAACCGGGTCTCCAGCCCTCCGTCTAGGGCGTCTGCGGGCATACGGTCCCGCCGCTGGGGCTTTGAGTGCGAGAGGAGGGTGCATGCCTGCCCCGGGAGGACGGTTGTGTCTCCCGTGATGGGGAAGAGGGCCCCGTTCCCCCACGGGGGTGGAAAATCCCGTACCCCCATGGGTGCAGGGGTGGCCCCAGCCCGGTGGGTGCTGAGGGTCCTCGAACCCCCTCACCGGCGCCCCCTAGCGGCGGCCCTAGGAAGGGCACCTGTGCGCAGCCAAGCCAGAGTCGGGTGGGCGGGGTCTGGCTCCGGCCAGGGGCGGAGCCTGGGGCTCATCAGCGCTGCTGGTCCAGGTCCGTGCGGACTCTTCCCCATTGACTTGTGCCGGCTGGCCCGGGGATTTTTTACGCCCCGGCTTGTGTGCATGCAGTTTTGGAAGAGGCCACGGCCGCCGCTTGTCCCGGGCTTCCAGGGGTTGCCCTCCCCTGACCGGGACCCCGGCCCTCCGTCTAGGGTGTCTGCGGGCACAGGACCCGCCCCTGGGTTGTGAGTACGAGGGGAGTGGGCAGACGACCCCGGGAGGAAGGTTTGTTCTACCGCGACGGGGATGAGGGCCCCGTTCCCCCACGGGGGAGGACAATCCCGCACCCCCATGGGTGCAGGGGTGGCCCCAGCTCATTGGGCGCTGAGGGTCCCCGAACCCCCTCACTGGCGCCCCCTTGCGCGGCCCTAGGTAGTGCACCTTTGCGCAGCGAAGCCAGAGTCGGGTGGGCTGGTTCAGACTCCGGCCAGGGGCGGAGAATGGGGCTCATCAGCGCTGCTGGTCCAGGTGTGTGCGGACTCTTCCCCTTTGAGTTGTGCCGGCTCGCCCTGGGCTTTTTTCCTTGCCGGCCTGTGTGCCTGCAGTTTTGGAAGAGGCCACGGCGGCCGCTTGTCCCTGGTTTCCAGGGTGTGCCCTCCCCTGACCGGGACCCGGCCCTCCGTCTAGGGCGTGTGCGGGCGCACGGCCCCGCCGCTGGGGCTGTGAGTGCGAGAGGAGGGTGCAGGCGTGCCCCGGGAGGAAGGTTTGGGCTCCCGCAAAGGGGAAGAGGGCCCCGTTCCAACGGGGGAGGACAATCCCGTACCCCCATGGGTGCAGGGTTGGCCCAGCCCGGTGGGGGCTGAGGGTCTCCGAACCCCCTCACCCGTGTCCCCTGGCGGTGGCCCTAGTAAGTGCAACCGTGCGCAGCAAAGTCAGAGTCGGGTGGGCAGGGTCAGGCTCCGGCCTGGGGCGGAGAATTGGGTCATCAGCGCTGCTGTGCCAGTTGCGTGCGGATTCTTGCCCTTTGAGTGGTGCCGGCTCGCCCGGGGCTTTTTTCCACGCCGGCCTGTGTGCCTACAGTTTTAGAAGAGGCCTCGTCCGCCGCTTTTCCCTGGCTTCCAAGGGGTGCACTCCCCGGACAGGGAAACCGGCCCTCCGTCTATGGCGTCTTCGGGCGCACGGCCCCGCCGCTGGGGCTGTCAGTGCGAAAGGAGGGTGCAGGCATGCCCCGGGATGATGATTTGGGCTCCCGCGACGGGGAAGAGTGACCCGTTAGCCCACAGGTGAGGACATTCCGTACCCCCATGGGTGCAGTGGTGTCCCAGGCCTGGTGGGGGCTGAGGGACCCGAACCCCCTCACCGGCGCCCCATAGCGGCGGCCCTAGGAAGTGCACGTGTGCGCAGCTAAGCCAGAGTCGGGTCGGCGGGTTCAGGCGCCGGCCAGGGTGGAGCCTGGGGATCATCAGCACTGCTGGGCCAGGTGCGTGCGGACTCTTCCCCTTTGAGTGGTGCCGGCTCGCCCGGGGCTTTTTTCCACGCCGGCCTGTGTGCATGCAGTTTTGGAAGAGGCCATGGCCGCCGCTTGTTCCTTGCTTCCAGGGGGTGCCCTCCCCGGACAGGGACTCCGGCCCTACATCTAGGGCGTCTGCGGGCTCACGGCCCAGCCGCTGGGGCTCTGAGTGCGAATGGAGGGTGCCGGCGTGCCCCGGGAGGAAGGTTTGGCCTCCCGCAAAGGGGAAGAGGGCCCGTTCTCCCACGGGGGAGGACAATCCGGTACCCCCGTGGGTGCAGGGGTGGCCCCAGTCCGTTGGGTGCTGAGCGGCACCGAACCCCCTCACCGGCGCCCCCTAGCGGCGGCCCTGGGAAGTGCACCTGTGCACAGCCAAGCCAGAGTCGGGTGGGCGGGGTCAGGATCCGACCAGGGGCGGAGCCTGGTGCTCATCAGCGCTGCTGGGCCAGGTGCTTGCAGACTCTTCACCTTTGAGTTGTGCCGGCTCGCCCGGGGCTTTTTTCCGCGACGGCCTGTGTTCCTGCAGTTTTGGAAGAGGCCGCGGCCGCCGCTTGTCCCTGGCTTCCAGGGGGTGCCCTCCCCTGACCGGGACCCCTGCCCTCCGTCTAGGGCATCTGCGGGTGCACGGCCCCGCCGCAGGTGCTGTGAGTGCGAGAGGAGAGTGCAGGTGTGCCCCAGGAGGATGGTTTGGGCTCCCGCGACTGGGTAGAGGGACCCGTTCCCCTACGGGGGAGGACATTCCGTACCCACATTGGTGCACGTGTGGCTCCAGCCCGGTGGGGTCTGAGGTTCCCAGAACCCCCTCACCGGCGCCCCATAGTGGCGGCCCTAGGAAGTGCACTTGTGTGCAGCCAAGCAGAGACCGGTGGGCTGGGTCAGGCTCCGACCCGGGCGGAGCCTGGGGCTCATCAGTGCTGCTGGGCCAGATGCTTGCGGACTCTTCCCCAATGAGTTGTGCCGGCTTGCCCGGGGCTTTTTTCTGCGCTGTCCTGTGTAACTGCAGTTTTGGAAGAGGCCGCGGCCGCTGCTTGACCCTGGCTTCCAGGGGGTGCCCTCCCCTGACCGGGACCCCCACTCCCTCTACGGCGTCTGCGGGAGCACGGCCCCGCCGCAGGGGCAGTTAGTGCGAGAGGAGGGTGCAGGCGTGCCCTGGGAGGAAGGTTTGGGTCCCCGCGAAGGGGAAGAGGGCCCTGTTCACACAAGGGGGAGGACAATCCCGTAACCCCATGGGTGCAGGGGTGGCCCCAGCCCGATGGGTGCTGAGCGTCCCCGAACCCCCTCACCGGCGCCCCCTAGCGGCGGCCCTAGGTAGTGCACCACTGCGCAGCCAAGCCAGATTCGGGTGGGCGGGGTCAGGCTCTGGCCAGGGGCGGAGCCTGGGGCTCATAGCGCTGCTGTGACAGGTGCGTGCGGACTCTTCCCCTTTGAGTGGTGCCGTCTCGCCCGGGGCTTTTTTCCGCGAGGGCCTGTGTGCCTGCACTTTTGGAAGAGGCCGCGGCTGCCAGGTGTCCCTGGCTTCCAGGGGTTGCCCTCCCGTGACCAGACCCCGGCCCTCCGTCTACGGCGTCAGCGGGCGCACGGCCCCGCCGCTGGGGCTGTCATTGCGAAATGAGGGTGCAGGCATGCCCCGGGAGGATGGTTTGGGCTCCCGCGACGGGTAAGAGGGACCCGTGCCCCCACAGGTGAGGACATTCCGTACCCCCATGGGTGCAAGGGTGTCCCCAGCCTGGTGGGGTCTGAGGTACCCGAACCCCCTCACTGGCGCCCCAAAGCGACGGCCCTAGGAAGTGCACCTCTGTGCAGCAAAGCCAGAGTCGGGTGGGCGGGATCAGGATCCGACCAGGGGCGGAGCCTGGGGCTCATCAGTGCTGCTGGGCCAGGTGCTTGCAGACTCTTCCCCTTTGAGTTGTGCCGGCTCGCCCGGGGCTTTTTTCCGCGCCGGCCTGTGTGCCTGCAATTTTGGAAGTGGCCACGGCCGCCACTTGTCCCTGTCTTCCAGGGGGTGCCCTACCCTTACCGGAAAACCGGCCCTCCGTCTAGGGCGTCTGCGGGTGCACGGCCCCGCCGCTGGGGCTGTGAGTGTGAGAGGAGGGTGCAGGCGTGCCCCTCGGAGGAAGGTTTGGGTCCCGCGTCTGGGAAGAGGGACCCGTTCCCCCACGGTGGAGGAGAATCCCGTACCGCCATGGTTGCAGGGGTGGCCCCAGCCCGATGGGGGCTGAGGGTCTCCGAAACCCCTCACCAGCGCCCCCTAGGGGCTGCCCTAGGAAGTGCACATGTGCGCAGTCAGAGTCGGGTGGGCGGGGTCAGGCTCTGGCCAGGGGAGGAACCTGGGTCTCATCAGCACTGCTGGGCCAGGTGCGGACTCTTAACCTTTGAGTGGTGCTGGCTTGCCCGGGGCTTTTTTCCGCGCTGGCCTGTGTGACTGCAGTTTTGGAAGAAGCCGCGGCCGCCGCTTGTCCCTTGCTTCCAGTGTGTACCCTCCACTTATCGGGACCCCGGCCCTCCGTGTCGGGCGTCTGCGGGCGCACGGCCCCGCCGATGGGGTTGTGAGTGCGAGAGGAGGTTGCAGGTGTGACCGGGAGGTAGTTTTGGGCTCCTGGAAGGGGAAGAGGGTCCCTTTTATCCAAGGGGGAGGACAATCCTGTACCCCTATGGGTGCAGGGGTGGCCCCAGGCCGGTCGGGGCTGAGGGTCCCCTAACCCCCTCACAGGCGCCCCCTAGCGGCGGCCCTAGGAAGAGCACATGTGCGCAGCCAAACCAGAGTCTGGTGGGCGGGGTCAGGCTCCGGCAGGGGCGGAGCCTGGGACTCATCAGCGCTGCTCGGGCAGGTGCGTGCGGACTCTTCCCCTTTGAGTGGTGCCTGCTTTCCCGGGGCTTTTTTCCGCGCTGGCCTGTGTGCCTGCAGTTTTGGAAGAGGCCGCCGTTGCCGCTTGTCCCTGGCTTCCAGGGGGTGCCCTCCCCGGACAGGGACCCTGCCCTCCGTCTAGAGCGTCTGCGGGTGCACTGCCCTGCCGCTGGGGATGTGACTGCGAGAGGAGGGTGCAGGCGTGCCCAGGGAGGAAGGTTTGGGCTCCCGCGAAGGGGAATAAGGCCCCGTTCCTCCACGGGAGAGGAAAATCCCGTACCCCCATGTGTGCAGGGGTGGCCCCAGCCAGGTGGGGGCTGAGGTTCTCAAAATCGCCTCACCGGCGCCCCCTAGCGGCGGCCCTAGGAAGTGCAACTGTGCGCAGCCAAGCAAGAGTCGGGTGGGCAGGGTCGGGCTCCGGACAGGGGCGGAACCTGGGGCTCTTCACTGGTACTGGGCTAGGTGCGTGCGGACTCTTCCCCTGTGAGTGGTGCCGGTTTGCCCGGGGCTTTTTTCCGCGCCTGCCTGTGTGCCTGCAGTTTTGGAGAAGACCGCGGCCGTCGCTTGTCCCAGACTACCAGCAGGTGCCCTCCCCTGACCGGGACACCGGCCGTCTGTCTAGTGCGTCTGCGGGCGCACGGCCCGGAAGCTGGGGTTGTGAGTACGAGAGGAGGGTGCAGGCGTGCCCTGGGAGGTAGGTTTGGGCACCCGCGAAGGGGAAGAGGGCCCCGTTCCCCCACGGGGTAGGACAATCCCGTACCCCTATGGGTGCAGGGGTGGGCCCAGCCCGGTGGGGGCTGAGGGTCACCGAACGCCCTCACCGGCGCCCCCTAGCGGCGGATCAAGGAAGTTCAACTGTGTGCAGCCAAGCCGGAGTGGGGCGGGCGTGGTCAGGCTCCGGCAGGGGCGGAGCCTGGGGCTCATCAGCGCTGCTGGTCCAGGTGCGTGCGGACTCTTCCCCTTTGAGTGCTGCTGGCTCGCCCGGGTCTTTTTTCCGCGCCTGCCTGTGTGCTTGCAGTTTTGGAAGAGGCCGCAGCCGCCGCTTGTCCCTGTCTTCCAGGGGGTGCCCTCCTATAACCGGAACACCGGCCCTCCGTCTAGGGCTTCTTCAGGAGCACAGCCCCACAGCTGGGGCTGTGAGTGCGAGAGGAGGGTGCAGGCGTGCCCTGGGAGGAAGGTTTGGGTCCCCGCGAAGGGGAAGAGGGCCCTGTTCACCCAAGGGGGAGGACAATGCCTTAACCCCATAGGTGCAGGGGTGGCCCCAGCCCGGTGGGTGCTGAGCGTCCCCGAACTCCCTCACCGGCGACCCCTAGCGGCGGCCCTAGTTAGTGCACCTCTGTGCAGCCAAGCCAGAGTCGGGTGGGCGGGGTCAGGCTCCGGCCAGGGGCGGATCCTTGGGCTCATAGTGCTGCTGGTTCAGGTGCGTGCGGACTCTTCCCCTTTGAGTGGTGCCGTCTCGCCCGGGGCTTTTGTCCGCACGGGCCTTTCTGCCTGCACTTTTGGAAGAGGCCTCGGCCGCCAGGTGTCCCTTAATTCCAGGGGTTGCCCTCCCGTGACCGGACCCCGGCCCTCCGTCTAGGGTGTCAGAGGGTGCACGGCCCCACCGCTGGGGCTGTGAGTGCAAGAGGAGGGTGCAGGCATGCCCCGGGAGGATGGTTTGGGCTCCCGCGAAGGGGAAGAGGGCACCGTTCCCCCACGGGGGATGACAATCCGTACCCCCATGGGTGCAGTGGTGGCCCCAGCCCGGTGGGGGCTGAGGGTTCCCGAAGCCCCGTACCGGCGCCGCCTAGCGTCGGCCCTAGTAATTGCAAGTGTGCGCAGCCAAAGTCGGGTGGGCGGGGTCAGGCTCTGGCCAGGGGAGGAGCCTGGGGCTCATCAGCACTGCTGGGCCAGGTACGGACTCTTAACCTTTGAGTGGTGCTAGCTTGCCCGGGGCTTTATTTTGCGCAGGCCTGTGTGAATGCAGTTTGGAAGAGGCCGCGGCCGCCGCTTTTCTGTGGCTTCCAGGGGGTGCCCTCCCCAAACCGGGACCCCGGCCCGCCGTCTAGGGCTTCTGGGTCGCATGTCCCCGCCGCTTGGGCTGTGAGTGCGAGAGGAGGGTGCAGGCGTGCCCCGTGAGGAAGATTTGGGCTCCCGCGAAGGGGAAGTGGGCACCGTTCCCACACGGGGGTGGACAATCCCGTACCCCCATGGGTCAAGGGGTGTCCAAGCCAGGTGGGGGCTGAGGGTACCCGAACCTCCTCACGGGCGCCCCCTAGCGGCGGCCCTAGGAAGTGCACCTGTGCGCAGCCAAGGCAGAGTCGGTTGGGCGGGTTCAGGCTCCAGCCATGTGCGGAGACTGGGGCTTATCAGCGCTGCTGGGCCAGGTGCGTGCGGACTCTTCCCCTTTGAGTGGTGCCGGCTCGCCCGGGCTTTTTTCCACGCCGGCCTTGTGTGCCTGCAGTTTTGGAACAGGCCGCGTCCGCTGCTTTTCCCTGGATTCCAGGGGGTGCCCTCCACTGACCGGGACCCCGGCCCTCCCTGTAGGGTGTCTGCGGGCGCACGGCCCTGCCGCTGGGGCAGTGAGTTGGTGAGGAGGGTGCAGGCGTGCCCCGGGAGGAAGGATTGGGCTCCCGCGACGGGGATGAGGGCCCCGTTACCCCACGGGAGAGTACAATCCCGAACCCCCATGGGTGCAGGGGTGGCGCCAGCCCGTTTAGGGCTGAGGGTCCCGGAACCCCCCTCACCGGCGCCCCCTAGCGACGGCCCTAGGAATGCACTTGTGCGCAGCTAAGCAAGAGTCGTGTGGGCGGGGTCAGGCTTAGGCCAGGGGCCGAACTGGGGCTCATCAGTACTGCTGGGCCAGTTGCGTGCGAACTCTTCCCCTTTGAGTGGTGCCAGCTCGCCTGGGCTTTCTTCCGCGCCGGTTTGTGTGCCTGCAGTTTTGGAAGAGGCCGCGGCCGCAGCTTGTCTCTGGCTTCCAAGGGTTGCCCTCCCCTGACCGGACCCCGGCCCTCCGTCTAGGGCGTCTGCGGGCGCACGGCCCCGCCGCTGGGGCTGTGAGTGCGAGAGGAGGGTGCAGGCATGTCACGGGAGGATGTGTTTGGCTCCCGCGATGGGGAACAGGGACCCGTTACCCCACGGAGAGGACAATCCCGTATCCCCATGGGTGCAGGGGTGGCACCAGCCCGGTGGGGGCTGAGGGTCCCCGAGCACCCTCACCGGCGCCACCTATCGGCGGCCCTAGGAAGTGCACCTGTGCGCAACCAATCCAGAGTCGGTTGGGCGTGGTCAGGCTCCGACCAGGGGAGGAGCCTGGGGCTCATCAGCGCTGCTGGGAACAGGTGCTTGCGGACTCTTCCCCTTTGAGTGGTGCCGGCTCGCCCGGGGCTTTATTCCGCGCCGAACTGTGTGACTTCAGTTTTGGAAGAGTCCGCGGCCGCCGCTTTTCTTTGGCTTCCCGGGGGTGCCCTCCACTGACAGGGACTCCAGCCCTCCGTCTAGGGCGTCTGTGGTTGCACGGCCCCGCCGCTGGGGTTGTGAGTGCGAGAGGAGATTGCAGGCGTTCCCTGGGAGGAAGGTATGGGCTCCCGCGATGGGTAGAGGGCCCCGTGCCCCCACGGGGGAGGACAATCCCGTACCCCCATGGGTGCAGGGGTGGCCCCATCCCGGTGGGGGCTGTGGGTCCCCGAATCCCCTCATCGGCGCCCCTAGCGGCGGCCCTCGGAAGTGCACCTGTGCGCACCCAAGCCAGAGTCGGGTGGGCCGGGTCAGGCTCTCGGCAGGGTCAGAGCTGGGGCTCATAGCGCTGCAGGGCCAGGTGCGTGTGGACTCTTCCCCTTTGAGTGGTGCCGGCTCGCCCGGGGCTTTATTCCACGCTGGCCTGTGTGCCTGCAGTTTTGGAAGAGGCCGCGGCCGCCGCTTGTCCCTGTCTTCCAGGGGGTGCCCTCCCCTGACAGGGACACAGGCCCTCCGTCTAGGGGGTCTGCGAATGCACGGCCTCGCCCCTGGGGCTGTGAGTGCGAGAGGATGGTGCAGGCGTGCCCCGGGAGGAAGGTTTGGGCTCCCGCGAAGGGGAAGAGGGCCCGGTTCCCCCAAGGGGGAGGACAATCCCTTACCCCCATGGTTGCAGGGGTGGCCCCAGCCCGGTTGGGGCTAGGGTCCCCGAACCCCGTCAACGGCACCCCCTAGCGGCGGCCCTAGGAAGTGCACCTGTGCGCAGCAAGAGTCGGGTGTGTGGGGTCAGGCTCCGGCCAGGGGAGGAGACTGGGGCTCATCAGCACTGCTGGGCCAGGTGCGGACTCTTAACCTTTGAGTGGTGCTGGCTTGCCCGTGGCTTTATTTCACGCCGGCATTGTGCCTGCAGTTTTGGAAGAGGCCGCGGCCGCCGCTTGTCCCTGGCTTCCAGGGGGTGCCCTCCCCTGATCGGTACCCTAGCCCTCCGTCTAGGGACTATGCGGGCTTATGGCCCCGCCGCTGGGGCTGTGAGTGCGAGAGGAGGGTGCAGGCGTGCCCCGGAAAGAAGGTATGGGATCCCGCGTAGGGGAAGAGGGCCCCGTTTCCCCACGGGGGAGGACAATCCCGTACCCCCATGGGTGCAGGGGTGGCCCCAGACCGGTGGGTGCTGAGGGTCGCCGAACCACCTCACCGGCGACCCCTAGCGGCGGCTCTAGTAAGTGCACCTGTGCACAGCCAGAGTCGGGTGGGTGGGGTCAGGCTCCGGCCAGGGGCGGAGCCTGGAGCTCATCAGCGCTGCTGGGCCAGGTGCATGCGGACTCTTCCCCTTTGAGTGGTGCGGCTCGCCAGAAGCTTTATTCCGCGCCAGCCTGTGTGCCTACAGTCTTGGAAGAGACCGCGGCAGCCTCTTGTACCTGGCTTCCAGGGGGTGCCCTCCCCTGACCGTGACCCCGGCCCTCCGTTTAGGGTGTCTGCGGGTGCACGGCCCATCTACTGGGGCTTTGAGTGCGAGAGGAGGGTTCATGTGTGCCCCCGGAAAAGGTTTGGGATCCCGCGAATGGGAAGGGGACCCGTTCCCCCACGGGGGAGGACAATCCCATACCCCCATGGTTGCAGGGGCGGCCCCAGCCAGATGGGGGCTGAGGGTCCCCGAAACCCCTCACGGCGCCCCCTAGCGGCGGACCTAGGAAATGCACATGTGCGCAGTCAGAGTCGGGTGGGCGGGGTAAGGCTCCGGCCAGGGGCGGAGCCTGGGGCTCAACAGCACTGCTGGGCCAGGGGCGGACTCTTCACCTGTGAGTGGTGCTGCCTTCCCGGGGCTTTATTTCGCGCCGGCCTGTGTGCCTGCAGTTTTGGAAGAGGCCACGGCCACCTCTTGTCCCTGGCTTCCAGGGGATGCCCTCCCCTGACCAGTTCCCCAGCCCTACGTCTAGGGCGTCTTGGGAGCACGGCCCCGCCGCTGGGGCTGAGTGTGTGAGAGGATGGTGCAGGTGTCCCCCGGGAGGAAGGTTTGGGCTCCCGCGATGGGGAGTGGGCCCCGTTCCCCCACGTGGGAGTACAATCCCTTACCCCATTTGTGCAGGGGTGGCCCCAGCCCGGTGGGGGCTGAAGATCCCCGAACGTTTTCACCTGCTCCCCCTAGCGGCGGCCTTAGGAAGTGCACCAGTGCGCAGCCAAGCCAGATTCGGGTGGGCGGGGTCAGGCTACTGCCAGGTCCGGAACATGGGGCTCATCAGCGCTGCTGGGCTAGTTGCGTGCGAACTCTTCCCCTTTGAGTGTTGCCGGCTTGCCCGGGGATTTTTTCCACGGCGGCCTGTGTGCCTGCAATTTTGGAAAAGGCCACGGCCGAAGCTTGTCCCTGGCTTCCAGGAGGAGCCCTCCCCAGACCGGGACCCCGGCCCTCCATCTAGTGCGTCTGCGTGCGCACGGCCCCGCCGCATGGGCTGTGAGTGCGAGAGGAGGTTGCAGACCTGCCCCCGGAGGAAGGTTTGGGCTCCCGCGACGGGGAAGAGGGCCCATTCCCCGACGGGGAGGACAATCCCGTACCCCCATGGGTGCAGGGGTGGCCCCAGCCCGATGGGGGCTATGGGTCCCCGAACCCCCTCACCGGCGCCCCCTTTGCGGCGGCCCTAGGTAGTGCACTGTGCGCATCCAAGCCAGAGTCGTGTGGGCGGGATCAGGCTCTGACAGAGGCGGAGCCTGGGCTAATCAACGCTGTTGGGCCAGGTGGTGCGGACTCTTCCCCTTTGAGTGGTGCCGGCTCGCCCGGGATTTTCCCACGCCGGCCTGTAGGCCTGCAGATTTGGAAGAGGCCGCGGCAGCAGCTTGTCCCTGGCTTCCAGGGGGTGCCCAACAACTGACAGGGACCTGGCCCTCCGTCTAGGGCTTCGCGGGCGAACGGCCCAGCGCTGGGGCTGTGAGTGCGAGAGGAGGTGCAGGAGTGCCCCGGGAGGTAGGTTGGGCTCCTGCGAAGGGGATGAGGGCCACGTTCCCCCTCGGGGGAGGACAATCCCGTACCCCCATAGGTGCAGGGGTGGGCCTAGCCGGTGGGGGCTGAGGGTCCCCGAATCCCTCACGGCGCCCACTAGTGGCGGCCCTAGGATGTGCACCTGTCTAGTACAAGGCTTACTCCAGCAGGGGGACCTGGGGTGGTGGTCGCTTCCGCCCAAAGATGAGTCACTTCCGCCCACGCGGCTGAGGCTGATGCAACAGTAACCGGATGTTGCAAATCCACGTAAGTGCATGCGCAGGCTTTCCGAGATATAGCCCTACCCTAAAAAAAAGATAGTTCCTGCAGCCATCCAAGAGAGTGCACGCGTCTTTTCATCCCAGCCCCTCCGCGTGTCCTGAACCCCGTTGGCCTGCAGGCAGGACGGCAAGTGGGGGCCGAACGTGGGACATGTGTACGAGGGATCCTCTGAGGGACCGATAAATCAGTAAGGTAAGGATTAGATAAGTGATCGCATTATGGGCAATACCATGTCCAAGGGCCAACTTGTTAGAGCCCTACAACTTCTGCTTAAACATTTTGGAACTCCCATTAAGGTTCAGACCCTTATGATCTAGTCTCAGTCCTCGCAAATACCAGCAAATGGTTCTTTCAGCAGGACACCGTCTCAGTAAGAAACTGGGAAAAGGTCAAAGCAGACTTCCTTCTTTACAGGGACATTTATGGAACCCCAACTATTCCCCCCCATATTTTTTCTGTGTGGCAGCTAGTCCATGATGCCCTTAGTGATGGGGGACCAGCTGCTTATGAACTAGTGGCTGAGGTATTGC
>NW_023601962.1:2982001-3015069 GCF_014898055.3 Talpa occidentalis
CCGCAGACGCCCTAGACGGAGGGCCGGGGTCCCGGTCACGGGAGGGCACCCCCTGGAATCCAGGGACAAGCGGCGGCCGCGGACACTTCCAAAACTGCAGGCACACAGGCCGGCGCTGAAAAAAGCCCCGGCGAGCCGGCACCACTCAAAGGGGAAGAGTCCGCAAGCACCTGGCCAAGAAGCGCTGATGAGCCCCAGGCTCTGCCCTGGCCAGACCCTGACCCCGCCCAACCGACTCTGGCTGCGCACAGGTGAACTTCCTAGGGACGCCGCTAGGGGGCGCCGGTGAGTGGTTTCGGGGACCCTCAGCCCCCACCGGGCTGGCGCCACCCCTGCACCCATGGAGGTATGGGATTGTCCACCCCCGTGGGGAACGGGGCCCTCTTCCCCTTCGCGGGAGCCCAAACCTTCCTCCAGGGGCACGCCTGTACCCTCCTCTCGCACTCACAGCCCCAGGGGAGGGACCGTGCACCCGCAGACGCCCTACAGGGAGGGCCGGAGTCCCGGTCAGTGAGGGCACACCGTGGAAGCCAGGGACAAGCAGCGGACGAGGACTCTTCCAAAACTCCAGGCACACAGGGCCGGCGCGGAAAAAAGGGCGGGCGAGCCGGCACCAATAAAGGGGAAGAGTCCGCACGCAACTGGCCCAGCAGCGCTGATAATCCCTAGGCTCCGCACATGGCCAGAGGCTGAACCCGCCCACCCGACTCTGCCTTGGCTGCGCACAGGTGCACTTCCTAGGGCCGCCGCTAGGGGGCGCCGGTTAGGAGGTTCGGGGACCCTCAGCTCCTACCGAGCTGGTGCCAACCCTGCACCCATGGGGTGACTGGATTATCCTCCCTCTTGGGTGAACAGGGCCCTCGTCCCCTTCGCCGGGGCCCAAACATTCCTCCCAGGGCACCCCTGCACCCTCCTCTCGCACTAACTGCCCCAGCGGCGGGGCCGTGCTCCCGCAGACGCCGTATAGGGAGGGGGATCCCGGTCAGGGGAGGGCACCCCCTGGAAGCCAGGGTCAAGCAGTGGCCGGGGCCTCTTCCAAAACTGCAGTTACACAGGCCAGCGCAGAAAAAAGCCCCGGGCAAGCCGGCACCACTCATTGGGGAAGAGTCCGCATGCATCTGGCCCAGCAGCACTGATGAGCGCCAGGCTCCGCCACTGGTCGGAGCCTGACCCCGCCCACCGGTCCCTGCTTGGCTGCGCACAAGTGTACTTCCTAGCGCCGCCGATATGGGGCACCGGTGAGGGGGTTCTGGACCCTCAGCCCCCACCGGGTTGGAGCCACACCTGCACAAATGAGGGTACGGAATGTCCTACCCCGTAGGGTAACGGGTCCCTCTTCCCAGTCGGGGGAGCCCAAACCATCCTCCTGGGGCACGCCTGCACCCACCCCTCGCACTCACAGCCCCAGTGGCGGGGCCGTGCGAACACAGATTCCCTAGACGGAGGGCCGGGTTCCCGGTCAGGGGACGGCACCCCCTGGAAGCCAGGGACAAGCGGCGGCCGTGGCCTCATCCAAAACTGCAGGCACACAGGCCGTCGCGGAAAAAAGCCCCGGGCGAGCCGGCACCACTCAAAGGGGAAGAGTCCGCACGCACCTGGCACAGCAGCGCTGATGAGCCCCAGGCTCCGGTCCTTGCTGGAGCCTGACCCCGCCCACCCGTCACTGGCTTGGCTGAGCACAGGTGCACTACCTAGGGTCGCCGCTAGGGGGCGCGGTGAGGGGTTCGGGGACCCTCAGTCTCCAACTGGCTTGGCCACCCCTTCACCCATGGGGGTACGGGTTGTCCTCCCCCGTGAGGGAACGGTGCCCACTTTCCCTTCGCGGGAGCCCAAACCTTCCTCACGTAGCACGCCTGCACCCTCCTCTCGCACTCACAGGCCTAGCGGCGGGGACGTGTGCCCGCAGACGCCCTAGACGGCGGGCCGGGGTCCCGGTTTGGGGAGGGCACCCACTGGAAGCCACAGACAAGCGGCGGCAGCGGCCTCTTCCAAAACTGCAAGCACACAGGCCGGCGCGAAATAAAGCCCCGGGCAAGCCAGCACCACTCAAAGGTTAAGAGTCCGCACCTTGACCAGCAGTGCTGATGTGCCCCAGGCTCCGCCCCTGGCCAGGCCTGACCCCGCCCACCCGATTCTGATTGCGCTCATGTGCACTTCCTAGGGCAGCCGCTAGGGGGCGCCGGTGAGGGGTTTCGTGGACCCTCAGCCCCCATCGGGCTGGGGCCACCCCTGCAACCATGGCGGTACGGGATTGTCCTCCACCGTGGGGGAACAGGACCCTCTTCCCCTGCGGGGGACCCAAAAACTTCCTCCGGGGGCACGCATGCACCCTCCTCTCACACTCAAAATCCCAGCGGAGGGGCCGTGCGCCTGCAGACACACAAAACGTAGGGCCGGGGACACGCTCAGGGGAGGGCACCCCCCGGAAGACAGGGACAAGCGGCGGCCGCGGTCTCTTCCAAGACTGTGGGCACACAGGCCGGCGCGGAATAAAGCCCCGGGCAAGCCGTCACCACTCAAACGTAGTCTGCACCTACCTGGCCCAGCAGCGCTGATGAGCTCCAGGCTTCGCCTCTGGATGGAGACTGACACGCACTCCCGACTCTGGCTGTGCACAGGTGCAATTACTAGGGCCGACGCTAGGCGGCGCCGGTGGGGGGTTCGGGATCCCTCAGCACCAACGGGGCTGAGACCACCCCTGCAACCATGGGGGTAAGGGATTGACCTCCCCCGTGGGGGAACGGTGCCCTCTTCCCCTTCGCGGGAGCCCAAACCTACCTCACGGGGCACGCCTGCACCCTCCTCTCGCACTCACAGCCCCAGCGGCGGGGCCGTGCGCCCACAGACGCCCTAGACGGAGGGCCGGGGTCCGGTCACGGGAGGGCAACCCCTGGAAGCCAGGGACAACTGACGGCCACGGCCTCTTCCAAAACTGCAGGCACACAGGCCCGCGCGGAAAAAAGCCCCGGCGAGACGGCACCACTCAAAGGGGAAGAGTCCGCACGCACCTGTCCCAACAGCGCTATGAGCCCCAGGCTCCGCCCCTGGCCGGAGCATGACCACGCCCAACCGACTCTGGCTTGGCTGCGCACAGGTGCACTTCCTAGGGCCGCCGCTAGGAGGCGCCGGTGAGGGGGTTCGGGGACCCTCAGCCCCCATCGGGCTGGGGCCACCGCTGCACCCATGGGTGTACGGAATTTCCTCCCCCGTGGGGGAACGGGTCCTCTTCAACGTCGCGGGAGCCCAAACCATCCTCCCGAGGCACGCCTGCACACTTCTCTCGCAATCACAGCCCCAGTAGCGGGGCCGTGCGCCCGCAGACGCTCTAGACGTAGGGCTGGGGTCCCTGTCTCGGGTGGGCACCCCGGGGAAGCCAGGGACAAGCCTCGGACGAGGCCTCTTCCAAAACTGCAGGCACACAGGCCGGCGTGGAAAAAAGCCCCGGGCGAGCCGGCACCACTCAAAGGGGAAGAGTCCGCACGCACCTGGCCCAGAAGAGCTGATGATCCCCAGGCTCCGACCCTGGCCGGAGCCTGACCCCGCCCAACCGACTCTGGCTTGGCTGCGCACAGGTGCACTTCCTAGGGTCGCCGCTAGGGGGCTCCGGTGAGGGGGTTCGGGGACCCTCAGCCCCCACCGGGCTGGGGCCACACCTGCACCCATGGGGGTACGGGATTGTCCTATCTTGTGGGGGAACGGTGCCCTCTTCCCCTTCACGGGAGCCCAAACATACCTCCCGGGGCACGCCTGCACCCTCCTCTCGAAATCATTGCCCCAGCGGCGGAGCCGTGCGCCCGCAGACGCCATAGACGGAGGGCCGGGGACCCGGTCAGGGGAGGCACACCCTGGATGCCAGGGACAAGCTGCGGACGCGGCCTCTTACAAAATTGCAGGCACACAGGCCGGAGGGGAAAAAAGCCCCGGGCGAGCCAGCACAACTCAAAAGGGAAGAGTCCGAACGCACCTGGCCCAGCAGCGCTAATGAGCCCCAGGCTCCGCCCCTGGTAGGAGCCTGACCCCGACTACAGGTCTCTGATTTGCTGCGCACAGGTGCACTTCCTAGGGCCGCCGCTAGGGGGCGCCGGTGAGGGGGTTCGGGGACCCTCAGCCCCCACCGGGCTGGGGCCACCCCTGCACCCATGGGAGTACGGAATGTCCTCCCCCGTGGGGGAACGGGTCCTCTTCATCCTCGCGGGAGCACAAACCTTCCTCCCGGGGCTCGCCTGCACCCTCCTCTCGCACTCACAGCCCCAGCGGCGGTGCCGTGCGCCCGCAGACGCTCTAGCCGGAGGGCCGGGGTCCCTGTCTGGGGTGGGCACCACGTGGAAGCCAGGGACAAGCCTTGGACGAGGCCTCTTCCAAAACTGCAGGCACACAGGCCGGGGTGGTAAAAAGCCCCGGGCGATCCGGCACCACTCAAAGGGGAAGAGTCTGCACGCAACTGGCCCAGCAGCGCTGATGAGCTCCAGGCTCCGCCTCTGGCCGGAGCCTGACCCCGGCCACCAGACTCTGGCTTGGCTGCGGACAGGTGCACTTCCTAGGGCCGCCGCTAGGGGGCTCCGGTGAAGGGGTTCGGGGACCCTCAGCCCCCACCGGGCTGGGGCCACCCCTGGACCCATGGGGGTATGGGATTGTTCTCCCCCGTGGGGGATCGGGGCCCTCTTCCCCTTCGCGGTAGCCAAAACCTTCCTCCCGGGGCACGCCTGCACCCTCCTCTCGCACTCACAGCCCCAGCGGCGGGGCCGTGCGCCCAAAGACGCCCTAGACGGAGGGCCGGGGTCCCGGTCATGGGAGGGCACCCCATGGAAGCCAGGGACAAGCGCGGCCGTGGCCTCTTCCAAAACTGCAGGCACAAGGCAGGCCGGAAAAAAGCCCCGGTCGAGCCGGCACCACTCAAAGGGGAAGAGTCCGCACGCATCTGGCCCAGCAGAGCTGATGAGCCCCAGGCTCCATCCCTGGCCAGAGCCTGGCCCCGCCCACCTGACTCTGGCTTGGCTGCGCACAGGTGCACTTCCTATGGCCGCCGCTAGGGGGCGCGGTGAGGGGTTCGGGGACACTCGCCTCACCGATGGGGCCAACCATGCACCCATGGGGGTACGGTATTGTTCTTCCACGTGGGGGAACGGGGCCCTCTTCCCCTTCTCGGGAGGCAAATCCTTCCTCCCAGGGCACGACTGCATCCTCCTCTCGCTCTCACAGCCCCAGCGGCGGGGCCGTGGGCCCGCAGACGCCCTAGACGTACGGCCGGGGTCCCGGTCAGGGGAGGACACCCCCTGTAAGCCAGGGACAAGCGGAGGCCGCGGCCTCTTCCAAAATTGCAGGCACACAGGCCGGCGCGGAAAAAAGCCCAGGGCAAGCCTGCACCTCTCAAAGGGGAAGAGTCCGCACGCACCTGGCCCAGCAGCGCTGATGAGCCCCAGGCTCCGCCCCTGGCCGGAGCCTGACCCAGCCCACCCGTCTCTGGCTTGGCTGCGGACAGGTGCACTTCCTAGGGCCGCCGCTAGGGGGCGCCCGCGAGGGGGTTCGGCGTCCCTCCGCCCCCACCGGGCTGGGGCCACCCCTGCACCCATGGGGGTACGGGATTGTCCTCCCCCGTGTGGGAACGGGGCCCTCTTCCCCTACGCGGGACCCCAAATCTTCCTCCAGGAGCACGCCTGCACCCTCCTCTCGCACTCACAGCCCCAGCGGCGGGGCCCTGCGCCCGCAGACGCCCTAGACAGAGGGCTGGAGTCCCGGTCAGGGGAGGGCACACCCTGGATCCAGGAACAAGGGCGGCCGCGGCCTCTTCCAAAACTGCAGGCAAACAGGCCAGCGCGGAAAAAAGCCCCGGGCGAGCCGGCACCACTCAAAGGGGAAGATACCGCACGCACCTGGCCCAGCAGCGCTGATGAGCCCCAGGCTCCGCCCCTGGCCGGAGCCTGACCCCGCCCCCCCGACTCTGGCTTGGCTGCGCACAGGTGCATGCCGGTCCTGCCTGCAGGCCGACGGGGTTCAGGAACACGGCGGAGGGGCTGGGGATGAAAAGACGCGTGCACTCTCTTCGATGGCTGCAAGAACTCTCTTTTTTTTAGAGGAAGGGCTATATCTCGGAAAGCCTGTGCATGCACTTTACGTGGATTTGCAACATCCGGTTACTGTTGCATCAGCCTCTGCTTTGGGTGGAAGTGACTCATCTTTGGGCGGAAGCGACCACCACCCCAGGTCCCCCTGCTGGTTTAAGCCTGGTACTGACATCTCCCCCGTTTTTACTTTATTGATGTGGGGGGACACACACTGGGCCTGTCTTAGGTTGTGGCAGTCGTACTCACGTGCTTACCCGTCATAGCCACCCACTACCAGGATCCTAGGTAAGGTAGTGGAGCTGTCTTAGGTTGCTACGGGTACACCACCATCTTACCCGTCATTGGCCTACAGGTGGTCAAGGGCAATGTTTATCCACACCCTGGGATTTTCAGTGGGCTGTAAGGGAGAATAGTGCACGTTTTGGAGAGCTACTTGCAGATTTTTCATCTATTCCACTGGCACCACGTCTATTCCACTGGCACCACAGGATGTAGAAAATGATTTCCAGGCAGAAGAGGATTGTACCTAGGAGTGATATTGCTTCCCCCAAGGATTTTGTACTGAAGCACGGATGTTGTTAATGGTTAGAATTTGATTAGCCAATTGTGCAGTAAAATTGAGAAAGTTTGGTTCCACGGGCCGCGCAGGTAGGCATTAAGGGTGTGAACTTGAAAGGAATAGTTGAAAAGGATGGCAGGTGTAACACACGTGAAGGCATAGGTAGGAATACAAGGAACATGAGCAGTTAAAGTCAGTAAGTCAATTTCTTCCTGTATTAAGGAAACTTGTGGATTCAACTGTAGTCCGACTGCGAGATGGTTGTTGATGGAATTTTGTATGAGAAAGGTGCTGGAGACTCTGGAGTAGTCCAACTGGAGATGGTTGTTGGTATCTGCGTGGAGTACGAAGTTGGATAGATCTAGGCTGCCGAGCACTGCGGCCGCAGCTGCCAGAGTCGAGAAGACGGAGATCAAGGCGCCAACAACCAATGCCGGACCTGCTTGTCGATTTCAGATGATTACCTGAGAAGTAGACTCAGACACATTGACAGGCATAATAATGACCTTAGGGAAACGCATGACAACAAAGGAATTGCTGAGGGTTCTGGACCAACAAGAGGAAAGGTGACAGCTACAATTGAGGGAGGATTGATTGTTGAATGATAGATTGAAAGACACTATAGAAGGAAGTCCAGTGGTGGAATTGGTAGACAAGAGTGACAGGAGAATACCCCCCTTTCTGGAAACTGGCAGAAGGAAAGGGGGATTATTAACTATTGTCCAATGAATCATGTTGCAAAGGAGGGGGGGTGCTGGGCTGATGGTTGCAGAGCCGCCGCCATGATGGTGCCTGTAACGGTAGCCCTGTCAATATCCTTACACAAGCGTATGTACCCAGAAATATCCTGTTTATCCTTCCATGGGCGAATGGCACCATTTGTTAGCATTTTCAAATGCCAATTGTTTGAGTAGTATAGAGATAGGCTCGCCCTCACCCATAATTCTAGAGGCTGCTGTTAGAAGGCGAGCTACAAAGTCAGCAAATGGCTCTGAGGGGCCCTGAAGGATTTTTGTAAGGGATTGGTGAGGCTGTCCCCTGGATCCCAGTGCCTTCCAAGCTGATTTTGCAGCCAAGGCTACTTGTGCAAAAACAACAGGATTATATAAACATTGTTGCTGATTGGTACTAAAATTGGGACCCTCCCCGGTTAACATTTCTTTAGTTTGTTGGGGAAAACCTCTTTGAATATTGGTTTGAGCATACTGGTCACAGAGTTCTGTAAACTGACCCTTCCACAAAAGATAATCCCCCGGGCTCAAAACCGCGCGGAAAGTGTCCTTCCAGTCATTAGGTGTCATAATAAAGGTTTCACAGGTGTCTAACATTTGGTGAACAAAAGGGCTCTGAAGTCCATAGTCTCTGATAGATTCTTTCAAGAGCTTGAGGTCTTGGAAAGGCAGTGCCGAATGTTGCCGGACCTGCTGTCCCTGATCATTTTGAACAACTGAGACCGGGCAGGCCAGAAGGGATTCCCGAGAATTTTCAGAGTTGGAGGGTACAAATCTTGAAAGAACAGAAGTTAGGGACTGTATAAGCCCAGGAAGGTCTGGGTCAGAGCCATGGGAGTTAAGTGGAGGGGCAGAGGGGAGAGTGGTGGGGGAGGGATGCCGCCGATTTTTGGTTGATGGATTTTTGGTTGATGGGGGTGGTCTATCATAGGGAGGTGGATAGTCTGTATTGTCCTCCACATTCCCCTCGTCTGAAGAGGAATCTACCCCCGGATTTGAGGATTGAGAAGGGAGGCTTTCTGTGGCTGAGCTTGCTGCAGCCGAGTATGTGGCAGGCTTTTTGCTTTCGGACTGAGCTGCAGAGTGCAATACCTCAGCCACTAGTTCATAAGCAGCTGCTCCCCCATCACTAAGGGCATCATGGACTAGCTGCCACACAGAAAAAATATGGGGGGGAATAGTTTGGGGTCCATAAAGGTCCCTGTAAAGAAGGAAGTCTGCTTTGACCTTTTCCCAGTTTCTTACTGAGACGGTGTCCTGCTGAAAGAACCATTTGCTGGTATTTGCGAGGACTGAGACTAGATCATTAAGGGTCTGAACCTTAATGGGAGTTCCAAAATGTTTAAGCAGAAGTTGTAGGGCTCTAACAAGTTGGCCCTTGGACATGGTATTGCCCATGATGCCGATCACTTATCTAATCCTTACCTTACTGATTTATCGGTCCCTCAGAGGATCCCTCGTACACGTGTCCCACGTTCGGGCCCCACTTGCCGGTCCTGCCTGCAGGCCAACGGGGTTCAGGAACACGGCGGAGGGGCTGGGGATGAAAAGACGCGTGCACTCTCTTGGATGGATGCAGGAACTCTCTTTTTTTTAGGGGAGGGGCTATATCTCGGAAAGCCTGCGCATGCACTTTATGTGGATTTGCAACATCCGGTTACTGTTGCATCAGCCTCCGCTTTGGGCAGAAGTACTCATCTTTGGGCGGAAGCGACCTCCACCCCAGGTCCCCCTGCTGGAGTAAGCCTGGTACTGAGAGTTGCACATCCTAGGGCCGCCGCTAGTGGGCGCTGGTGAGGGATTCGGGGACCCTCAGCCCCCACCGGGCTGGGGCCACCCCTGCACCTATGGGGGTACGGGATTGTCCTCCCCCGAGGGGGAACGTGGCCCTCATCCACTTCGCGGGAGCCCAAACCTACCTCCCGGGGGACTCCTGCAACCTCCTCTCGCACTCACAGCCCCAGCGTCTGGGCCGTTCGCCCGCTGAAGCCCTAGACGGAGGGCCATGGTCCCTGTCAGTGTTGGGCACCCCCTGGAAGCCAGGGACAAGCTGCTGCCGCGGCCTCTTCCAAAACTGCAGGCCTACAGGCCGGCGTGGAAAAAATACCCGGGCGAGCCGGCACCACTCAAAGGGGAAGAGTCCGCACGCACCAGGCCCAACAGCGTTGATGAGCCCCAGGCTCCGCCTCTGTCAGAGCCTGATCCCGCCCACACGACTCTGGCTTGGCTGCGCACAGGTGCACTACCTAGGGCCGCCGCAAGGGGTCGCCGGTGAGGGGGTTCGGGGACCCTCAGCCCCCATCGGGCTGGGGCCACCCCTGCACCCATGGGGGTACGGGATTGTCCTCCCCCGTCGGGGAACGGGGCCCTCTTCCCCGTCGCCGGAGCCCAAACCTTCCTCCGGGGGCAGGTCTGCAACCTCCTCTCGCACTCACAGCCCATGCTGCGGGGCCGTGCGCACGCAGAAGCACTAGATGGAGGGCCGGGGTCCCGGTCTGGGGAGGGCTCCTCCTGGAAGCCAGGGACAAGCGGCTGCCGTGGCCTTTTCCAAAATTGCAGGCACACAGGCCGCCGTGGAAAAAATCCCCGGGCAAGCCGGCAACACTCAAAGGGGAAGAGTCCGCACGCAACTAGCCCAGCAGCGCTGATGAGCCCCATGTTCCGGACCTGGCTGTAGCCTGACCCCGCCCACCCGAATCTGGCTTGGCTGCGCACAGGTGCACTTCCTAATGCCGCCGCTAGGGGGAGCAGGTGAAGACGTTCGGGGATCTTCAGCCCCCACCGGGCTGGGTCCACCCCTGCACAAATGGGGTAAGGGATTGTACTCCCACGTGGGGGAACGGGGCCCACTCCCCATAGCGGGAGCCCAAACCTTCCTCCAGGGGCACTTCTGCACCGTCCTCTCACACACTCAGCCCCAGCGGCGGGGCCGTGCTCCCAAGACGCCCTAGACGTAGGGCCGGGGAACAGGTCAGGGGAGGGCATCCCCTGGAAGCCAGGGACAAGCGGTGGCCGTGGCCTCTTCCAAAACTGCAGGCACACAGGCCGGCGCGAAAT
This sequence comes from Talpa occidentalis, assembly GCF_014898055.3. Taxonomy (NCBI): domain Eukaryota; kingdom Metazoa; phylum Chordata; class Mammalia; order Eulipotyphla; family Talpidae; genus Talpa; species Talpa occidentalis. Next base: position 2,992,411 of record NW_023601962.1, read on the forward strand.
AAAGCCCCGGGAAGGCAGCACCACTCAAAGGTTAAGAGTCCGCCCCTGGCCCAGCAGTGCTGTTGAGCCCCAGGCTCCGCCCCTGGCCAGAGCCTTACCCCGCCCACCCGACTCTGACTGCGCACATGTGCATTTCCTAGGTCCGCCACTAGGGGGCACCGTGAGGGGTTTCGGGGACCCTCAGCCCCCATCGGGCTGGGGCCGCCCCTGCAACCATGGAGGTATGGGATTGTCCTCCCCCGTGGGGGAACGGGACCCCTTCCCCTTCGCGGGATCCCAAACCTTCCTCCGGGGGCACACATGAACCCTCCTCTCACACTCAAAGCCCCAGCGGACGGGCCGTGCACACGCAGACACCCTAAACGGAGGGCCGGGGTCCTGGTCAGGGGAGGGCAAACCCTGGAAGCCAGGGACAAGCGGCTGCCGCGGCCTATTCCAAAACTGCAGGCACACAGGCCCGCGGGGAAAAAAGCCCCGGCGAGCCCGCACCAATTTTAGGGGAAGAGTCCGCACGCACCTGGCCCAGCAGCGCTGCTGAGCCCCAGGCTCCGCCCCTGGCCAAGCCTGATCACGCCCACCCGACTCTGACTGCGCAGAGTTGCACTTCCTAGGGCCGCCGCTAGTGGGCGCCGGTGAGGGGTTCAGGGACCCTCAGCCTCCACCGGGCTGGGGCCACCCCTGCACCCATGGTGGTACGGGATTGTACTACCCCGTGGGGGAACGGGGCCCTCTTCTCCTTCGCGGGAGCCCAAACCTTCCTCCCGGGGCACGCCTGCACACTCCTCTCGCACTCACAGCCCCAGTGGCGGGGCCATGCGCCCGCAGACCCCCTAGATGTAGGGCCGGGGTCCCGGTCAGGGTAGAGCACACCCTGGAAGCCAGGGACAAGTCGCGGCCACGGCCTCTTCCAAAACTGCAGGCACACAGGCTGGGGCGGAAAAAAGCCCCGGGCAGCCGGCAGCAGTCAAAGGGGAAGAGTCTGCACGCACCTGACCCAGCAGCGCTGATGAGCCCCAGGCTCCACCCCTGGTCGGAGTCTGACCCCGCCCACCCGAATCTGGCTTGGCTGCGCATAGGTGCACATCCTAGGGCCACCGCTAGGGGGCGCTGGTGAGGATTTTCGGGGACCCTCAGCCCCCTACGGGCTGGGGCCACCCCTGCAACAATGGGGGTATGGGATTGTCCTCCCCTGTGTGGGAACGGGGCCCTCTTCCCCTTCGCGGGAGCCCAAACCTTCCTCCCGGTGCACGCCTGCACCCTCCTCTCGCACTCACAGCCTCAGCGGCGGTGCCGTGCGCCCGCAGACGCCCTAGCCGGAGGGCCGGGTCCCGTTCAGGTGAGGGCACATCCTGGAAGCCAGGGACAAGAGGCGGCCGCGGCCTCTTCCAAAACTGCAAGCACCCAGGCCGACGCGGGATGAAGCCCCAGGCGAGACGGCACCACTCAAAGGGGAAGAGTCCGCATGCACCTGTCCCAGCAGCGCTGATGAGCCCCAGGCTCCACCTCTGGCCAGAGCCTGACCCCGCCCACGCGACTCTGGCTTGGCTGCGCACAGGTGCACTTCCTAGGGCCGCCGCTAGGGGGCGCAGGTGAGGGGGTTCGGGGACCATCAGCCCCCAACGGGCTGGGGCAACCGCTGCATGCATGGGGGTACGGGATTGTCCTCCCCCGTGGGGGAACGGGGCCCACTTCCCCGTCGTGGGAGCCCAAACATTCCTCCCCGGTCATGCCTGCACATTCCTCTCGCACTCACAGCCCCAGCGGCGGGGCCGTGCTCCCCCTAATGCCCTAAACGGAGGGCTGGGGTCCCGGTCAGGGTACGGCACCCCCTGGAAGCCAGGGTCAGCATCGGCCGCGGCCTCTTCCAAAACTGCAGTCACACAGGCCAGCGCGGAAAAAAGCCCATGGCATGCCGGCACCACTCAAAGGGGAAGAGTCCGGAAGCACCTGGCCCAGCAGCGCTGATGAGCCCCAGGCTCCGCCCCTGGTCGGAGCCTGACCCCGGCCACCAGTCTCTGCTTGGCTGCGCACAAGTGCACTTCCTAGGGCCGCCACTATGGGGCGCCGGTGAGAGGGTTCGGGGACCCTCAACACCACCGGGCTGGAGCCACCCCTGCACGCATGGGAGTACGGAATGTCCTCCCCCGTAGGGGAACGGGTTCCTCATCCCCGTCGCGGGAGCCCAAACCCTCCTCCTGGGGTACGCCTGCACCCTCCTCTCACACTCACAGTCCCAGCGGCGGGGCCGTGCCCCCGCAGACGCCCTAGACGGAGGGCCGGGTTCACGGGCAGGGGAGCGAAACCCTGGAAGCCAGGGACAAGAGGCGGCTTCGGCCTCTTCCAAAACTGCAGGCAAACAGGCCGGCGCGGAAAAAAGCCCCGGCGAGCCGGCACAACTCAAAGGGGAAGAGTCCTCATGCACCTGGCCCAGCAGCGCTCATGAGCTCCAGGCTCCGCCCCTGGCCGGAACCTGACCCCAACCACCCGACTCTGGCTGTGCTCAGGTACACCTCCTAGGGCCGCCGCTAGGGGGGGCCGGTGCCGGTGTTCGGCGACCCTCAGCACCCACCGGGTTGGGGCCACCCCAGCACCCATGGGGGTACGGTATTGTCCTCCCCCGAGGGGGAACGGGGCCCTCTTCCCCTTCGCGGGAGACCATACCTTCCTTCCGAGGCACACCTGCACCCTCCTCTCGTACTCACAGTCCCAGCGGCGGGGCCATGAGCCCTCAGACGCCATAGACGGTGGGCCGGGGTCCCGGTCAGTTGAGGACACCCCCTGGAAGCCAGGGACAAGAGGCGCCCGCGGCCTCTTCCAAGACTGCAGGTACACAGGCCGGCGCGGAAAAAAGCCCCAGGCAAGCCGGCACCACTCAAAGGGGAAGAGTCCGCACACACCTGTCCCAGCAGCGCTGCTGAGCCCCAGGCTCCGCCCCTGGCCGAGCCTGATCACGCCCACCCGACTCTGCGCAGAGTTGCACTTCCTAGGGCCGCCGCTAGTGGGCGCAGGTGAGGGGTTCGGGGACCCTCAGCCCCCACCGGGGTGGGGCCACCCCTGCACCCATGGTGGTACGGGATTGTCCTACCCCGTGGGGGAACGGGGCCCTCTTCTCCTTCGCGGGAGCCCAAACCCTCCTCCCGGGGCACGCCTGCACACTCCTCTCGCACTCACAGCCCCAGTGGCGGGGCAATGCGCCCGCAGACACCCTAGATGTAGGGCCGGGGTCCCGATCAGGGTAGGGCACACCCTGGAAGCCAGGGACAAGTCGCGGCCGCGGCCTCTTCCAAAACTGCAGGCACACAGGCCGGGGCGGAAAAAAGCCCCAGGCAGCCGGCAGCAGTCAAAGGGGAAGAGTCTGCACGCACCTGGCCCAGCAGAGCTGATGATCCCCAGGCTCCGCCCCTGGCCGGAGCCTGAACCCGCCCAACCGACTCTGGCTTGGCTCTGCACAGGTGCACTTCCTAGGGACGCCACTAGGGGGCACCCGTGAGTGGGTTAGGGGTCCCTCATCCCCCACCTGGATGGGGCCACTCCTGCACTCGGGGGTACGGGATTGTCTTCTGCCTGGGGGAACGGGGCCCTCTTCCCTTCGCGGGAGCCGTAAACTTCCTCCCAGGGCACGCCTGCACCCTCGTCTTGTACGCACATCCCCAGCGGCGGGGTCGTGCGTCCGCAGACGCCCCAGACGGAGGGTCGGTGTCCTGGTCAGGGGAGGGCACCCCCTGGAAGCCAGAGACAAGCGGCGGCCGCGGCCTCTTCCAAAACTGCAGGCACACAAGCCGGCGCGGAAGAAAGCCCCGGGCAAGCCGGCACCACTCAAAGGGGAAGAGTCCGCACGAACTTGGCCCTGCAGCGCTGATGAACCCAGGCTCTGGCCCTGGCAGGAGCCTGACCCCTCCCACCGAATTCTGGCTGCCCACATGTGCACTTCCTAGCGCCGCCGCTAGGGGCGCCTGTGAGGGGGTTTGGGTACACTCAACCCCCACCGGGCTGTGGCAACCCCTGCTCCCCTGGGGGTACGGTATTTTCCTCCCCCGTGTGGGAACGTAGCATTCTTCCCATTCGCGGAGCCCAAACCTTCCTCCCGGGGCATGCCTGCACCCTCCTCTTGCTATCACAGCCCCAGCGGCGGGGCCGTGCGCCTGCAGACGCGCTAGACAGAGGGCAGTGGTCCGGGTCAGGGGAGGGCACCCACTGGAAGCCAGGGACAAGCAGCGGCCGCGGCTTCTTCCAAAACTGCAGGCACACAGGCCGGCGCGGAAAAAAGCCCCGGGCAAGCCGGCATCACTCATAGGTAGTCTGCACGCACCTGGCCCAGCAGCGCTGATGAGCTCCAGGCTCCACCTGTGTCGGAGACTGACTCGCGCACCCGACTCTGGCTGTGCACAGGTGCAATTACTAGGGCAGCCGCTAGGCGGCGCCAGTGGTGGGGGTGCGGGAACCCTCATCCCCCACCGGAATGGGGCCACACCTGCACTCATGGGGGTATGGGATTGTCCTCCCCCGTGGGGGAACGGGGCACTCTTCCCCTTCACGGGAGCCCAAACCATCCTCCCGGGCCACGCCTGCACCCTCCGCTCGCACTCACAGCCCAGCGGCGGAGCCGTGCGTCCGCAGACGCCCTAGACGGAGGGCTGGGGTACCGGTCAGGGGAAGGCACCCCCTGGAAGCAAGGGATAAGCGGTGCCGCGGCCTCTTCCAAGACTGCAGGCACATAGGCCGGCGCGGAAAAAATTCCCGGGCTAGCCGGCACCACTCAAAGGGGAAGAGTCCGCACGCACCTGGCCCAGCAGCACTGATGAGCCCCAGGCTCCGCCTCTGGCTGGAGACTGACACTGAGCACCCGAATCTGGCTGCGCACAGGTTCAATCACTAGGGCCTCCGGTAGGCGGCGCCGAGGGGTGGTTCGGGAACCCTCAGCCCCAACCGGGGTGGGGCCACCCCTGCACTCATGTGGGTACGTGATTGTCCTCCCCCGTGGTGGAACGGGCCCTCTTCTCCTTCGCGGGAGCCCAAACCTTCCTCCCGGGGCACGCCGGCACCCTCCTTTCGCACTCACAGCCCCAGTGGCGGGGCCGTGCGTCGGCAGAAGCCCTAGAGGGAGGGCCGGGTCCCTGTCAGGGGAGGGCACCCCCTGGAAGCCAGGGACAAGCGGCGGCAACGGCCTCCTCCAAAAGTGCAGGCACACAGGCCAGCGCGGAAAAAAGCCCCGGGCGAGCCAGCACCACACAAAGGGGAAGAGTCCGCACGCACCTAGCCCAGTACCAGTGAAGAGCCCCAGGTTCCGTCCCTGGCCGGAGCCCGACCCTGCCCACCCGACTCTTGCTTGGCTGCGCACAGTTGCACTTCCTAGGGCCGCCGCTAGGGGACGCCGGTGAGGCGATTTTGAGAACCTCAGCCCCCACCGGGCTGGGGCCACCCCTGCACATATGGGGGTACGGGATTTTCCTCTCCCGTGGGGGAACGGGGCCTTCTTCCCCTTCGCGGGAGCCCAAACCTTCCTCCCTGGGCACGCCTGCACCCTCCTCTCGCAGTCACAGCCCCAGCGGCAGGGCAGTGCACCCGCAGATGCTAGGATGGAGGGCAGGGTCCCTGTCCGGGGAGGGCACCCCCTGGAAGCCAGGGACAAGCGGCAACCGCGGCCTCTTCCAAAGCTGCAGGCACACAGGCCAGCGCGGAAAAAAGCCCCGGGAAAGCAGGCACCACTCAAAGGGGAAGAGTCCGCACGCACCTGGCCGAGCAGCGCTGATGAGTCCCAGGCTCCGCCCCTGCCGGAGCCTGACCCCGCCCACCAGACTCTGGTTTGGCTGCGCACATGTGCCCTTCCTAGGGCCGCCGCTAGGGGTCGCCTGTGAGGGGGTTAGGGGACCCTCAGCCCCCACCGGCCTGGGGCCACCCCTGCACCCATGGGGGTACAGTATTGTCCTCCACCGTGGGTAAAAGGGACACTCTTCCCCTTCCAGGAGCCCAAAACTACCTCCCGGTCACTCCTGCAACCTCCTCTCGCACTCACAACCCCATCGGCGGAGCCGTAGGCCGCAGACGCCCGACACGGAGGGCCGGGGTCCCGATAAGTGGAGGGTACCCACTGGAAGCAAGGGACAAGCGGCGGCTGCGGCTTCTTCCAAAACTGCAGTCACACAGGCCAGCGCGGAAAAAAGCCCCGGGCAAGCCAGCACCACTCAAATGTTAAGAGTCCGCACCTGGCCCAGCAGTGCTGATGAGCCCCAGGCTCCTCCCCTGGCCAGAGCCTGACCCCGCCCACCCGACTCTGACTGCGCACATGTGCACTTCCTAGGGCAGCCCCTAGGGGGCGCCGGTGAGGGGTTTCGGAGACCCTCAGCCCCCATCGGGCTGGGGCTACCCCTGCAACCATGGCGGTACGGGATTCTCCTCCACTGTGGGGGAACGGGTCCCTCTTCCCAGACGCGGGACCCCAAACCTTCCTCCGAGGGGCACGCCTGCACCCTCCTCTCACACTCACAGCCCCAGCGGCGGGGCCGTGCGCTCGCAGACGCCCTAGACGGAGGGCCGGTTTTCCGGTAAGGGTAGGGCACCCCCTGGAAGACAGGGACAAGCGGCGGCCGTGGCCACTTCCAAAATTGCAGGCACACAGGCCGGCGCGGAAAAAAGCCCCGGGCGAGCCGGCACAACTCAAAGGGGAAGAGTCTGCAAGCACCTGGCCCAGCAGCGCTGATGAGCCCCAGGCTCCGCCCCTGGTCGGATCCTGATCCCGCCCACCCGACTATGGCTTTGCTGCACACAGGTGCACTTCCTAGGGCCGTCGCTTTGGGGCGCCAGTGAGGGGGTTCGGGTACCTCAGACCCCACCAGGCTGGGAACACCCTTGCACCCATGGGATTACGGAATGTCCTCACCTGTGGGGGCACGGGTCCCTCTTACCCGTCGCGGGAGCCCAAACCATCCTCCCTGGGCATGCCTGCACCCTCATTTCGCAATGACAGCCACAGCGGCGGGGCCGTGCGCCCGCTGACGCCCTAGACGGAGGGCCGGGGTCCGGTCACGGGAGGGCAACCCCTGGAAGCCAGGGAAACCTGGCGGCCGCGGCCTCATCCAAAAGTGCAGGCACACAGGCCCGCGCGGAAAAAAGCCCCTGGCGAGACGGCACCACTCAAAGGGGAAGAGTCCGCACGCACCTGGCCCAGCAGCGCTGATGATCCACAGGCTCCACCCTGGCCGGCGCCTGAACCCGCTGACCCGACTCTGGCTTAGCTGCGCACACGTGCACTTCCTAGGGCCGCCGCTATGGGGCGCCGGTGAGGGGGATCGGGTCCCTCAGCCCCCACCAGGCCTGGGACACCACTGCACCCATGGGGGTACGGAATGTCCTCACCTGTGGGCGAACGGGTCACTCTTCCCCGTCGCGGGAGCCCAAATCATCCTCCCGGGGCATGCCTGCACCCTCCTTTCGCACTGACAGCCCCAGCGGCGGGGCCGTGCGCCCGAAGACGCCATATACGGAGGGCCGGTTTCCCTTTCCGGGGAGTGCACCCCTTGGAAGCCAGGGACAAGCGGCGGACGAGTCCTCTTCTAAAACTGTAGGCACACAGGCCGGCTTGGAAAAAAGCCCCGGCAATCCGGCAACACTCAAAGGGGAAGAGTCCCCACGCACCTGGCCCAGCAGCGCTGATGAGCCCAAGCCTCCGCCCCTGGCCGGAGCCTGACCCCGCCCACCCGAGTCTGGCTTTGCTGCGCACAGGTGCACTTCTTAGGGCCACCGCTAGGGGCCGACGGTGAGTGGGTTCGGAGACCCTCAGCCCCCACCGGGATGGGACACCTCTGCACCCATGAGGGTACTGGATAGTCCTGCTCCGTGGGGGAACGGGGCCCCCTTCCCCGTCGCAGGAGACGAAACCATCCTCCCGGGGCACGCCTGCACCCTCCTCTCGCACTCACAGCCCCTGCGGCTGGGCCGTGCGCCCGCAGACGCCCTAGATGGAGGGCCGGGGTCCCGGTAAGGGGAGGGCACACCCTGGAAGCCAGGGACAAGCGGCAGCCGCGGCCTCTTCCAAAACTGCAGGCAAACAGGCAGGCGCGGAAAAAAGCCCCGGGCGAATCGGCACCACTCAAAGGGGAAGAGTCTGCCCGCACCTGGCCCAGGAGCGCTGATGAGCCCCATTCTACACCCCTGGTCGGAGCCTGACCCCGCCCAACCGACTCTGGCTTGGCTGCGCACAGGTGCACTTCCTAGGGCCGCCGCTAGGGGGCGCCCGTGAGGGGTATAGGGGACCCTCAGCCCCCACCGGACTGGGCCACACCGGCACCCATGGGGGTACAGGATTGTCCTCCCCCGTGGGGGAAAGGGGCCCTCTTCCCCTTCCAGGAGCCCAAAACTACCTCCCGGTCACTCCTGCAACCTCCTCTCGCACTCACAACCCCATCGGCGGGGCCGTGCGACCGCAGACGCCCGACACGGAGGGCCGGGGTCCCGATAAGTGGAGGGTACCCACTGGAAGCCAGGGACAAGCGGCGGCCGCGGCCTCTTCCAAAACTGCAGTCACACAGGATGGCGCGGAAAAAAGCCCCGGGCGAGCCGGCACCACTCAAAGGGCAAGAATCCGCACGCACCTGGCCCAGCAGCGCTGATGACCCAATTCTCCGCCCCTGGCCGGAGCCTGACCCCGCCCACATGACTCTGGCTTGTCTGCGCACAGGTGCACTTCCTAGGGCCGCCGCTAGGGTGCTCAGTGAGGGGGTTCGGGGACCCTGAGCCCCAACCGGGCTGGGGACACCTCTTCACCCATGGTGGTACGGGATTGTCCTACCCCGTGGCGGAGGGGGTCCCTCTTCCCCTTCGTGGGAGCCCAAACCGTCCTCCCGGGGCACGCCTGCACCCTCCTCTCACACTCACAGCCCCAGCGGCGGAGCCCTGCGCCCGCAGACGCCCTAGACGGAGGGCCGGGGTCCCGATCAGGGTAGGGCAACCCCTGGAAGCCAGGGAAAAGCGGCGGCCGTGGCTTCTTCCAAAACTGCATGCACACAAGCCGGCGCGTAAAAAAGCCCCGGGCGAGCCGGCACAACTCAATGGGGAAGAGTCCGCACAGACCTGGACCAGCAGCGCTGATGAGCCCCAGGCTCCGCCCCGGACCAGCCAGACCCCGCCCACCCGACTCTGGCTTGGCTGCGCACAGAGGCACTTCCTAGGGCCGCCGCTAGGGGGCGCCGGTGAGTGGGTTCGGGGACCCTCAGCCCCCACTGGGCTGGGGCCACCCCTGCACCTATGGGGGTACGGGATTGTCCTCCCCCCAGGGGGAACGGGGCCCTCTTCCCCTTCGCGGGAGCCCAAACCTACCTCCCGGGGCACGCCTGCACCCTCCTATCGCACTCACAGCCACAGCTGCGGGGCCCTGCGCCCGCAGACTCCCTATACGGTGGGCCGGGGTCCCGGTCAGGGGAGGGCAACCCCCGGAAGGCAAGGACAAGCGGCGGCCACGGTCTCTTCCACAACTGCATGCACACAAGCCGGCGCGTAAAAAAGCCACGGGCGAGCCGGCACCACTCAAAGGGGAAGAGTCCCCACGCACCTGGCCCAGCAGAGCTGATGAGCCCCAGGCTCCGCCTCTGGCCAGAGCCTGACCCTGCCCAAGCGACTCTGGCTTGTCTGCCCAAAGGTGCACTTCCTAGGGCCGCCGCCAGGGGGCGCCGGTGAGGCGGTTTGGGGAACCTCAGCCCCCACCTGGCTGGGGCCACCCCTGCACCCATGGGGATACGGGATTGTCCTCCCCCGTGGCGGAACAGGGCACTCTTCCCCTAGGCGGGTGCCCAAACCTACCTCCCGGGGCACGCCTGCACCCTCCTCTCGTACTCACAGCCACAGCGGCGGGGCCCTGCGCCCGCAGACGCACAAGACGGAGGGCCGGGTTCCCTTCAGGCGAGGGCACCCACTGGAAGTCAGGGACAAGGGGCGGCCGCGGCCTTCTCCAAAACTGCAGGCACACAGGCAGGCGCGGAAAAAAGCCACGGGCAAGCCGGCACCACTCAAAGGGGAAGAGTCTGCACGCACCTGGCCCAGCAGCGGTGATGAGCCCCAGGCCCCGCCCCTGGCCGGAGCTGACCCCGCCCATCCGTCTCTTGCTTGGCTTAGCACAGGTGCACTTCCTAGGGCCGCCGCTAGGGGGCGCCCTTGAGGGGATTTTGAGACCCTCAGCCCCACCGGGCTGGGGCCACCCCTGCACACATGGGGGTACGGGATTTTCCTCTCCCGTGGGGGAACGGGTTCACTTCCCCTTCGCGGGTGCCCAAACCTTCCTCTCTGGGCATGCCTGCACCCTCCACTCGCACTCACAGCCCCAGCGACGGGGCCGTGAGCCCGCAGACGCCATAGACGAAGGGCCGGGGTTACCGTCAGTGGAGGGCACCCCCTGGAAGCCAGGGACAAGCGGCGGACGTGGCCTCTTCCAAAATTGCAGGCACACAGGCCGGCGTGGAAAAAAGCCCCGGGTAAGCCGGCACCATTCAAAGGGGAAGAGTCCGTTCGCACCTGGCCCAGCAGTGCTGATGAGCCCCACGCTCCGCCCCTGGTCGGAGCCTGACACCGCCCAACCGACTCTCGCTTGGCTGCGCACATGTGCACTTCCTAGGATCGCCCGTAGGGGGCCCTGGTGAGGGGTTCGGAGACCCACAGTCCCCACCGGGCTGGGGCCACCCCTGCAGCCATGGGGGCACGGGATTTTCCTCTCCCGTGGGGGAACGGGGCCCAAATCCCATTCGCGGGAGACCAAACCTTCTTCCCGGGGCACGCATGCACCCTCCTCTCGCACTCACAGCCCCAGCGGAGGGGCCGTGCGCCCGCAGAACCCCTACAGGGAGAGCCGGGGTCCCGGTCAAGGGAGGGCACCCCCTGGAAGACAGGGACAAGCGGCGGCCGCGGCCTCTTCCAAAACAGCAGTCACACAGGCCGGCGCGGAAAAAAGCACCCGGAGAGCCGGCACCACTCAAAGGGGAAGAGTCCGCACGCACCTGGCCCAGCAGCGCTAATGAGCCCCAGGCTCCGACCCTGGCCGGAGCCTGAAACCGCCCTCCCGAATCTGGCTTGTGTGCACAAAGGTGCACTTCCTAGGGCCGCCGATAGGGGGCGCCGGTGAGGGAGTTAGGGGACCCTCAGCGCACAACAGGCTGGGGCCACCCCTGAACCCATGGGGTTTTGGGATTGTACTCCCCCGTGGGTGAACGGGGCCCTCTTCCCCTTTGCGGGGGCCCAAACCTTCCTCCCGGCGCACGCCAGGACCCTCCTCTCGCACTCACAGCCCAAGCGGCGGGGCCGTGCTCCCGCAGATGCCCTAGAGGGATGGCCGTGGTCCCGGTGAGGGGAGGGCACCCCCTGGAAGACAGGGTCAAGCGGCGGCCGCGGCCTCTTCCAAAACGGCAGTCACACAGGCAGCGCGGAAAAAGCCGCCGGCAAGCCGGAACCACTCAAAGGGGAAGAGTCTGCACGCACCTGGCCCAGCAGTGCTGATGAGCCACAGGTTCCGCCCTTGGTCGCAGCCTGACCCCGCCCACCCGTCTCTGGCTTGGCTGCGCACAGGTGCACTTCCTAGGGCCGCCTCTAGGGGGCACCCGTGAGTGGGTTAGGGGTCCCTAATCCCCCACCTGTATGGGGCCACCCCTGCACTCGGGGTACGGGATTGTCCTCTGCCTGGGGGAACGGGGCCCTCTTCCCTTCGCGGGAGCCGAAAACTTCCTCCCGGGGCACGCCTGCACCCTCCTCTCGTACGCACATCCCCAGCGCCGTGGTCGTGCGTCCGCAGACGCCACAGACGGAGGGCCGGTGTCCTGGTCAGGGGAGGGCACCCCCTGGAAGCCAGAGACAAGCGGCGGCCACGGCATCTTCCAAAACTGCAGGCACACAAGCAGGCACGGAAGAAAGCCCCGGGCAAGCCGGCACCACTCAAAGGGGAAGAGTCCGCACGAACCTGGCCCTGCAGCGCTGATGAACCCCAGGCTCTGGCCCTGGCCGGAGCCTGACCCCTCCCACCGAATTTTGGCTGCCCACATGTGCACTTCCTAGGGCCGCCGCTAGGGGGCGCCTGTGAGGGGGTTTGGGTACACTCAACCCCCACCGGGCCGTGGCCACCCCTGCTCCCCTGGGGGTATGGTATTGTCCTCCCCCGTGTTGGAACGTAGCATTCTTCCCATTCGCGGAGCCCAAACCTTCCTCCCGGGGCATGCCTGCACCCTCCTCTCGCAATCACAGCCCCATAGGCGGGGCCGTGCGCCTGCAGACGCGCTAGACGGAGGGCCGTGGTCCGGGTCAGGGGAGGGTGCCGCGGACCAGCACAGCGAAGGAAGATGAGGCCGTCTCAGGGTTCAGAGATTGCGCAGGGTGTTCAGGGATTCGATGAATAAATGACACACAGACACACTTCAAGAGAGTGAAAATCTGAGTGCACTTTTATTAAGCTAGTGGTCAGTATATATATGCTTTTTCTAAAGGCATAGGAACAGTGAACATCAAAGAGATCAGTTTGCTCATAGGCTTAGCTTAACTGACAGGGCAGTGATTTATGTCCGATGTTACACATGGACCTAGCCTCATTTCTAATTGGACAGGTTATTAACTCTTTCTATATTCTTGTACTAACTACTACTACTATTACCTACTTATGTTTACTCATAATTAATTGTCATAAGTAAATTTATATTATAATGCAGTTAATATCAAAGGTACTAAAGTTAAGCACATGGAAAGATTATTAAACCAACAATTCTATTATAACACAGTGTTTAGTAATGTTTCATTTGCATTAGCCTAATTATTAAATTACGTATGTTTTTTAATTAGCAATCAATGACCAGAAAAAGGAAAGATTTTAGAAAGACAGTGGTAGCAGAATAAAGGCCTTGAGGCCTTGAGAAAGCGAGATAAGTTTCCAGGTGGTCAGCATTTCTTTTAATCATCTTTGTGGCAGCTTCTGGTGGTCATTATTTCTTGGCAGGCATTCGGCTTCTCTGCATCTTAGTAGTTTGCTGTTCTCCCCCTGCGCACATGGTTCCTTGCCCACGCCAGACCTCAGGGACCATGGCAACAGCCATTAGCCCTGAAGGTCACTGCAGGGAGGGGTGCAGCAGGTCCCCTTTGTTTTTAGAATGAAGTTGGTAAGCATACATGTCACACTGGATGCCGTAGATGGACCTGTGAAGTGAGTGGATACAGAAGGGAATAAACAAACAGAGAAGCAGGACAAGTAGGGAAAGAACAAGGAAGGAGAGAAGAAGATGATACCAGTGAGTAGGAGTTAAAGATTGGAGAGTGGAAGCCAGAGAATGGGCAAAGGAAGAGACTGAAGTATCTAGGTGAGATTTACTGACAGCAGAGATTTCAGACTGAAGAGATGCAAGGTCATGAGAGAGGTCATTGTCATGCCAGATGCCCAATAGGTGATGTTTAGTAAGATTCCAATGTAGAGAGGAATTATAACGCAAAGGTGTAACACAAATGAAACGAAAATGAACATGGCAGCGAGTGGATAATTGCTGCTTAAGCAGCTGAGCTTCATCTCCAATGGCAATAACAATTTCTTCCAGGGCATTTATCTTTCTTTCTAACTTGTAGTCAATGTCCCGCTGCACAGAGAGTGCCATGGTCACATTTTTGGTAAGGTCATTTACAAAAGAAGCTGTCTTAGCTTCCTGAATTAAAGCAACAGAGGAAGTAGCTAAGGAGGTAACCAGGGAAATTAGAGCAGCAATTCCTAGAATAAGGGTGGCAATAAAACGTTTAGGACGAAGAAGGGCATGTACTTCATCTAAAACTTGCATGGCGGTATTATCATACCAAGGCATATCATGTAAATCAACAGGTAACATAACATAGGGGGGTCTTTTAAGTAAGACCACCACAGGATATATACGAGCAAGAGAGGGGGTAATACAATTAGTAACAATGCAGCCAGAACAATGAATGGAGTAAGAAGTCCCACGCAATTGAATGCGTGTAGCTGAGGCATTTCCCAGAAGTAGAGCGAAGGGATATCCAACGCAGGCACGCACTGGGATCTTAGCAGTGTCCTGTCCAGGTTGTCTGAAAAGTACATCATCAAAGGCAGCGAAGAGACGAAAAAGTTCAGGCTGTAAATAAGTCTTATTGTGATGATTAAAAGCATACATAGGTGGCACCCATCCAACAGAAAACTTTCTGTAGTGAAGGGTTGGAACAGCAAATGAAAAATCATACACAGTAAATGGAGACATAAGAGGAGATATAGGCATAGCCTGAGAGAAACCACAGTGCAGCCAAACTGGGTAGGTAATAAGTGAATCCCAGTATTGGTCAACATCCCGGTATGTTTGAACACAGTTGGGAAAAGGGGGAGTAAAGGGTGGTAAGGAGAACGTGCGGATTAAATTGTCCTCCGTTAATTGATCCATGGCCATAAACGTCAAAGCCCAGACGACACGGTCTCTGCTTTCCGTGCGGTGGCTTTCAAGGGGGGTGCGAGGTGGTGCATCAGTGAGCATGGAGACATAATGCAACATCATACAACCAGGAAGGGAGACAGAATTAACAAAGGCACAAAGTGGAGGGTCATCAGATAGGCCCTCATAATCAACAGGGGAAGAGACCATGTGTTCAGAGTGAAAATCAGCCAAGCCACCAAGAAGGTTGGTGTCATTTACATAAACTTTTACGACAGAGTTTTCTGTCCAGGCAACCGGGTGCAGAAAAGGTGGTTCGGGAACGTAAGCCCAAAATTGGGCTGATTGTACAGGTGCGGACTGAGTTGTCAAAATGGCAATAAGTGCCATGAAAATTGATAAGGCAGTGCGTGGAACATTATTTTGTTGCACCAGGTGTTCAGCCATCATCGCGAGGGCCTTTATATGACCCCAGGTTGGAAGGCGGTTGGGATGCTCCCGCAGGAGTTGAAGGCGACGCAACCTCCTTGTCAAACGCGCCATCTGCCGTCGGTGGCGGAGAACCTGAGCTCGTGCTCGGGACCGGGACCGGGACCGACGGGCAGTGGCGGATGAGTCTGTCCGGAATCCAGACAGGGGAGTCGGCATCCTGAGGAAAAATACAAGCATAACCTCGCCCTGAGGCAAGCAGTAAATCTGGGCCTTTCCAGGCTCCAGTGAGGAGGTCTTTCCATTTGACCTGAGGCAGATGGGAAACGTCAGTGTATCCCCAATGCCGCACCATAGGGGTGGCACCTTTGTCATCCGAATTAAGATGATTAATTACAAACAGAGCATGTTGCAAAAGATGTTGAGGGGAATAAAAACGAGCTACATTTTGTAGACGGTCAAGTTGAGTTTTTAATGTTTGGTGAGTTCTTTCTATAATACCTTGACCTTGTGGATTGTAAGGGATGCCAGTAACATGAGCAATACGCCATTGGGCACAAAATGACTGAAATGATTTGGAAGTATATGCAGGAGCATTGTCAGTTTTTAATTTTAATGGCTTACCCAACACCGCAAAACATGCAGTAAGGTGTTGAATAACATCCTTCACTGCCTCACCAGTACGGGCAGTGGCATGAACAGCATGTGAGAAAGTATCAACGAACATGAACAAAACAAAGTCTCCCAAAAGAGGGGACATGAGTTACATCCATTTGCCAGAGAACTTGAGGCTTTAAGCCTCGAGGATTAACTCCTAGTTTGGGAGGATGATGAACATCCGGACAAGAAGGACATTCACGAACAATTTGTCTGGCTTGTTCTCTAGTAATTTGAAAACGGTGACGCAAAGCATTAGCATTTTGGTGATGAAGAGCATGGCTCTCTTGAGCCTGAGCCACCGTCATGACAGCTGGAGATTTTGTAAGTAAATCAGCCATCTGATTACCTAAGGACAGGGGTCCAGGCAGATTAGAATTGTCCGGAGCCGCCTGGAGCATGCGCCATGTTGCACATGTGCTCAATGAATTAGGTTTTTCGCCTTCAGAGAGACCCCTGCGTTCTCCTGTAAATCACGCGAGAATGAGAGGCATGATGGGAGGAGCTACAGGGATATAAGGAAGGAACCGCAGGAGGCGGGAGGGAGGAAAAGAGAGGAATAAGAGGAATCGGGAGGAATCGGGAGGAATCACAAGGGACTGCGAGGAGACAGTAAGGAGATACGGCAAGGGTTACTGCGAGAGGAGCAGAGAGAAGGCCAGGGAAGTAAGAAAGTCAGGAAAAGGAAAGACATGTAAAAGTAGGAAAAGGATAAAGGAAAAATAAAGAAGCAAACGCTAGCATCAAGTTGTCAAGCCCCTCATTTCAATCCTCAGCCCTTCTCTTCCCGTGCCTCCGAATCCCGCGGGTCGGGACAGGTGGCGCCCAGCGCGGGGCACGGAAATGAACGAAGGAACCGGTGAAGGACCAGCTGTGGTGAGCCGGCAAGTAAAGTTAAGTAAAGTAAAGTAAAGTAAGGTAGCTGGGATTCATGGGCAATTCAATGTCCAAGGGGCAGTTAGTTATTTCCCTGGAAGCTCTCCTAAAATAGTTTGGGGTTCCTCTCAGTAGAAAAATTCTTAAAGGATTTGTAGAGACCCTTAGTATTACTAGTAAATGGTTTCTGAAGCAGGATCAGGTCGATAGCGATAATTGGAATAAGGTAAAAGGAGATATTGTCTTGCATCAGCAATTATATGGCCTTGAGTCTCTTCCTGGCACTACTTTGACGGTCTGGAGAGTGGTGGGAGATGCTCTGAATGCCGGTGGCACTGCTGCAACTCAGTTAGCCACTGAGGCCGTCAGGACAGCGAGACAAACGGAGGAAGAAGATAGAAGTTCCATTATGAGTTCTACATCGGTAA
Organism: Talpa occidentalis; assembly: GCF_014898055.3. Lineage (NCBI taxonomy): Eukaryota > Metazoa > Chordata > Mammalia > Eulipotyphla > Talpidae > Talpa > Talpa occidentalis. Next base: position 3,009,176 of record NW_023601962.1, read on the forward strand.
GTCCCCTTTCCCCTACTCAAAAAATAACAACAGCCCCTTCTCCAGATGATTCTACTGATGAGTCAGGAGGAGACGAGGAACAGGATGAGAAAGGCCTCGGTTATTACAAGGCAGGGAAACGTAAAAGGAGATGGAAAACACCTGGGGAGCCACCTCCTGGAACACTCGACAGGGTTGATTTTCCATTAATGGAAAGACTGTGCTCTATGATGGAAAGAGTTCTGGCTTCTCAGGCCCCTAATTATGCTTATCCGGTTGTGGAAGGGACAGATCCTCAAGGGATGCGTACTAGAGTACATGTCTCCACATCTTTTAAAGATTTGAAGGCTTTGAAGGAATCAGTTACTCAGTATGGCCTCCAGAGCGCTTTTCCGCATAGCTAATTGGATAGCTGGATCGGCACGAATCCGACTCCTAATGATTGGAAGGCGCTAGTCAGAGCGGTGACTTCTCCAGGGGATTACTTGGTATGGAAAGGTATATTTTTTGAGAACTGCATCTATACAGCTAAACTCAATGCTGAGGCTGGATTTCCGGCTAGAAACAAGGATATGTTAGCAGGAGAAGGGCAATATGATAGTAATGACCAACAAAAGGATTATGATCCGGCTGTATTTGCCCAAGTTGCAGCAGCTGGACGGTCAGCCTGGAAGGCAATAGGCGATAGAGGAGCCGACATTCAATTAACGAAGGTCATTCAAGGGTCAACAGAACCTTATGCGGAGTTCCTAGCAAGATTGATGACTGCAGCTGGCAGAATTCTAGGTAACACTGATGCCTCCCTACCGATAGTTAAACAGCTTGCATTTGAAAATGCTAATAAATGGTGTCAGGAAGCTATTAGACCCTGGAAAGCTAGGGCTAGTTTGGATGATTATGTAAGACTTTGTAAAGATATTTGTGAAGCGCAAGTTACTGGTGCGGTGATCGCTCAGGCCTTGCATGGTCCAGTAACTGGACCCCGAAACCGTGTCTGTTTTGATTGTGGTCAGAAAGGGCATATAAAGGCCTCCTGCCCGGTTTTGGGGCGGAGCGGGGGTGATACGGCATCACGAATTGCTAACCCTCAAAAGAAATCAGGCGTTTGTTCACGGTGCCGAAAGGGCAATCATTGGGCAAACGAGTGTAGGTCTAAGACAGATTATCAGGGAAATCTGCTGACCCCCCGTATGGGAGGTCAACCCGGAAACGCGTGGGGGAGGGCGCAGCCCCGGCGGCCCTCTCAGCCAATTATAGGGGCAGTTCAGAGCAATCCCCAAATAAGGCAAAGTTTTTCTCTAACCTCTTCCGTACCTCTCGAGGAAGTGGCGGATTCGATTTGAGTGTCTCCGCATATACTGTTCTTACTGCTAACATGGGAGTGCAATGTTTACCTACGGGCCAGTATGTTCCTCTCCCCGATGGAATTGTGGGGCTAATAATTGGCCGCAGCTCCAGTGCCCTTAAAGGCCTGCAGGTCATCCCAGGCCTCGTTGAAACTGATTACACTGGAGAAATTAAGATTCTTGAGTCTGTTGCTCGTGGAGTTATCTCTATATCCCCCGGTGACAGAATAGCTCAAATTATACCATTACCAAGATTAGCCAGTAACGGAAAAGTCCAGCGTGTAACTCGCGGTGCTGAAGGTTTTGGCTCTTCAGGTAACCCTCTTGTGAATTTGGCTCTAACATTACATAAGAGGCCTCTAATTGAATTGATAATTAATGGTAGAATATTTAAGGGCTTTTTGGATACTGGGGCAGACACCTCCATTATATCCAAGGAGCATTGGCCTTCACAGTGGCCTGTGGCTACCGCTTACACCTCCTTGCAGGGTCTGGGAATATCCCAAAATCCTTCTAGGAGTACTGTTGTGCTCCGCTGGAGAGACAATGAGGGCCATAGTGGGCAATTTCAACCTTATGTCCTCCCTGGAATCCCCATGAACCTCTGGGGACGAGATCTTCTGGTAGAAATGGGAGCTTCCTTAGTCACGGATAGTCCAGCTGGCCAAATGATGGTTAATCAGGGCTACGTGCCTGGACAAGGTTTGGGTAAACAACAGCAAGGGCCTCCCTCCTTTAATCTACGGGAAGTGACAAGGGAAGCAGGGGATAAACGAGGGCTCGGTTACCCTTTATTCTAGGGGCCGCTGTGATTAGGCCTCCACCCATGCCCATTCCTATCACTTGGAAATCTAAAACACCTGTGTGGGTACCACAGTGGCCCCTGCCGAAAGAGAAGTTAGAGGCCGCAAGAATGTTAGTAGAAGAACAGCTACAGGTCGGACACCTAGTCCCGTCCACTTCCCCCTGGAATACTCCTATCTTTTTTATCAAAAAGAAGTCTGGAAAATGGAGACTATTACAGGACCTTAGGGCAGTGAATGCAACTATGGAGATTATGGGACCAGTGCAACCTGGTATTCCCTCTCCAAGTGCCATTCCGCGAGATCATTATATCTTGATCCTAGATCCGAAGGATTGTTTTTTCACTATTCCATTACATGATCAAGATTCCAAACGCTTTGCATTTTCTATTCCGGCCATTAATGCTGCTGCCCCACATGACAGATATCAATGGGTGTGCCTTCCTCAGGGTATGACAAACAGTCCCACCATCTGTCAAATTTATGTCTCCAGAGTCATTGCTCCTATTAGGGTCAAACATTCGCAAGTGCATGTATACCATTATATGGATGATTTGTTACTGGCAGCTCCCACGTCTGATCTGTGGTATGCCTGTTTCCAGGACCTGGAGAATCACTTACTGATGTCAGGTCTAAAGATTGCTCCTGAGAAGTTACAAATGGCTGAGCCTTTTCAGTATTTAGGATACCATTTGAGCAAAGGTAGTTATGCTCCAGCAGTACCAAAATTGGCAGTAGCTCACCTTCGCACCTTGCACGATTTCCAACGCCTATGCAGCGATCTAGCATGGATATGTTCTTCGCTCTCTATTACATCGGGAGAGCTGAAGCCTCTTTTCGACATGCTGAAAGGAGAGGCAGACCCTGCTTCTCCTAGAGTCATTACGAAGGAAGCTCGTGAAGCGATTACCAGAGTCGAAAAGGCTCTAGCCCAGGTGACCTTAAATAGATTGTCTGTCTCTCGCCCTGTTGATGTCTTAGTATTTTGTAGTAACCTTACTCCCACAGCACTTATATGGCAAGATGGTCCCGTTTATTGGATCCATCTTAACATCTGTCCAAAACGAGTCTTAGAGCCTTATTTTCATTCGGTTGCCAGAATTGTACAAACGGCTCTGGACTCTAGCCTATATCTTTCAGGTACTCACCCGCGAGCGGTGATTCTTCCTTATAACAAAGAACAAATTCAGTGGTTAATACCTCACGATGAAACATGGAGTATTCTTTATTTTACTACTTCAGTACTTTTTGACTCACATTATCCCAGCAGTCCTTTATGCAAATTTTTACAAATTCATCCAGTCTGTTTCCCCAGGATCCTCGTTACTGAGCCTATTGCGAGGGCGCGGACAGTGTTTACAGATGGCTCCAGTAATGGTACAGCCTCTTTTGTTTCTGAAGGGGATCGGAAGGTGGTCTCGGTGCCCAGTGGTTCGGCCCAAGTCGTTGAGGCGACCGCCATCCTCTCGGCTCTCGAGACCTACTCACAAGAACCTATCAATTTGTATTCTGACAGCAAATATTTGGTACATGCTTTAAATGTTTTGGAAACCGTTGCTCATATTTCTGTTCACAGCTCCATTGCATCTCTCTTTCATCAGTTGCAAACACTGATTTGTAAGAGAACTCATCACCTTTTTGTGGGTCATATCAGAGGACATCTTCCGTTGCCAGGACCTTTAGCGGCTGGCAATGCCGCAGCTGATTCTCTTACTAAGGAACATCTAAATTGTCCAGCACTTCAGAGTACTATGGAGGAACATGCAGCCCTGCACACCAACGCCACGTCACTTAAAGGTCATTACGGGTTGACTCGTCGTCAAGCTCGTGACATTGTTCGTACCTGTCACAAATGTGCACCTTTTGCTCCAGCAGCTGTGCCTCCTCCAGGAGATAACCCCCGGGGCATCCTCCCTAACCATATTTGGCAAACCGATGTGAATCATGTACACTCTTTCGGACGACAGAGCCTGGTCCATGTCTCCATCGACACATTCTCTGGTTTTCTTTTCACCTCCTCACATTGCGGTGAAAAGACTTCTGATGTCCGCTCACATTTGCTACATGCGTTTGCAGTAATGGGCCGTCCACGTGTCATTAAGACAGATAATGGCCCTGGTTATACCAGTAAGGCTTTTAAAAGCCTCCTTTTTTGCGGTCCATCGTATTGTGCACAAAACAGGAATTCCATACAATCCGCAGGGGCAGGGTATAGTTGAACGTGCTCATGGTTCTCTGAAAACTATGCTTTTAAAACAAACAGGGGGAGAACACTCCCCCAGGGACCGTTTCACTACAGCTCTCTTTACCCTTAATTTTTTGACCTTAGATACTCAGGGGCGGTCAGCTGCTGATCGGCACTGGTCGCCAGACCCTCGGCAGGTCACGATGCTACAAGCGAGATGGAAGGATCAGGTCAATAATGAGTGGCAACCACCTGCGCCAGTATTAATACAGCTGCCAGGCAGCATTTGTCTTTTTCCACAGGATGCAGAAGCACCCCGATGGGTTCCTGCTCGATTGGTTCGGTTTGTCAATATACCTGACCCTGCTAACATTGATGACACAAGCGTCCCAGATGTTAGTACGATGGGCGATTGTGCATCAGCTGCTGTTTTTGCTCCTCACTGATCATCATGATTCCACTTTTCCGCAAGTATTGGTCTAGTTTTTAAGCCATTGGATAGTGCCCTGTTGGGCCAGGGTGAGGTGAAATTATTTAATGACATTTATTCTGTAAATATTAGTTCTACCATTGAATAATTTGTTAGTATTCAGAATAATAGATTATAGAGTTTGTCTGTTGCTGTCTGTCTGTCCCCTCCTTTCTTTTTTGTCCTCCCCAATAATGTAGGAGATGCCACTGTGTTGAGTTGTTCAACAGAGATCTGCATCCTCTTTGCCTCCTGGGCCCGGAGTGCGGAGAGAGCAGTGATCGTTCGTCTACCTTCTATTTTAGTCATGTCCGTGGATGTTTCTGCACACCTTTCCCCTGTTCTACCTAGGAGGAGACGTGATTTTAGCATAGCTGCAGCTATTGTTGCCGTTTCATGAGGGTAAGGGATTGTCCTCCCCCTTGTGGGAACGGGCCCTCTTCCCCCTCGCGGGGCCAACCTTCCACCAGGGGCACGCCTGCACCCTCCTCTCTCAGTCACAGCCCCAGCGGCGGGGCCGTGTGCCAGCAGACGCCCTAGAGGGAGGGCCGGGGTCCCTGTCCAGGGCGGGCATCCGCTGGAAGCCAAGGACAAGTGGCGCACGAGGCCTATTCCAAAACTGCAGGCACACAGGTCGGCGTGTAAAAAAGCCCCGGGCGAGCCGGCACCACTCAAAGGGGAAGTGTCCGCGCGCACCTAGCCCAGCAGCGCTGATGATCCCCAGGCTCTGCCCCTGTCCGGTGCCTGACCCCGCCCACCCGACTGTGGCTTGGTGCACACAGGTGCATTTTCTACGGCGACGCTAGGGGCGCGCGGTGAGGGTGTTCGGGTACCCCAGCCCCCAACGGGCTGGGGCCACCCCTGCACCCATGGCAACGGGTTTGTCCTCCCGTGGGGGAACGGCGCCCTCTTCCCCTTCGCGTGAGCCCAAACTTCCTCCAGGGATCGCCTGCACCCTCCTCTCGCACTCAAGCCCCAGCAGCGGGCCGTGCGCCTGCAGACGACCCAAGAGGGAGGGCCGGGGTCCCGGTCAGGGGAGGGCACCCCCTGGAAGCCAGGGACGAGCGGCGGCCGCGACCTCTTCCAAAACTGCAGGCACACAGGCTGGCGCG